>NW_026294584.1:18060048-18370048 GCF_007827085.1 Peromyscus californicus insignis
GGCTGTGAGCGGCCCTGTAGGTGCTGACAATCTAACCTGAGTCCCCTGGAAGAGCAGCCAGTGCTCGTGAATGTTGAGCAGTTGCTCCAGCTCCGGAGCCCCAGCATTCTGGATTATTTGGTCAGTTCTCCATTAGTAATACTCATTAGTGTTTGCGTTTGCTGTTTTCTCGTTGCTGTGAGCAAATACCCGCCAAAAGCAAGCCAGGGGAAGAAGGGTTTGCTGTGGCTTGCGATGACTGCAGTCCACTGTCACTCACTGGCCTCGGGACAGGAGAGGGTCGGAGATGAGGTGGTGGGAATTTGCTAACATCGGGGTGAATCCAGAAGCAGAGGGGAATGCTGTATCATCCAGCTTTCTCCTTTTTCTCTTTTTATTAGGTCCTGGTCCCTACTCCTTGGGAATGATGTCGCTCACTTTCAGAGCAGTCCTTTCTCCATTACAGACACACCCAAAGGAGTGCCTCATTAATGTTCCAGGTATTTCTTAATCCAATCAAGTTGACAATGGAAATTAATCATTAAGTAATCCTACTTTTAAAAAGGTGGCAAGATGTCAAAACTGGGTTGCTCCAGCCAACCAAATAGCTATGATTGTTGTGTTACCCCCCTTCATCTGTCCCCTTTCTGGTCTCCTTTTTCTCATTTTTTATCTTGGATCCAAGTACAAGCTGGGCTATGGGTATTTCCCAGTGTTACCAACCCATGTACACCTCCTCTGAGTCCATATCCTGCTTCCTACAGCTTTTAAAACTTCATATGTGGATCATGCAACATTTTCCTTATTTCAGAAATTACATTCTTGTTTTTAGTATTTAGAAGCCACTTGTACTCTCTTATTTTAAATATTTTTAACTTCCCTCATAAATGAACTCACCATTGCTCATCTCAATATGCACAATTAAAATCATCTGTCTTCTCCCACACTTCCTCCCTCTTCCCCTCCCTCCCTCTCTTTCTCACTCTCTCCCCTCTTCTTTTCCTCTTTCTCTAGCTCATCTTTTTATTCTTTTCAGAACAAGGTGAGTTGGGAGGAGCTCTCTGACAGAGAGAAGCACCTGACTCCGAAGGCGTTTCACAGCTCATTAATAACGTATTAGGCATTCGCTCATTTCACGAGTATTAAGCAGGTGGGGGTTCAGGGCTGATAGAACCAGTGTTGAGAGCAATTTGTCACATTTTACATGGAGAGCCTCAGACTCTGATAACCAGCTTCCTAGAGGACTTGAGGTTTTAACAGCTGTTGAATGAGAGAAAGAGAGGGAAATACTTATAGAACAATTGAGAGGGTTAGCAGCTATCCTGGCTCTACCTCAGTGGTTCTCAACCTTCCTAATGCTGCGAGTCTTTAATACAGTTCCTCATGTTGTGCTGACCCCCAACCATGCAGTTATTTTTTGTTGCTACCTCATAACTGTAATTTGGCTACTTTTCTGAATCGTAATGTAAATCTCTGTGTTTTCCAATAGTCTTGGGCGACCCCCCCAGAGGGTCGTGACCCACAGGTTGAGGACCACTGCTCTACATGCTCCTTACACACTTTCCTTCTGTTTTTAAGGGCAAAAGGAGGTGGAGAAATCTTAGGCACAAGTAAGTTAGTGAAATGATCTGCTGGCTTTGTCAAGCACTCTGTGAAATCCTGAAAGGTAGACCTGAGAGCAGCTTCCTGTGCACTCCTAATGCACTAGAATCCAGAAACAGTGCTTCAAGTTATGAAGGAAAACTCAGCCCCACCCAGTGAGATGAATTCAGGCCGTTTATGTTGAGGTAGTTGAGGCTAACTTAGAAGAAGCTTCTTTGGAATGAATCCATAATTGATTATAGAGGATGGAATGTTTACAAGTTTATAATTACATAAAACATAATAAATATAAACTAATATGGACATGGTGAAGATATATTTTGGCTGTGAATTTTGATTAACCACACCCTTCTGGTGGGCATTGAGGTGTTTGCGCTTTTCTGCTGTAGGAGTTTCAGGGAAACTACATGAAGATCTTCGGATGAAGAGGTTTGGAGCCAAGTTGACTTTTGTGTTTTGTTTCACTCTGTGACACATTACCATGATTAAATTAAAAGTAAGCGTGCAGGAAATCCACAAGAGGGCTATATTCTGTCACTACCCTAGGCACATCTCTGTTCTGTGGGACCACTGTGTAAAGCATCCCAGGTATTATGGAGAAGCACGCATCTGTGACAAACCCTTGGAGTTATTTCAGAAGGTAACTTCAATGAAGTGGAAAGAAAGAGTCACAAGAAGCTGGTTCAAGCCATCCTTCTGCTCTTACTGGCCTAATCATCTAAAGCCATTTTAGTTTCTCTGAGTCTTGTTCTTTCTTTATAAAAGGGGTATAATAAGCCAAGTGTAGTAGCACACGCTTTTCATCTCAGAACTGAGGCAGCAGAAGCAGGTGGGTCTCTGTGAGTTCGAGGCCAGCCTGGTCTATATAGTGAGTTCCAGGTCTTCCCGGTTACACAGTGAGACCCTGCCAATGAAACAAAAGAAAACAAAACCGAGGAGAATCGCACCGATTTCCTATTTTGAGGAAGATTCTTAAACTTTATCACCACCAGAATCCTCTGAGAGCTAGTCTGGCACAGACTGCCGGCAACTTCCAGAATTTCAGTTTGGGAACATTTATAGAGAAGCTTGCAAATTCCCAGGTCAGGTGAATTCCAGTCTGAGGTTAGGGCTGAGACAGCTGATGTCAGGAGCAGAATCTGGTGGCAGGCACTGCTGCTGTTATTTTTGTGGGGGCTGGAAGAAGGCTCATCGAGTAAAGTGCTTATGTTCAAATGTGAGGATCTGGCTTCTGCTCCTGAGCTCTCCTATAAAAAGTCAGCCCTGGTAGCATGTGCCTGTAATCTTAATACCTGGAAACAGAGACACGAGGATCCTGGGGGCTTACTGCCTGTAATCCTAGTCCCAGGAGATGGAGACCGAAACGAGGATCCTGGGAGCTCACTGGCCAGGCAGTCTAGGCAATTGGTGAGCCCTGGGGTCAATGAGAGACCCTGATTAAAAAAATAAGGTGGAGAGTAATAGTGAAAAACACCCAGTGTCAACCTCTGCGTACACAGGCCCACTTAGGGACAGGCACATGCAAACACATCTATATGCCACACACAGAGAAAACTGTCACTGTAATTGTCATTATAATTATTCTTCAGGGAAGAGTGGGTTTTCGTTTGTTTGTTTTGTTTTTGTTTTTTGTTTTTTTGCTTTTCCATATTCTGCTAGAGAAATCAAGGGTGGTGGTGATCGTCATCTTTGAGGTAAAGCAAAAATTCTGTACCCAAGAGAAAATGTAACAAAAGTCACAGAAATCTCTAAAGAAATTTAACTTGGGCTGGAGACATGGCTTGGTGGTTAGAAGCACTGGCTGCTCTTACAGAGGACCTGAGTTCAATTCCCAGCACCCACATGGTCGCTCACAGCCATCTGTAACTCCAGTTTAGTCTGTGGAATACTAAGAACTTACGCACACTTTGAGTTTCTTTAAATATTTGTAAACTCAAAATTTGCTGCTTAGCAGCACTGGACAGGAAGTGGAAGTACAGAAATTACTCAGAGTGGCTCACTGAACACAGGAAGTCCTGGAAATCTTGCAGGACTGTCAGTTCCTTTAAGATGTCTAGCCTAGTTAAAGCATCTTAGGTTAATGCATATCTAAGTTCAGCTACTTTCGTTTTGCGTATCCCTGGCATTCCAGGCCACACTGTTGCTGAAAACCTTTGATGTTTCCAGGAACACAAATCTCAACCCTGTTGATGTGTGCCGTCAGCTTTATGCCAAAACATTCCAGTGGACTCTTAGTTCAAACCTCAAGTTACATAATTTTTTTTAATGGAGAAAAATGTAGGTGATCATAGGTAATTTTCATCACCAACAAACACCTCTATCATTTTTATTACCAGAGAGTTCTGGTAGCAGAAATATCTCATTTGCAAAGATGTAAATATTGTTCAGTATTTAAATGTGTGTTGAGAGTAATTTAGAATTATTTATATATTATTGTTACAGATGTGTGAGATTATAGGCATTTACCTTTTAGTACAGAAGCATTATTCTGTTTTGTTTTGTTTTGTTTTGTTTAATTTTGAAATCAGGTCTCACTCAGTGAGGCTGGCCCAGAACTCATCATGTAGCCCAGGCTGACCTTGCACTCAAGCAATCCTCCTGCCTCAGCCTCCCAGGGGCTGAGATTACATGTGTGAGCCACCATGCATGATTGTGGAGCAGTATCTTTTGAAACCGTCCATGCCAGTTAAATAAAACACAGCACCCAGACCCAAACACGTAGTACAATACACTTGCAGAATTCCAGGGCTACTTTTAAGGACCGAGAGTGGTAAATATGACATAACTGTAGTATAGTGAATTCCTAGCTGTCATGAGACAGGATGTGCAGACCACAGCACAGGGAGATGCTGAGTTTTGAGCACTGCTTTGGGAGGGTGACATCCCACTGGTGGGTCTCTTTGCTTTCTCCCTCTGGAAAGTTCTTCCTGACATTACACACGATGTCCTTCGTCACATGGAAACTTTTCCTTGCAGAATCCTTTTCTACAACTGGCGTTCATGATTTCTTGATAAATATTTCAGTTTTTTTCCACTTTATTTTTCTGCTACAATAATGACTGCCCAATAAAATCGTCCACCTCTGCCCCTGCAAATGTTTACAGTGCTGACAGAGTGTGTGAGTAGTGCCTTTACCTACTGAGCCAACTCAAAGCCTCTTACCCCTTATTTTTTGAAGCAGGATTTCTCACTAAACCTGGAGCTGACTTATTAGCTAAGCTGACTGGCCAGTGAACTCCAGGGATCTTTCTGTCTCTGCACATCTTTTACATAGATGTTGGGAATCCAAACTCAGGTCCTCATGCTTTTGTGTCAGCCATCTCTATAGCCCACATAACTAAATTCCTCCTGTGCATTAACTTACTGATTTTTATATCAGTCATAGGTTCCAGAGAGGCTACAGAACATGCCCTGGTCAGCTCAGAAGTGGTGATTCTTGAGTGCTACTTCTGTGTCATGACCCATTCTGCCTGTCCATCTATCTTGATCAATACTACCATGTTCTTTTATTCTAAGATGCCATCCGGGCTCTCATTTAATAATATTTCAAAACAAAATGATTCACTACCAACTATATGAACATATACATAAATACTCTAGGGGGCTGGGAAGATGGCTCAGTTGGTAAAGAACTTGCTTCATAAACTTGAGGACCCAAGGGTCCTCAACATCCACGTAAAAAGCAGGGCATGGCCATGTACCTATAGTCCCATGATGGGGAGACAGGAAGATCCCTGGGGCTTGTTGGCCAAATAATCTTGATGAGTGGTAAACTCTGGGTTCAGTGAGAGACCCTACTTCAGAACAATTAAGTGGAGAGTGATAGAGGAAGACATTGAACTTTTACTTCAGGTTTCCATATACACATGCACAGAAACGCACACACCACAAATATGTACTTAAAAATATTTTTAAAAATTGTATTTAGTCTCTTGGCATCAAGTTATTTTTTAGTATTAAGAAAATGTATAAGTTAAGTTTTTCTGATGAATATTTTTAGAAATGTTGAAGTGTTTTATATATATATATATATATATTTAACATATTAGTTAAACAACTATATAGTTAAGTGTGCTGTGGAATATTCCTTTACACTGTGTGAATATATGTCTCTATGATTGGCTTAATAAAAAGCTGATTGGCCGATAGTCAGTCAGGAGGTATAGGTGGGGTGACCACACTAAGGATGCTGGGATGAAGAAGGGCGGAGTCAGGAGTTGCCACCAGATGCAGAGGGAGCAGGAGATGAATGTGCCATTCTAATAAAGGTACTGCCACCTGGCAGAGCATAAATAAGAAATATAGGTCAACTTAAAATGTAAGAGCTAGTTAGTAATAAGCCTGAGCTATTGGCTGAGCATTTATAATTAATATAAGCCTCAGTGTGTTTATTTGAGAGTGCTATGAGACAAGAAAACTCTGCCTACAAATGGCATCCAAACATTGGGCAACTATATCCACACAAAACAGAACCAAGCACAGCTTCTTGGTATCATCATTTTCTCTGTTGGGTTCTGTTTGCTGAGGGTGAGCAGAGGTGTGACTCTTTTAAGAGAGGCTAAGTGCTAGTGACAAAACCATATGGCTCTTTTCAGAGGCCCTTCTGCCAAACACTTAAATGGAGTGTATGAGCAGCGGGTGGCATGCTACTCGATGGTGGGGTGGCCCCAGAAACTTCCCACAGTTGGGGTGGTAAACATGGCTCCCAGAACTGGTAGTAAATGCACCTCTGCCATAGACTAGCCTCTCAGGGAACCAAGGGGAGGAGTCAGCCGGCAGCATGCCATCATCTAAGTTACACAGCAGTTTAAATTTTGCTCATGCAGACAGAAAAGATTACAGATATGCAATAAAGAGAGATTCAGATGAAAAAAAAAAACCCCTCAAAACGAGTTACAGGGTGTTTAAAAATATACATAGGCTTCAGAGAAAAAAGAGAAGTTATAGACAGTCATAAAAAAAGAGATATATAGTTTTAAAATAATAAAGTCCTTAAAAGGGGAGTAAGTAATATAGAAAAAAGCCACATAAAGATGGAAAATACATAGAGTGTCTGGATATTCTATGTTATTGTGTTGTCTTTGAATTTTTTGATTGCTGAGGAAGGAGCAATGGCTACTAAGAGACACTGGATTAAAGCTGCTGGATTAAGCCTATATATTTTAAACATATCTTGACTTCACAATTTAAGTCAAAAGTTATCTTGCTTTAGGGGAGAAGCTATGCTTTTATTTACACAGAAAATGAGAAGCTGTGGATTCATTTTAGGTTAAAGAAAATCAGGTTTGATTGAGGAAGATCCCCTAAATTTCTGACTACAGACATAAAGAAATAGACCTAAAAGAACTACAGGACACATGCTGTATATTTTACCTGCTCAAACACATAACAAAAATCATCTTTGGTTGACTTTTGTATAATGCATAGTCTATACTTGTATTAATGCAGATATGTATGTTACCTTTAAAAGTTTATGTATTTTCAGAGCAAAGGAACCAGACACCAATGAAAACGGATGGTCCAAGTGATCCGGCATCCAAAACTGCTTCAAGGCTGCTGGCTGAGAGGGTCCAGACTCACCGATTACTCCAATTGGGACTTAATTATTATCTCAATTTTCTCAAGGTTCCCCCAAAGATGTCAGTGCCCCCAAACAACAGGAAGTAGTCTAGAGAACCATGCCCACACTCCTAAAATATTGGTTATGGATGTTTGTTATCATTTAAGGGGTGTTGGTTACAAGTTATTGGTAATAGTAAAAAAAAAAATCTAAACAAAAGAGTTATATTCAAAGATCTCTTTCTAAAAAAGGGGGGGTAGTAATGATATACGAATGATAGGGAAAAAGAGTAGATTATTGAATCTATTTTAGTCCCCTAAACAACTATTAATCTCAAAATATTTTATATTGGTATGGATTTTGGTTTATTGATACAAATTTAAATTTAATTTTGTTATACAGTATGTATGTTTCTGTTCTTTAGGGTATTATGTTTATGCAGCTCATTTAAACATGTAATATATAATTAAGAAATAAAGATTAATAGTCATCTGTAATAGTCTAACTTATAGTCATGTTAGGTATGTGTTCAAGGTCATGAACAGATATATTTAGACTTATAGATGGTCTTCAAACACTTCAAAGACCTATAGAATATGGCATTTAATATGTTTAATAACCTAAAGCTTTTCACAGTGAAACATGTCTGCTTCTGACAGCACCAAATTGTTTCAAAAGAGGATGATGGACACTGGAGAAATTCTATATGGAGTTTGCTTTCTTTGTAGCAAAAATTAATTATTTGGGCAAAAAACTGCCCTTGTCTCAATTACTGACAGTTATTGTCCAAAGTGGACTAGCAGGATGCAAGAAAGGCAACTGTTGAACTTTGCTAAGACAAGGTAGGACAGTCCTTCAGAATTCCCTGATTCACAGGAAAGTCTGTTAGATATGCTAGGCCTGTAGGCCAAGAACCTAGGGTGAATGTCCAGGCAGTCTGATGTCCTTGTCATTTGGTAACATTTTACCCTTCTGAGGTCTTCGATGGAGTTGAAAAATAGATAGGTATAGTTTTCCTTAGTTATGATTGATGGTAATTTAGGTACAAAACTTTGAACTCACAAAGATAAGATAGATAATAGAGTATTTTCTCTAATTTTGCCAAATAGAAATGGACTAGATATTGTAACTGTAATTCTTACTTGATAACTGTTTTTGTTGCATATCATTTTATTATGTTAAAGTTAAAACCTTCCTTTTTATTTATATAAAATGGGGGAAATGCTGTGGAATATTCCTTTACACTGTGTGAATATATGTCTCTATGATTGGCTTAATAAAAAGCTGATTGGCCGATAGTCAGTCAGGTGGTATAGGTGGGATGACCACACTAAGGATGCTGGGATGAAGAAGGGCAGAGTCAGGAGTTGCCAGTAGATGCAGAGGGAGCAGGAGATGAATGTGCCATTCTAATAAAGGTACTGCCACATAGCAGAGCATACATAAGGAATATGGGTTAACTTAAAATGTGGGAGCTAGTTAGTAATAAACCTGAACTATTGACCAATCATTTGTAATTAATATAAGCCTCAGTGTTTGATTTGAGAGAAGCTGCAGAACACGAAAACTCTGCCTACATAAATTGAACATAAAAATCTAAAGCCTATTGCATTCATTTAATCCATATTTTAAGTCTTTGTTCTTGACATTATTCCCTAATAAAAACTACTTACTTGTATAGCATTTATATTGTTATAAGTAACTTAGAGATGATTCAATGTACAAGGGTGTGAAGAGGTAATATGCAAATTCTACATCATTCACGGAACCAATACCCAATGAATACAGAGGGACTCTACACTGGGAGTGGGGGTGGGGAGGTTCGAATTTTGTTGAAGAGATTAGACAGGTTTTAATGAATCAGCTGCTTTCACTTAAAGGTCGAACTTCAGTTAGAGCAGACATTCATATCTTTGGCTGTCATAGAAATCACTATAAAAGTCAGTGAATCTTAGAGAGACGATTCTGGGTATTTCCATCTTTCACAGTCTATTATAGTTTGAATGTTTGAGCCCTCAAAAGTTTATGCTAAGATTTGATTGACTTTCTTTTTTATTTTATTCTTATTATCATTATTTTTTGTTTGTTTGTTTGGTTTTCAAGACAGGGTTTCTCTGTGTAGCCCTGGCTATCCTGGAATTTGCTCTGTAGACCAGGCTGGCCTCGAACTCTCAGAGATCCACCTGCCTCTGCCTTCTGAATGTTGGGATTAAAGGTGAGCACCACCACCACCTTGATTGACTTTCTAACACTATTAAGAAATGGAGCTTTTAAGGGATGATTTGACTATGAAGATTTTGCCTTCAGGTGAGATTAATGTCCCTACCCTCACCCCACCTCTTTGTTCTTCCATTCTTCTACATATGAAGACAAATTCCTCCTCTCCAGGGGCCACAGGGTCCAATATTCTATCATGCAAATAGAGACTATTACATCCCCAGACACTAGACCTGTCAATATCTTGATTGTGGCCTTCTCAGCCTTCAAAACTGTGAAATATGATTTATTTTCTTAAAAAACCACTCATCTCACAAATTTTGTGACAGCCACAGAAAGTAAACTAAGAGACACAATCTAATTAAAATACATCTAAATAAGAAATTAATTGAACATATTCTTTGTGCAAAATTCTAAATGAGACAGTAAAAAGAACTGAAATGACTAAAATATAATCTATGAACTGAAATTCATATGGTAGGGGCCATGTGCAAATCAGTGTACTTAAAAGCAGTTAAAGGGAGCTTCATAAACTTCAGAAGTGTATAGACCTTAAAAAAAAGTGTAGGTGGAGTTTCTCTATGTCTTGGCAGCCATTCCCAGAAAATCACTCAGAAACTTAATATTAATTGTAAACGCTAGGTCAATAGCTCAGGCTTGTTACTAGCTAACTCTTATATTCTAAATTAACCCATATTTATTATCTACCCTCTGCCATGTGGCTGTACCTTCTTTCAACAAGGCACATTCATCTTCCTTCTTTCTGTATCTCTAGGGACTCCGGAACCTCCACCCTTCTTCCCAGTGTCCTCTGTGTCTTACTGCCCTGCCTATACCTCCTGCCTAGTTACTGGCCAGTCAGCCTTTTATTAATGAAACCAATCATAAGGTGCCTTGGCAAAGACATATCTTCACAGTGTACAAAAAGATTATACCATAACAGAAAGGCTTCATAAATTGCAGCCAATGGAGTTAAAGATTTTAAGGGAACTGGAAAAGTAAAAGTTCTCGAAACACGAAATATTGGAAATGAAAGCTCAGTGTCTAACCCACCAGAGAATAGTAAAAACTGCAATGTCACGCGAGCTGAGAGAACAGAGGCCTATGCGTGCTCACAGCCCACTGCTGTTGTGTAAACTTAATCCACCTTTTTGGTTAAAAAAAAAAATTATATTTATGAGTCAAGATTCTTCAACATGTTTGGCCAGAGGAAATGATCTGATAAATATGCAGGAATGTATAAACAAGGGTTTCCTTTGCAGCAAAATTAGAAATAGTTGAAGTTAAATGCATTGCATAGTATTACAGCAGGTACTTACCTACTGACTTGGCCACTAAGTAAGTCCAGCTCACCTGTATCTTTCCTTTTAGTTGAGAGTGTAACTAACAGTCTAGAAGGCAAGAGCTGATTGAGCTAACTGAAGATACTGCCTGGGAAGTTTAGAAAATAGCAAGAGCAAAAGGAGAAACCAGTGTGTGTATGGGGAGAAAGACGGATGCTTCAAGAATGAGGGCACACCAAGAGCCTTTTGTACCACCATATATCAGATATGCACAGGAAGCCATATGCACGAGTTAGGAACAAAGCATGTGAATGCTAGATGCAGTCCTGACAACCCGAGTTTCTGGTTTACTCCAGAGTGTTAAGTGTGTCCTTGTCTTGGGGGTACATGCCAAGTCTGAGTATGATTGTAATAGTTTAAGCTGTAACTCAGACTATTTATTTGTGTAAACACACATATTACCACGTGCCCAGGGCATGCCGGGCGTGTAAACAGGCTTAGTCCTGGCAGCAAGAGGTCAGTCTCTGTATTAGTGACCTTTCTTGTTCCTGCAACCAACCCCCACACAAAGCCTAGTTAAGGAAAGAAGACTTTATTTGGCTTGTGTAAGTTTCAGTAGTGGGCTGAGTGAGGTTCAGTCGGTGGCGTGCCAGTCACACAATGTGAGGACCTGAGTTTGACCCCCAGCACCTACAGACAAAGGCAGGCAGGCATAGCAGTAATCCCAGCACTGGGGAGACAGGGGCAGGAGGATGCCTGGGGCTTGCTGGCCAGCAAACCCAGCAGAATCAGTGAGCTCCAGATTCAGGAGGCCAAGAGTGAGTTTGAGGCTAGCCTGAGAAAATTAAGACAATCCTCACTCAAACAAACCAAAAACCCCCAAACAAAAAAACCAAACATCAGTAAAAACCCAAAACTACAGAAAACAAAACAGGTAAGGACCAAAACCAAACCAACCAAGGAAAAAAAGGGGGACAGGCTGGTGGTACAGTTTAGCGGTAGAGTGCTGGTGCATCGTTCCTTAGGCCTTGTTTCAATCCCCTGTACTGGGGGAGAAAAGTATCAGTTTGTACGGTTAAAAAGCCAGGGATAGCTTGGTGTCAAGTACCACAGCATCCGCAGTTCAAATCATGTTATCAGGACTCTTGATACTCCCCCACTCCACCCCGTGTGTGTGTGTGTGTGTGTGTGTGTGTGTGTGTGTGTGTGTGTGTGTGTGTGTGTATGTGTGTGTGTGTGTGCGTGCGTCTCTGTGTGTGTTTCTTTCTCCCCCTCCCCCCAGTGACTCGTTTAACAAATATCACCAGCTTCACCCACCATGCAACAAGTGCTGTAGGAGCTGAAATCCGTCAGTAGACCGAACAGACTCATTTCCGGTCTTTATGGCACTCATGTTCTATCCTTGAGTGATAACTTCACTCGTTGTCCTTTGATCGTCCCACCTTATATTGTTCTAACACCAAGTCCAGTAGAGAAGGGACAACCGACTTCCCCAACAGGCTGATCAGAAGCCAGCAACTGAACTTCATTCCTGTTTCCAACTTAGACCTTACTGCAGTTCAGACACCTGTGCCGACAGGCAGATGGGCTGCCAGGGTCTCTGGCCCTCTGGTTGGAGTCCATGCCCCTGGAACCAAAGTAGCTGAGAAGAAACAGACGGCCATATTGAAATCAGCTTCTGCCAAAAGCAAATTCATTACTTTTATTTTATTTTGTTTTGGAGTTTGTGATATGAGGGATGGAACTTGGGCTTTGTGTGTACACTGAACACAGGCTCTGCCACTAAGCCCCACGCCCCACAAGCCCTACCTCCACCCAGGGAAGGTAATTAGATGGTGGAAGACTTAATTCAGCCAATATCCTTTGACTACTGTCTTTTATTGAATAGGGTTATTTATTTTCTAAAGTTAAATTATTTGGGTTTTTAAATATTGAGTAAATAGAAATAAAATATATCAGATGAAGTTTCAATTAAAAAAAAAATAAAGCCCAGAGAATAAGGGACTAAAGAGATGGCTCAGAGGTTCAGAGCACTTGCTGCTCTTTCAAGAGTCCTTGGTTCAATTCCTAGCACCCACCTGGTTGCTCACAACCATCTGTAACTACCGTTTCAAGGGATCTGACACCCTCTTCCTGCTACCAAGGACACCAGGCACACAGAACATGGTGTAAAGACATACATGCAGGCAAAACACCTACTCATATAGAATATAATTAAAAAACAAATTTTGGGAAAACACAATTTAGGAAATGATACAGTTCAAAAATAAAGGTTTATTTTCTTAAGTAACCCCTTGCATTCTGTTTTACTGTTACCAAGTTCAGTTCTACCGAAAATAAGTGTATACATGAACTATGTAGTAGTTAAGGTATTGTGCCAAATAGAAAGCCACACAAGGTCTACGGGACTGAGAATGCTCGCCCACAGGCACGCCTGACTTGGGTTCTGTGTACAGACTTGGACATACTCAAGGAGGCAAAGCAGACAAGTACACATAAGCATTGGTTTAACTCGTCACAGTCGTTATTACATCTCCTCTCATAGGGCTTCAAAACTGGCAAAAGAACAGAGCTAGAACTCAACAGTGCTGCCATTTTTAATCAGTCACATGTCCCAAACACATGAATTGCATAGCAGCTCTTTAAAATATATGTGCCTGGCTGAGACAGGACGTTGCATATTTGAAATAAGACATTTTCCCAAATGTCTGTGTTTCATAAAGGCATTTCATATGAAGCTGTTAATTACAGATTGGCCGTTGACGTAATAGTGACTATGATATGATCCTTTTCACACTACAGGCCATTTTCCTGCTTTGTGTGTGTAAGAGGGGCTCATGCCTGCCTCCTAAATCAAGTAGTAGAAATTCAGGGTCAAGTTACCAGTCTGGAACGAAAATCCAGAGGGACAGTTTAGGAAAGATGGAGATTAGAAGCAGGTTGCCATATTGAAGCTAGTACTCAGACAAAGCAAAATGGCTACCTCAAGATCAGGGACGCAGAGCAATTAGTACAGTCGGAGAATTGCTGTGTGGAGGACAGATTGTTTGCTATCTCTGTCTGCTCCCTTCCTGTTGGATGGACCCCATTTGATCAAGTCATATGTTTCCTTGAATAGACCAATCCTGTGTTCCATGGCAGCAAATAGTCTCCCCTAGGTAGACAGGACATAATCCAAACCACCATATAAGGGCATGTTTTTTGAGTGATTATCCCAGGAGTGATGGTAACTTTTGAAGGATGGTAACTTTAGATAGTGTTGTGAGCACCAGCATGTCTTGGGGGAAGTGGCTGACTTAAAGAATTAACTCTCAGTTGATAGTCAAGGTCATCCTACAGAATAAAAGCAGTTATGGCTCAAAGTCAACTTCAGTTTTAATAGCTTCCTTCTCTAACCTATTTGAACTAATTTGCTATGGACAGGTTGTGATCAAATTTGTGACACTTACCCTAATGGAAAAGATTTTTCTGACACTGTTAAAAAACCATTTGCAGCATTTGCCCGTGTGTGTGTGTGTATGTGTGTGTGTGTGTGTGTGTGTGTGTGTGTGTGACCTATATGTGTGTGCACATGTATGAGCATGCCACAGTGTGAATGTAGAGATATAAGGGCAGCTTTCCTTCCACCATGTAGATCCTAAGGATTAAGCTCATGTTACCAGGCTTCATGGCAAGTGCCTTTACCCACTAGCTACCTCACCGGTCCCCATTCACTTTCGATGATAATAATAGCATCAGCTGGGGACATAATAGGCCAGGTACTGTTCTGAATTCCTTATTTGTTCACCTAATAGTTAGTTCTGGTTTCTGTTTGTTTGCTTGTTTGTTTTTTTTTTTCAAGACAGATTTTCTCGGTGTAGCCCTGGCTGTCCTGGAGTTTGCTTTGTAGACCAGACTGGCTTCGAACTCACAGAAATCGTCCTGCCTCTGCCTCCTGAGTGCTGAGATTAAAGGCCACTCCCGCCCCATCCCTGGGCCTTAGTTCTGTTTTTAAAGATGAAGCAACTTGTCTAGCACCATCCAACCAGCACATACTGAAACAGAGATTTGCGCTTACAGTTCTATTTCCAGAGCCTGAACTCTTCACTCTAAGAAGCAGTTACTGTAAGAAGCAACCAAGCCGGGAGGTGGTGGCACACACCTTTAATCCCAGCACTGGAGAGGCTGAGACAGGCGGATCTCTGTGAGTTCGAGGCCAGCCTGGTTTACAGAGCAAGATCCAGGACAGGAACCAAGAAACACAGAGAAACCCTGTCTCAAAATGTTACCATTATCCAGGAGACAGTACATCTGTTTCCCATGTCACTTTTTCATTCTGCATGGGTGCTGGGCTGATGGTGGTGATGGATTTACTGATGGGCCCTTAGCCACTTACCTCCCTGATGACTGCTTCTCTCATCTGTTCTTGGTTGGCCCTAACTCACCAAACCACAGCTTCCCTATGGGGATGGCCACAGGAAAGAGGATTTACCCATGCCTCATCCCTAGTACTGCTCTGCCTTCTTTGTCTTCACGGCACAGCAGACAGAGCTGGCTGAGACAAATCTTCTTCATCAGGAAGCTTAGAGTAGTTATCGAGATTTCTGGCTTAAGGGCAACACTTGGATCTGCAAGACATTCTTTCCATAGCTCAAAGGAAAAGTGCACACAAGAGCATGTGGAAGCCTAGGGTGAACCTACTTCTGTATCCAACACTCTGCACTATGGTTGGTGTCCAAGAAGCAGCTATTGTTTAAAACCTGGGTCCTCAAAATGCTCTTGTTCAGAAATGGTCGAGTCTTTGGGAGGTAAGGTCCTTAGGTCATTGGGAGCCTGAGGTGCTGCTCATGGAACCCATCTAACATTCCTGAGGAGAGGTCATAGAAAGAGCAAGCCTGGCCCCACCCACGCTGTCTCTTCTGCCTGAGATAAGACCACTTCCTCGAATGCCAGTGCAAACTTGTGGCAATTCTCCTGCCTGACCAGAAGCCGAGTCAATGGGCTTGGACTTGAGCGACTTGGACTTTGAATCAACAAAACTGTGAACTAACTAAACCTTTCCTTTTTATAAGGTGAACTGCCTCAAGTACTACATTGCTGTAATGCAAAGATAATATACATCCCTTCCTAATTTGGAGACTCGTCTTTTTCTTTTTTTCCAAGATTTATGTATTTACTTATGTGCATATGCATGTGTTCTCTCTCTGTGTCTCTCTCCTTCCCTCCTTCCCTCCCTCCCTCTCTCCCTCCCTCCCTCCCTCCCTCTTTCCCCTCCTCCCTCCTTCCCTCCCTATGTTTCTCCTTCCATCTTTTCCTGTGTACATGCCTGTGCCCAAAGAGGGTATAGATAGCATTGTACAGACTGGAAAGTCCTAAAAAGATGAGACTGGAGAGCTAATTAGGTAGGCAAGAGATTATGGCGACAGGCACAAGAGTAGAGGCTGTATCAGGAAAGGAAGGGACAGCAGATTCCCAAAGATGTTTAGTAAGTAAGTCTTACTTTTCCAAAGTGAGATTTGGCTTTACTATCAGGCAAGGTGAAAGGAAACAAGACTGAAAGCACACTTTAATTTTAGCATCGAGAATATGGATGATAATGCATTTTTGAAATAGAAAATCCAGATTTGGAAAGAAGAAACTGAGTTCCTCGACAAACACGTTGAGTTTGAGGGACCCATGGTATACACTGTGTATGTGTAAAACAGGGTAGACAGACTTGATTCCTAGAAGAAAGTTTTGAATAAGACGCAAAAATCCAACATTTGTCCAATAGATCTTGTGCATTCATGCTCCAAACTGCTGAGCTTATTTGAGCTTCTAAGAGTCAATGAAGATGCTGGCTTTACACTTGCACTCACTGGGCATCATCAACCTGTTTCAGCCATGTTAATCTTACCATTGGAATGACTGCTCATTTAATGAGTGTGCATTATGAACATATTTCTTGGGTATTTATTGGCCATTTTTATTAAATAAAGAAAACCTTTTGGTGTTCTCTGTACTTTTTTATTTTGGCTTTGAGCTTTCCATAGACATATATGAGAGCTCTTGGAATACCAAAAGAATGTCTTGCAGACATTTAGAAATATGAGATTCATCAACAACTAGATAATAATTTATGCGGTGGAGTGAGATAAGAATTTCCAAGGAGAAAAGGCAAGAAAGAATAGGTTCTGAGATTGAGCCAAGGGATGTCACATTTGAGAGGGCAATAAGGAAAGGAGAGGATTCTAGGAAGAGTCTGAGAAGAAAGGAAGGAGAAATTGCAAGAGAGGCGAGGTGTGCCTGAAGTCTGGGGAGATGGTGCTTCGCCATTTCATGCACAGGTGGAGTTAGAAGGGCCCATGAATGGTAATGCAGAAGACATGGCTCCCGTCTCAGTGGAGGAATATATAAACCCTGCTTGAGAGAATGCAGGAGAGGGAGAGTTGAATCTTAATCAAGGGACTGTGTGCTTTCCAGAGAGACCAAGGCAGGCATGTTCATCCTGAAGCCATTCCTAGAGGCTGTGGAGACAGACTTGAGGAGAGTGCCAAGAGCATCATGGGATGTGGCAATAGGCCAGTGCATGTTCCTGGACTAGAAGTCCCTGGCTTTCCCTACCACAGTCTTCCTAAGGTCCCAGGATGATATTATCACCGTCTCTCTGTACATTGCAGTACTCAGACATGCAGGACTTGAGAAGCACAACTACACCGTCAGCAGTAAGACACAGCCTTCTTAAAATAAAACGAAACTGAAATACTTCGGATTGATTTGACAGGCTCCATGTGCTCCTGTATACATTAGTGATTCCCAAATAACAGCAAGAGATTGTGTCCTGATTTCAGGCGAGATGACAACCATGCAAATGATGTGGTGGGCCTGTTTCTTGTATATATTAAAGGCTTGCAACATGATGTTTTGATATACATAAGCTCAATGAATTGATTAACACAGTCAAGCAAATAAACTTGCCCATCATCTTATATAGGTTCCTTTCTTTGCTTGTTTCCTTGTCTGTTTCCTTTTCTCTCTTTCTCAGAAGTATCCCCAGACAATGATGGCAAACATAATAAAGGTTTTTACACTTGTGAGTACTTTCTTTAATGTGATTTTTTTTTCATGCCCGTTAGGAATTAGGAACACTGTACTGAAATGTCACTTGATGTGGCAATCTTTATGTTGGTTGCCAAGGACTTGGTCAGGATGGGTTTATCTTGGTGTGAGGAGATGCTCTGGCTTCGGGGCTCCTAGGAAATGTATGTTAGAGATGGTTGCACTTCCAGGGACAGATGTGTTAGTGGTGGGGTTCTGATGGTCCCTAACACAGTTATGTTGGCTCTATTCCAATCTATTATCCAGTTCTTAGGCAATCATACACCACTAGCCTTTTATTTAGATGAATTAAAATCCTCCCTTTGTGTCCCACAGGTCACAAAATCCATGACTCAGTTGGCTCCAGTAAACACTTATCGTACGCTGCCTTGAGAGTTTGGTGAACTGCTTGGTTATAACTGGGAAAGCTAGAAGGAGTTCTGGGAAGTTTCAGGACTAATGAAAGTTCAAGATTGTTCTGTTCCCCTTTTGTGGCCAAATGACACTGTGAAAATACTTCTAAGGACCTGCAGAGTTCATCCTACATCTCAACAATAGGACACTAGCATACCAAGGCCCATCCTCTTAGAGGGCGTTGGGAGGGGATTGGAATGTTTAAAGGAATTAGTGCAAGAACTAAGTCGTAAGAAAGCCATTAGGGTGGAATTGAAATGAAAGCCATATTTATTGAACACCACACATGCTTTTAACAAAACCGCGTGACAGTGTTTGTTACACAAATATACAAGCAGTGAGCTTGCTTGACTAATTTGGAGTGTGAGGAAGCATAGAAAGTGGACAAAGGTGTTTGTTCCTAAGACCTTAGCAAGGAAGTCTGAGGGCAGAAGAAGAGAACCAGCTCTTCTAGAGACTTCTTTTCTTCTTCCTTCCTTCCTTCCTTTTTTTTTTTTTAAGACAGGATTTTTCTTACGTAGCAGCCCTGGCTATCCTAGAACTTGTTTTGTAGACCAGGCTGGCCTCAAACTCAAAGAGATCTGCCTGCCTCCCAGTGCTGGGATTTAAGGCATGTGTCACCATGCCTAGCTCTTCTTGTTGTCTTGATTGTGCTCTTTTCCTGCTAAAATGGCAAAAGAAAATTGAGTTCATTACAGCAGTATATGGTCAGTCTGGAAATCAAATGGCAGAATATCTTTGCAATCATTTGACAAATCATTTGGAGACTGAGTTATATATTTGGGGCGCCACATCAGTTCATAGACTTTGTGGTGACAAACTGCTTCTTCAGAACAAGTCAAGCTTTTGAGAAATCCCATCACAGTCTTTCAAGGTTCCAGCTTGTTTTAACTAGTAATTCCACATTAACGTACTATGTTTCATGTAGTAGATGAGATCTAAGACCAAGGATGACAGAAGACACATTACCAGGGAATGTTGTAGAAACTTTTTTTTAACTATGTTAAGAAAACAGTGGGAGAGCATACTGACCTAAAATCAAGATGCCTAGACTACTTACTGTTCATTTCTGTCTCTACAGTCAGACACTTTTGTAGATCAGCCTAATCTTTTGTTCAGTTTAATTCTCTTACTTGGTAGAAAGCAAAGAAAAAAGAAAAAATCCCAGCTATTACCAAATAAACCAGGGCCAACAATAGATTATTTTCTTAATACTTGATGTTCTTGTCCAAAGTGCAAGATAAAGAATGTCCATAAATGTCTCAAACTACATACTTACGCCTGTTATTCTCTGGGTAGCCTTCAGAATATTTAGTGCCTTTTTTGGTATTGATTTGATTCTGCTTTGTTTTTAGATAAGGATATATATAAACATCACCATAATAGTATAACAAGAATTTTATATGAGTAGGGGAAAAAAAAAAACCTCAAAACAAACAAACAAAAAACCAGCCTAGAGGACGTTGCAGGCGTTTCTATTCATTCTGCTGTCCCCTGATGGATCAGCATCTTTATGGGGCTGGGGATGTAGGTCAGTGGTAGAACACTTGCCTCATGTACTTGAAGGTCTGAGTTCAAGCCTCAGGAAGCTTTCTCAGTGTCACTAATAGAGTCAGTTCATTCCTCTGCCTCATAGAATAGTCTGGAACTCTGCTGTAGCATTCGTGTAATTGTTTGTCCTTTAAGCTAGACTCTTTAGAAGTAGACTTTGCCTTAGCCTAACCTCTAGTGTAGTGTGTGACACATAGTAGGTACTCAGTAACCACCATTGGCTTGTGTGACATAGTAGGTACTCAGTAACCACCATTGGCTTGTGTGACATAGTAGGCACTCAGTAACCACCATTGGCTTGTGTGACACATGGTAGGCACACAGTAACCACCATTGGCCTGTCATCTTTCCGATGGTCAGTGAAGAGAGAAACTGTGTAGCATGGAGATCGTGCTGCAATTCAGAAGCTGCAGGTTCCAGCTTAGTGTTTAGCTTGTTTGGTACCCCTGATCAAACCAGCATCCTGCCCCTGATTTTTATGCATCATTTTACTTCATTTATTAGTCTTCCCAGATTCTCTGGAGGTAGTTCTAAATTGTGGTTATAAGGAATTGTGTTATGTTCAGCTTAATTTGATGTTAGCAGGCTGAGGGGGGAAATTATAAGTTTTTACAGAGATTACTGGGGGGAAGGAGGGAGTAATGTCAGCAAGATTGCAGAATAGAGGCTCCATGCCTCCACCTTTCCCACTGTGAAAAGTATGAATTCCATCAAATTCTCGTGGACAAGAACACTTTTGTGAAAAGCCCAATCTTGAGAACAAATCTGAGAAACCTGCATGGCCCAGACCACCTAAAATCATCCAAAACAAAAGACTCACATAGAAGGGTAAGAAGAATGTCTCAGATCTCACGGCCCCCCCTCTCTGACCTCTGACCTCCCACTTCTCCCCCACAGAGATGTGGGAACCTACAATTTCCACACTGAGAAAAAAGCTCAGTAGACAGCTACTAGCTTCCTTAGCATTTCAAGATGCTCCCAGGAAGTGCATTCCTGTCTCCCCTCAAGGGAAGCACTGGGTAATTGCAGGGCGAGGCCTCCAGGGTCAGGCAGAAGAAAGAGGAGAACCTGAGGAACACAGAGGCAGCTCTGTGCTCCTGCCCACACTGGTGTTGGTCAGAGGGACCAGCCAACAGCATAGCCCACCCACAAAGCCACGCTTGTCACTTGTAGAAACCAGATGAAAGGTCTGGAGTCCTCCCAGGTGAGGAGACAAGCCTCCACCATGCATTTTTATGCAGCATAGCTTCTGGATCCACCCATTCCAAGCTGTGGTTCTACCTAAGCTGAGACCCTTAGTTGGTAGCCTTATTCAGCTACAGAATGCTAATTGTACGGCCTGGTAGAGAATCCAGTCTGTGATCCTGAATGATTAGCAATAATTACAGTGCCTAGCTAGCAATTCTGTCTGACTTAGAGTCCAGCCACAGTCTCACTAGAAAACATAGCCCAGTTATTGGTTCCATTTGACTCCAGAGCAAAGGTCAGGCCCAGTTAGAGAACTTGATAGTAAGCATTCCCTGTCCCAACCAGCTGGCCATCTGAAAACTCAGGCTAAACAGTATAGATCCATCCCTGCAAAAAATACCAGTAAAGCCTAGAAGCAAGGACTCCCTCCTGAAATGCCCAGGCACCAATGCAAGATAGACGATTGCAGAGTCATGGAATTGTAACACCCAAGGAAGGAAATAAAGCCAAAGAAATGGAGACATGTATGGGTGGAAAGTGAAGAGAGCAAAAGGTATTTCAAACATTAAAGTGCAAATGGAGAGAGGCAAAGGGGGAGTGGGGAGAATTGTAGCTGTGTTTATATTGGTTAAATGGGCTCTAAGTACAAGGCTGTAAAAGTGGGGCTGGGGGGGAAATGGGTCAGTTGTTAGGAGCACTTGCTGCTCTCCAGAGAATGGAGTTCAGTTCTCCGCACCTACATAGGATGATTCACAAGCACCTGTAACTCTCATTTGATGGATTCTGACACCATCTGGCCTCTGCAGAAAACTACACACAGGGCATACACTTAAACAGATGTACACACATGCACATAAAAAACTGTTAAAAAATAGATAAGGAATGGTCATTATACAATAATAAAGGATGTGAATTATCAAGAAGCTATTAAAATTTTACATATACCCAACATAGACACAGCTAGACATAAAAAGAATATTACAGGATCTGGAGATGTAGGTTCTGATACAACAGAGCTGGGGGACCTCAGTGTCCCACTGTCAACAATGGTCACATCATTCAGTTCAGGTAGAAAGTTAGTAAAGAAACATTGGGTTAGAATCAGGCTTTAGAGTGAACAGAACCGTGAGACACAGAAAACATCCCATAAAATGGAAGCAGAATACACATTCTTTTCTAGCACAGTCCATTCTCTGGAATAGATTAAGCTTCAAAACAAGGCCTGAAGAGGCCTTTTTTAAGAGGGCTGAATCATGTTGAGTATCATTCCCTGTCACAATGGTATTAAGCTGGAAATCAATAGGAAGCCTGTCAGAAAATTCATAATACATGGAGATTAAGCAATATGCTTTGTGAACATGAGTCAAAGAAGATGCTGAAAGGGAAATCAGAAAATGTCCTGAGACAAACAGAAATGGAAACATAGCATGCTTCCATGAGGGAAGTTAATAGCAATAATAAATAATTAATTAATAACTAAATGATTATTCAAAAAGAACAACAACATCTTATCTCTCAAGAAAGTAGAAAAACAGCAAACAAAACCCAAAAGGGTGAGCAGAAAAAAAAATAGCAAAGATCAGAACAGAAATAATAGAGTATTGAATATAATGGAGAAAAGTATCATAAAGACTAAATTTGATTTTCTTTGACAAGGGACAAGATTGGCAAACTGTTCTAGTTTGGTTTTTATTGCTGTGCTAAAACACTGACCAAAATCAACTTAGGGGATGAAGATGTTATTTTTAGCTTTTAGGTTATAGTCTGTACCTGGGGAAGCCAAGGCAGAAACTCAAGACAGGGCTCTGGAGGCAGGAACTGAAACAGATCATGCAGGAGAGCTGCTTGCTTCTCCTGGCTTGCTCATCTGCCTTTTGTTTGTTTGTTTGTCTTTGGGTTTTGTAATTTCAAGACAAGATTTCTCTGTGTAACAGCCTTGGCTGTTCTAGAACTCGATCTGTAAACCAGGCTGGCCTTGAACTCACAGAGATTTTCCTGCCTCTGCCTCCTGAATGCTGGAATTAAAGTCGTGCGCCGCCGCTGCCACCACCGCCACCGCCACCACCGCCACCGCCACCACCACCACCGCCACCGTCTGGCTCATCTGCCTTTCTTATACCGCCCAGACCCACCTATTCAGGGATGGGACAACCCTTAGTGACTGGATCTTCTCACATCAACCAGCAACCAAGAAAATGTCTCACAAACATACCCATAGGCCGCTTTGATGGTGTTTGGGTCAAGGTAAGAAAAACTAACCAGTATACAATCTCTCCACTTTATTGGCTAAGAAGAGATAAAATCAGAAGTGGGGTGGGGAGCTGGCTCAGTTGGTAAGGTGCTTGCCATGCAAATGTGAGGATCTAGTTTCAGATCTTACCCATATGTGGTGGTTTGAAAGAAAATGGTCCCCAATGGGAGGTGTGGCCTTGTTGGAGGAAGTGTGTCACTGTGGGAGTGGGCTTTGCGGTCTCTTTTGCTCAAGCTTCCCTCAGTGTGACAGTCAGTTGACTTCCTGTTGTCTGCAAGGTGTTGAAAACTCAGCTCTAGCACCACATCTGCCTGTATGCTACCACGCTCCCTGACACAGTGATAATGGACTGAACTTCTGAAACTGCAAGTGAGCCATTCCAATTAAGTGTTTTCTTTAAGCAAAGAACAATCAGACTGCAACCCACAGAAACAGGGAGGCTATATGGCAGGGGGGACCCTAGGATGACTGTGGCTTATAGTAAGTTTTGGTTTTACTCAATTACTGGGCAAACCTCAATGAAACATTTCACTATTAGGATAAGAATTTATACTGTATCAAGTTGATAATAGAAAAATAAATAAATAAATAAAAATGGGAAAAGAAAAAAAAGAGTTACCATGGTCATGGTGTCTCTTCACAGCAATAAAAACCTAACTAAGACACCATATAAAAAGCTGGCATGTCAGAGCACACCTGTGACACCAGCACTGGGTGGGCAGAGACAGGAGAGTCCCTGAGAGCTTGCTGACTAGCTGCTGCAGTGAGCTCCAGCTTTAATGAAAGACCCTGTCTTAAAAACAAAAAACAAACAAAAAAGGTGGAAAAAACCCTACAGTGGAGAAAATTCTTCTGAATTCACTTTGTGAGTTCAGCATTATCTTGATCCTAAAGCCAGATATGGATGCTACAAGACATGAAAATTATAGGCCAACATTCCTGACTACTATACATACAGTATATATATATATATATATATATATATATATATATATATATATATATATATATATATGTCTTCAACAAAATATTAGCAAACCAAATTTGGCAACACATTAAAAGGATTATTCACTAAGACAAAGTGAGATTTGTCCCTCAGATACAAGGACAGTTCCACTGTAATGCATCACATTTATAGTATGAAGGATACACACGTCATACGTTGTGGTGATATGTTGTGTACCCTAATAAACTTGTCTGAGGATCAGAGGACAGAGCTAGCCACTAGATTAGACATAGAGGTCAAGCAGTGATGGCACACACCTTTAATCCCAGCACTTGAGATCTCATGCCTTTGCTTGGGAAGCACACAAGCCTTTAATCCCAGGAAGTAATAAGTCACGAGGAAACAGGAACTCACTCTCTTTAGGCTGAGGATTTCATAGAGGTAAGAACTAGTGGCTGGCTGTTCTGTTTCCCTGATCTTTCAGCTTTTACCCTGATATCTGGCTCTGGGTTTTTTTTAATTAAAAGACCATCTAAGATTCGAACAACAACATGTATTAGTAACGTTTGCATTGCTTTAACAAAAATGCCTGACAGAAACAAGGAAGCAAAAGTTTATTCTGGTTCACAGTTTCATAAGTGTCAGGCCATGGTTGCTTGGCACTAGGAGCCGGAGAACATCATAGTGGTGGGAGCAGATGGAAGAGGCAGCTGCTCGTGTTACAGCCTGGCAGGAAGTGGGATGAGACCAGAAGTGACAGAGGACCTGTATCCCCAAGGATCTCCCTCTGGTGACCTACTTCCTCCAGCTAGGTCTTTACCTCCCAGACTTTGCACACCATCCCCAAATAAGACCACTTGCAGATCAAACCTTCAAAAGCCTGTGAGGGACATTTCAGAGTCAAACCAGACATGTTATGATCCTATCATTAGATGCAGGGGAAAGTGACAAAACTCAAGGTCCTTTTGTGAGTAAAACCGAACAAATTTGGTCCAGAAGGACTGTACTTCAACCTAAGGAAAACTATGCATGCCAAGCTCACAGCTGATGGCGTACTCGGTGGTGAAGACTTCCCTAAGAACAGAAAGGAGACAAGAGTTCCTACTCTTAGGAGTTATTGTCACAGTAAAAATTTGCCAGGGCAATTTGGGCAAGAGAAAGAAGTCAAAAGCACCTTAACAGAAAAGGAAGAAGTGAAATTCTCCCTACTGACAACATAATTATAATTACAAAAAAAAAAAAAAAATCCCCAGGACTCTGCCAAAATACTGTTAGAACAAATGAGCAAGATTAGAAAAATTGGAAAACAGAAAATCAATATGTGAAAATCACTAGCTTTGGTGTACATTAACAGTGAGCCATCCAAAAAAGAGATTCGGAACATAATGCCATTTAGGTGAAAGGTATAAGCTGAAAGGTCTCTAACACTGAGGAAAAGAATTAGAGAAAAATACAAATCAATGGAAACACACTCATGTTAATGGAGTTGAAGCTAACCTGTTTTCATGAATTAGATTTCATGCTCCAGAGGCCCACACTCTTCAAAGAACTCTGAGAGAAGGTGATCCCTATCAAAATGCCAAGGACTTTTTCACCAGACAGAAAAAAAAAAATCTTGAATAGATCTTTAAAATACCTGGAGTAGCCAAAGTAATTTTAGTCTACCCCAGAATATTTAGGGTTTTCTGTAAATATTATCACACCCCATATAAATCTACTCTCACTTCTTCCTTTGAAAGTTGGAAGTATTTTATTAGATAAAAACCTTTATAAATTACTTCTGGCCTTTGAAAAAATGTTCAAGCTTGTCTGAATTTCAAATTCTTCCAAATACTGTACTAAGTATCCAATATTTCAAATCCTAATCCCCTACTTAGCAAGGACTAATTTTATGAAATTGCCTTTTACCAAGAAAGAAGTTCTGACCTTTTCCTCTTCTTCTGGATCTGAAGGTGACTGGGAGGATTTTGAGTTGCCTGCCACACATTTTTCTGTGATGAGTCAGAGGGAGGTGACAGGCTTTCTTAGACTCCATCAGTAATGAATATGTGTCTTACAATTCTCAGAAAGAACACATTCCTCCCAAATTGTTATCTAGTTGGTATCATGCAACTATTTTTTTTTCTGACCTTAATCAGCTAAAGCCATCTTTTAAGAGTTTGTCTAAGTGGAGATAGATACTGGTTTTGTACCCAGCAAAACATAATGTGAAAAATACCCCCAAATCCAGCCCCAAGTGTGTGCACAGACATCTGTTTCACACTTCCTCACAGTGAGCTTCACATGTACGTTCCACTGAAAGCAACAGGGCCGGATGCTCCTGGAGGATGGACCTAGGTTCCCAGGCCTTGGCTGCACTGAGCATACCTGCACTTGAGATGGAGAACTCACCCAGAAGATGACAGACAGTTTCTAGGGAACAGCCGAGGGAGGGGCAGGATGTGGTCGTGGTGATTCAGAAGTGCCCCTGCCTTGCTCTTCTGAGTCAGCATGCAGCCTGCCACGTGGCCCCACATGGCACAGTTATGGCTCGTGGATGAGCTGTCCCAGAAAGTCTTGCCTGCCTGACTTCATTAATGCACTCAGTGAGTTTCAGAAGCCGGGTCTGCCCCATGCCTCCTCTCTAGATCATGCAAGCCACGCATTCTTGAAACTTTCTGACAGGGGACATGGAGCTTGCTTGGGTTGGACTCACTTGGTCCTTCACATAGTAAGTTAGCTGCCTTTTGAGCTTGGAGTCAGCCTAGTGTAGGTCTTGATTATTTAAGTGTTGGGACCAAGGCAACTGGGTTCTGATGTCTTCTTGCCACCCTAGACTTGTGATTTTGTGAGCGGGTATATATTGCCACTTTCTACCTCAGAGCATGAGTCATGTGCCCGTGTGGAAGTTACAGGGCTAGTTTTTACTTGGGTTGCAGGGCTGTAGGGTAGCTTTTTCCTATATCCTTCATTTCGGTTAAGCTTTCCCCCAACCCATCCCCTACTCTGTGCATGTTTGAACCTAGGAGAGTAAATCTTGATATCAGGAAGGCCTCTTAATTCGTCCAGGGATTAGGAATGATAGTTTGGTGTCTTAGGTATTAGAGATCATCACATCTTAGCCCCAATATTCAAGTATGTTTTAATGCATGGAAAGAATTAAAAGTGACAGGATTTTTATGGCTCTTTCATGTACTTTTGCTTGTTTGTTTTAGGCAGCTAAACATCTTTTGTCTTACTTCTTTTGAACTTAACATATTGTCTTAGTTAGGGTTTCTAATGCTGCGCTGAAATACCACGACCAAAAGCAAATTGGAGAGAAAGAGGTTTATTTGGCTTACACTTCCAGATCATGGTCTATCATTGGAGGAAGTCAGGACAGGAACTCAAGGAGGGATGGATTTTGGAGGCAGGAGCTGATGCAGAGGTCATGGAGGGATGCTGCTTATTGGTTTGCTCTTAGTGGCTTGCTCAGCCTGCTTTCTTATAAAAACCAGGACCATCAGCTCAGGGATGGCGCCACTCACAATGGGCTGGGCCCTCCCTCATCAATTACTCATTAAGAAAATCCCTCACAACCAGATCTTATAGAGGCATACTCTCAGTTGAGGTTCCCTCCTTTCAGATATTCTAGTTTGTGTGTCGAGTTGATGTAAGACTAGCCAACACACATATGTATGGGGAAGGATACAATTTTAGGTTTGCTGCTAATTACCCAAAGGGAGATGTTGAACATTGCCAGCATCACAGAGTTCGGCTCACGCCTTTGGCCGTGTTGTTACTTCTTCCTAAGGTGACCACCCGATAGATTTTGTTACTGGAATTAAGGTTGGCTTTTCAATTCACAATAGGTCCAATCGCATTGAGAGACAATGTGTTAAAACAAGGAAGAAAACTCTGTGTCCAAAGTTCTTGCTAGAAGCCCATCTATGGTGGCTTGCCTGTGTTCATAGGTGTTCCCAGACCCAGGGGTGTTTTCCCTGGAGCTAAAGGGATGGATGATGCACATCCTATCCTTGTGACTTAGTTACCAGAGGTATTTTTCTAGATTCTGTCAGTTCTGAAAACAAAGATTATAACTTTTCTGAGTTATTCCTGTCACTGATTAGCCACATACTGTACAAGCTAAGGGGAGGGCAGCTACTCTGGGCTCTCTTGCTGATTGTCAAATTCCTGGTAACAGTGAACACATCCTTCCTCAGACATGAAACAACCCAATGCTTGATTTCTTTCTCTTACCATAAATTAGCATTAATTCTTTGTGAATTTTGTATAAATGAAATTAGTTGGTGTTGTTCCTGCTAAATGCTTTACCTTTGAGATATTCACCTGTCTTGTTACGTACAGAAATCATTTAAATTTTTGCTGTATGGTGATCTATTTCATATATACATCACACTTTATCCTTTTGCTAATGAACTTCTGGGTTGTTTCTACTTTGTGGATATTAAAAATATGCTAAGACTATTCATTTAACTGTTGTATACATACATATACATTTCTGTTGGACTTACACAAATGGGTTGAATTGCTTAGACACAGATCAAGCAAAAGATTTCCAAAATGATATTGTATAGCTAATTGAAATATTTCTTCCTTGGGGAAGGGAAGAGACTTATACAAATCAGGAAGTAAGTGAAATTTACAAGGCTCAGGAAGCTTATGAAATTTACAGGATTCACAATACCCCTTCCCAAGATTATATAAGTAGTAACATTTGCCAAGGATAGACTTTTCAATGGGAGCTCCAGGGATGTAGTTTTCTTGATTTATCATTCATATCGGGCTTTTGGGCAATGCTGCCTTTGAGTTACCCATGCTCCTGTAAATAACTTAATTATATACTCACCTATATGCCTATGAATAACCTCAATAAACTCACTGTTTCACTGAGATAGACTTAGGTGGGATAATTTCTATGATCGGCTGGTTGTGTCCTGTCTGTGCTGAATACACATTTGTTCATATCTAGTTATATAACCATAATGACTTTATCAGTTCATATTCCCACTGGCATTATGTGGCTTCTGTTGCTATGTTTCTTCATCAACACTGACATTGTCAATGCTTCCATGGCAACCATTCTGGAGTGAGTGGAGTGATGCCCTGTTTTGTTTTGAATTAGCACTTTTCTGATAACTAATGATGTTGAACATTTTTTTCATGTTCCTTGGCCATTTGGATTTGCTGGTTTCTTTTGTGAGAAACCTCTTCAAATAAGAAGTCTGTCCTTCCTGGGCTGGAGAGATGGCTCAGCCGTTAAAGGCTAGGCTCACAACCAAAAATATAAGAAGTCTGTCCTTCCTATTAATTTGCAAAAAGAGATTGTGCTGGTTTGAATAAGAATGGCCCCCACAGGCTCATATATTTGAATGCTTAGTCACCTGGGAGTGGAACTGTTCGATAGGATTAGAAGGATTAGGTGTTGTGGCCTTGTTGGAGGAGGAATATCACTGTGGGTGGGCTTTGAGGTTTCAAAAGTCTACACCTGACCCAGTCTCCAGCTGACTCTCTGCCTGTGGATCAGGAAGAAGCTCTCAACTACTTCCCCAGTACCATGCCTGCCTCCTAGCTCTGTGCCATGATGATGATGGGCTAAGCCTCCCAAACTGTAAACAAGACTCCAATTCAATGCTGATCTCTTAAAAGAGATGCTGTGGTCCTGGTGTCTCTTGCTAGCAATAGAACAGTGACTAAGACAGATGTCTAGGGTTGAATTCTTTCTGTGACTTAAACCTGTCAGCTGTCTTCTCCCACTTTACATTTTGATTTTTTTCGTTCCCTTAAACTTTTTATGACCATTTGTTTATTGTGTGTGCACGCTCACATAGAAGTCAGAAGACACCTTTCTAGGGTCAGTTCTCTTCTTCCTCCATGAGCATCCTGGGGGTTGAGGGGTTGATTCGGATTGTCAGACTTGGCGGCAAGCGCTTTTGCCCGAGAGCCATCTCGTTGGCCCTAATGTTTTTTCTCAATACCTTTTGATAGAAGTTCTAAATTTTAATGATGTCATATGACCAGTGATTCCTATTATAGTTAATACCTTTTATTTTAGTTAATAAACTTAACTCACTAGAACAGTTTTAGGTTTATAGAGAATTGAGGAGAAATAATATCAGATTTCCATATACTCACACACACCCTCCACTTTTGGTTATCACTACCACATGCTCTGGCATGGTAGATTTGTTTGGACTGAGGAAACAAAATCAATATATTGTACTAACAAAAGTCCAGAGCTTGCATTAGGCTCTGTGATTCATGTTTCACAAAATGTGTGATGTTATGTGTCCACCATTACGGTAGCACACAATAGTTTGCCTGACCTAAAATTTCCTTATGCTATATTTATTCATTGTGCTATACCTTAGGCCTCTGTGAAATAGTTAACTTTACCTGTCACTTTGACCAAGTTGAAGGAAACCCAGATAGCTGGTCCAACATTATTTCTGAGGGCTTTCTATGGTATTCTGAGGAAGTGATTGGCATTTTAGTCAGTATACTCAGTGACGAAGATCAGTCTCATTGGTGTGGACAGCATCAGCCAATGTATATAATAGAGAGGTTCCACCCAGAACAGAAAGGTGGAAAGAAGGGGAATTCTTGGCTTTCTTCTTGAGCTGAGATATCTATTTTCTTCTGCCCTTCAGTACTGGAATTCCTGGTTTTAGGCTGTCAAACACTGGGACTCCCACCCACTAGCCATGCCAGTTCTCAGGCCTTGGAATTTATATTGGGGTACACTATTGGCTTCCTTCATTTTCCAGCTTGCAGGCAGTGAGTATATTATGTGTGAGCCCATTACCATAATAAATCTCTTAGATCTTATCGGTTTCTTCCTCTGGAAAGCCCTACTACAGTCGATCAACTTCTGATTTCTAATTGTTCCTCCAATTCTTAGAATGTCTTATAAGTAGGATGATATAATACGCAATCTTTTCTGTCTAGCTTCTTTCCCTTGACAATATGCCTTAGGTCTGTTCCTCATCTACATATGGCTCATTACTTCTTTTTTTTTGGTTTTTCGAGACAGGGTTTCTCTGTGTAGCTTTGCGCCTTTCCTGGGACTCACGTGGTAGCCCAGGCTGGCCTCGAACTCACAGAGATCCGCCTGGCTCTGCCTCCCGAGTGCTGGGATTAAAGGCGTGCGCCACCACCGCCCGGCGGCTCATTACTTCTTATTGCAGAAGGATGTTCCATTTCCATTTGGTAATGCATTTTCCTATCAAACTCACAGGGTTCCTCTCAGTCAGGGCAATTAGGAATCTGGCCACTGTAAACATTTATGTGCAGGCTTTCATGAAGACATCATCTTTTGACTCACTTGGACAAACACTTGGGAGTATGACTCCTAAAATCTATAGTAAGATAACATTTGGCTTTGTAATAGGATCCCAACTGTTTTTAAAAGTGGAAGCCCCATTTTGCAGTCCTACCAGCAATGAACAGGGGGATCTTTATAGAGAAATATATGAAGTTTATTCTGATTCGTTCCATATAGAAAAACTCATTCCAGATGGACAAAAAGGCAAATTGATAAAGCATCCAGAAAAGGACATGGGAAAATACTTTATTGTGACTTTTTAAAAATGATTTATTTATTTTATGTGTATGAGTGAGTTTCTCACACGTGTGTCTATGCACCACTTATGTGCTTGGTACCTATGGAGGTCAGAATAGGGTATAGAATCCCCTGGAACAGGAGTTATGGATGATTGTGAACTGCCATGTGGGTGCTGGGAATCAAACCTGGCTCCCTGTAAGAACAAGTGCTCTTAACTTCTGAGTCATCTCTCCAGCCCCCATTTAAAACTTTTTAAAAAGACTTGTTTTTCAAATATTTATTTATTCATGTATTTTATGTATATGAGTGCCTTGTCTTCATGTACACCAGAAAAAGGAATCTGATCCCGTTACAGATGGCTGTGAGCCATCATGTAGTTGCTGGGAATTGAACTCAGGACCTCTGGAAGAGCAGTCAAGTGCTCTAATCATTTAGCAATCTTTCCAGCCCCCTTAAAAAGACTTCAAAAAAGTTTTTCCTAAAAGAATGCAAAACCAAGCCAGATTAGGAGAAAATGTTGGTAAAACACATGTCTGAGAAAAACTGAATCTAAAATATACAAAAAAGTTCAATAAGAAAACAAATAGCCCAGTTACAAGTCATAAAGGAGCTCAACAGACATTGCATCAGCAGAAATATGTAGATGGAAAATAAAATATGAGAAGTCCAATCTCAGATGCTAGATGAGAAGTTCTAAGTATAGCCTTATATCAGCCACAATGGCTAAAACCCAAAACACCGACTACCCCAGACACTGGTGAGGATGCAAAACAGTCCAGCAAAAAAAGACTGAAAAGGCTGTTCTCCCTGCTCTCACTGCAGTTGCGTTAATCAGTCTGAACATAGCACACCTGGGTCTGTTTCTAGACTCTCTTCTATCCTCTTCATCCACTTTTCATTATTTTCATTATCCACTGGCTTGATATTCTCAGTTCTTGGAAACAGTGTAGCAGAATGACCCAACTGGCGCTCAAATCCTGATTCCAGTTCAGTTACTTGGGAACTGATAGCCACAGTCTGAGTATTCTTGATAATCTTTGATTGTCCACACAATGTTCATAAATACCTTGCTAATTTCCGTATGTACAAATAAGCATAAAAGAAAAACCCTCTGAGAACAGGATGGTGAATGATTTGAATTAGTTGATCAGTGTTTTCAAACTTGTAGTCACAGGACATGAAAAATATTGAAAGTTTCTATTTGTATGGCTCTCATCTATTGAGATTTAGCATAATAGAGTTGAAACTGATGAAATTATGAATATTAACTCATTGAAATAATAAAACGATTGCATGCTAAAATATATAATTAGCATAGTTTAAGTAAAAAGCTATATTTTCTAAAACAAAGTGGCAAGAAAATTAAGCTTCTTTTGCATTTTTTACACATCTTTTTATTGTGTTGCTCAACAGAACATCTCCAGATCCGCACACTGTGGTCGGTCTGTTGTGACACACTGTTTTGATTGAGGCACTTGACAGAAAGTATCGTATGAATGTATACATCAGAAGGGAAGAGTCCTTCAACAGTCTTTAGGAACAGTGATACCATAAGGGAATCCGAAAGTGGCAGCTCCTTAAAGCTTAGTTACAATGTTTGTCCTTTTCCAAAACAGATTTCAATTTCAAGTTGAAGTTCTTCATCATCTCATCTGGTTTATCAAAGCCCCTCAAGGACTGGAGCAAAGTATGGAAGGGTGGAATGTCTGAAGGGGTGTCCAGAAAATGAACAAAAATATCCGGAGCAGTGTCCATCACTGTGACTGGCTTGATATTCTCAGTTCTTGGAAACAGTGTAGCAGAATGACCCAGCTGGCGCTCAAATCCTGATTCCAGTTCAGTTACTTGATAGAACTGTGACATTAAACATCTCACTCAGTTTCTCTGACACTGCCGCTGCGTTTCCTGTAAAATGAGATAAAATCTAAACAAACGAACAAAAACTCGTGGAATTTTAAAAATAAAAAAACATTAATCAGGTATTTGTGAGTCAGTGTCTAATTGCTCCATCATGGAGATATTTGCGGTTCTAATATTGTCCGCTCTTCTTCAAACGTTTGCTTCTTTGTCTCCGGTGTCCTTGACAAGTCTACAGAGACAAATCCACGTGAAAAGCTGTGCGTCTCCTGAATGATGCCGTCTTGTCTAGGGTGGATAGTTTCCCGGGAAGGTGGATGTTGAACATGCAGAGGGAGCACTATGACCTCTCTCGGCAGCTGTCCTGGGTTGTCCTGATTCTTTATGCTCCTTTTCGGAGTCTCACTGAGAGCCCGAGAGTTCCCAGGACTCTTTTCTTTGGTGACCCCTGAATTCCAGTTTTTGTTCAGTGTACCAGACTGTCAAAACCTCTGCTTAGCTTGCTGGCTTCTTACTCCACTGCAGCTTTGCAAAAGCTGTGCTGGCCATGTAAGCTCCCCGAGGACCCAGAAACGCTCCCCAGCAGCCTTGCCCCAGTGGGTTAGGTTTTCTCACTTTCTCTTTGTCTCTGGTATCTCTGTCCTGTGTGAGGGCCTTCATTTCTTCTCTGTATGTAGAAAATATGCTAAAAGTATAATACTGAACAGCTAATACAGCTTAAGAAGAAGCAAATGTGTTTAACTGGAAACCTCATTAGTATGAGATCAAAAAGCTTTCAAAATCAATAATTGTCTTGAGAAATGCTTTTTCTCAGCAAATTATAGCTTGATGTGACCTTGTTTTAAAATTCATTTTATTTTATTTATTGATTTTATTTTATGTGTATCAGTGTTTTGTCTGCATGTATATATGTGTACCACATGCATGCCTGGTCCCCATGAATGCCAGAAGAAGGCACTGGATCCACTGGGACTGGAATTACAGATGACTGTGAGCTATCATATGGGTGCTGGAAACTGATGCTGGGTCTTTGCTCTAACCACTGAGAAATTTCTATAATTCTTATAGTTTTAATAAGATTTAAAAAAAAAAATGATACCGAGGGCTGAGAAATCTGGTCCATGGCTCAACCACTTATATTTACAAACAAGTGTAATACAATCCAGAACAAGGCCAATCACTCTCACTTTTCTGATCCCAACAATGGGTTTTCACAGGAGGGAAGTTCAGGGGTTTCACAGACAGGGGAAGTAGTTTTCTCTCCCTGTGACACCAGCGATGTGCTGCCCAGCACCATTAGAAACTGGTAGAAATTTTAGGTGGGGGCTAGTAGGAGGAAGCAGGTCATTGGATGTCCTCTTGGAGGTCGTACGGGGCTGCCTTCGCTGCTCTAGCATTTCCCTCCACCCCCGTCTTCTTCCTCCTCTACCTTCTGACCACCATGAAGTCAGTAGCAGCTTCACTCCATTCTGCCCTCATACCATGGTGTTCTGCCTCTCTGCAGGTCCAGAAATACGGGAGTTGGCCCATTGTGGACCAAAACATCTAAAACTACGAGCCAGAAAAAAATTTCTCTCCTTTACGTTGATTTTCGTCACAACGACGGAAAGCTGACAATATAAGTGTTTGCACAGGGGTTGACGCTGTGACAGTGTAGAAGTAACCCAGTAGAGTGTGGCAGGAAAATGCAGCGGATATTTGAATTGGTTAGGGGAAGCAAGATCACCACAACAGGAGCTAAGACTAATACTAAGCTACAGTATTGGGGCCAGAACTGTACTGACACTTCTCTGCATATGAGGCAGTTTTGTTACCTGTAAAATGACAAGAATACCTCATAGGGTTGTTGTAATCATTAAATGAGGTTAAAAGAAAAAGACAAGATACAAGGTCTAAGATTTTACAGTGTACTTCCATAAATATTATGATAAGGAAAAGTGAGAGGGAATTTTGTTTGCATGCTTTATTTTAGACTTATTTTCTTAGTCTCTCTAAAGAGGCCTAGTGTACTAAATAGAATTTATAAGAAAGAAAAAAGAAAAAAAAAGAGAGTTAACAGATGCAATTAAGAACATTTGCCAGGCGGTGATGGCACACGTCCTTAATCTCAGCACTTGGGAGGCAGAGGCAGGTGGATCTCTATGAGTTTAAGGCCAACCTGGTCTATAGAGTGAGTTCCAGAACAGGCTCCAAAACTACAGAGAAACCCTGTCTAGGACCCCCTCCAAAAAAAAAAGAATATTTAAGGGAAGAGAGAGATTGTTCATTTATTGCTCTTGCAGGGTACCCAGGTTCAGTTCCCAACACCCAAATCAGGTAGCTCACAATCACCTGGCATTCCAGTTCCAGATCTGATGATGCCCTATTGCTTCTCTGGGCACCTACATGCACATGATGCACATAAACTCTTGCAGGTGCACACACACACACTATATATACATACATACATACATACATACATACATACATACATACATGCATATATATAACAAATACATATATACACAGGCATTAAATATATGTAAATATATATATATATATATATATAAATTTAAAATATGGAAGATGTCTGGGTGTGCTGGTGCATACCTGTGATCCCAGGAGGATCAGGAATTCAATATCACCTTGTCTACTTGAGTTCAAGTTTGAGGCCAACTTAGGCTACATGAGGCTTGTGGTTTGAATGAGATTGGCCACCATAGGCACATATATTTGAATTTTGGTCCCCAGTTAGTGGAACTGTTTGGGAAGGATTAAAAGGAATGACCTTGTTGGAGGAGGCATGCACTGGAGGTGGGCTTTGAGGTTTCAAAAGCCCAGGTCATGCCCAGTCACACTCTCTTTCTGTCTGAAACTTTTGGACCACATGTGAACCCTTAGCCACTGCTCTAGCACCAAGCCTGCCTGCCTTTTTGCCACCATGCTCTCCACCATGATGATCATGGGCTAACCCTCTGAAACTGTAAGCAAGCTCCCAAGTAACATTTTCTTTTAAAAGTTGTCTTGGTCATGGTGTCTCCTCAAAGCAATAGAACAGTAACTAAGACAAGACTATCTCAAAAACCAAAAACCAAACTAAACCAAACCAAACCAAACACCCAAACAACCAACCGAAAACAAACACACAATGTTATTCAAAAATGTTATTCACAGTGAAGCAAGGAAGGCTCTTCGGGCTATGGCAGCATGGACAACGCATGCTCCAGGAGGCATAAAAAAGATGTCCACAAAAAGGGCAGCTTGCTTCCCACAGACCCATGAGCAAATTGCAACGTGGTGAGAAATTGTTTCTGAACACGGACTGTCAGGACAGAATTCGGATTGTCTGAAAAACAACCTTCTGTTTCTTCTTAATCCAATCTCACTTCCTCAGTGAGACCAGCCTGCCCTGTCTTCAACCGGACACCAAAACTCTGAATCCCGGTGCCTGGTCCCTTTGCTCCACAGGCTTCCTTGCATAATGCAGTCTTGCCTTCTCGTCTTTGGTGCAGTAGCTCTTTTCGTTAGACTCTGGACTCCACAGGGACCTGTGCTCTTGTGTTGTGTTCAACAACATAGACTAGGGTCTAGGGCTCCACGGGTGCTTGGCCACTGTGACCGAGTGAATGGGACAGAACCTGTCAGTCTGTACAAGGAGAAACTCCAAGCTGAGTGGGCCCGGATTGTTGGTTCTGCAGCTCAGTGGTATTATTTAGAGCTCTGTCTTCCATGATCACTGCCTGCTGTTCTCGGTGATATGGCTTGGCCTCTTAGGCTGGTTTTCTTCATGGTTCCAAGATAGTTTCTCAATGGGGCTGGAGAGATTACTCAGTAAAGAACACTTGAGTGCTTGCAGAGGACCAGGGTTCAGTTCCCAGTGCTCCTGTGCCAGTTCACAACTGCCTGGAATTACATTTCCACGGGATCTGATGCCAGGGGAGTCATGCATACATGTATGTGATGCATATAAACTCATACAGGCTCACCCATATGCACTTGGTTTTTTAAAGAAATCTTAGGGGGGAAAAGGAGCGTCTGAAGCCTCAGATATCACATCTTGACAGGATGTAGGCAGCAGCGGCAGAAGGCTGGCTGCATCTCATCCACTTACACTTTACCTATTCCTTTTTTTAGTCAATGAAGAGTGACATATTATTTTTAAAGGCCACATATAATTGCCTGAGAGTCTAAGCCAATGCTGACAAACAAGAATACGTACTGTTAATCTAAATTACTTAATTTTAACACTGTGCTAGTTTTGAATAAAATGTGTCAGGGTCAGCCTATGGAATGTTAAAAATGGGATTTCTGGGTGTACTGAGTTCAGTGTTTTTTAAATCGCTTTTGAAAAGTTTAATAGGTAAAAAGGTTACTTAAAAATCTATATTAATCTCTTAGAGGAGAAATGTTTTATGTACATGACTACAAAAAGAGGCATTCTTGAACATATTGAAGACAAAGTACCTGGAAAACTTGTGAAAATGTAAATTAAAGCACAACTTCCCGTAAAGGCGCGATGCAGCCCAAATGCACAGAAACTGTGTGTGTGGGAACAATAGAATACATATTTTATTTAACTTAGGTTACATTTTAAATGGGTTAAGAAAATTCACTTTTCAAAGACCACAAGGAGTCTATTCTAATAGATGTAATTTCAACTATCTTGTGTATACTATGTGAAAATCTCCATGAAAAGGAGCTCACCAGATAAAAAAATTAACATATGTGAGACTTCTGCTCATGAAACCTGAAAGTGAAACAGCTACAAATCACCCTGCTAATCCTCCGGGCATTCCTAGCTGAATTAAGTTTGTCCTTGCTAAAGAAATTATCTCCTTCCCCCGCTTCAGGCATGCATGTAAAACAGTTCCTGTCTGGACGGACATGTGCCGGAGGAGGGAAGTTCACTGTTCAATTACCTGCTGATTGGAGCCGCGTAGTTTTCTTCTGACCCCTGCTCTTCTCTGCCCCGCTCAGCCCCGAAGGCTGTTTGGTATAGGAAGGTCTTGACCTGAGGAAACCATCTTGGGTAACCACGACAAGGAAGAGGAAAATGCAACACCTAGGAGATTTCAGCAAACAGTAGAATCATGCCAACCTAATCTGTGTTAAAATGCTTGGAATGTGGGAGCCGCTGGTGATGTCTGTTGTCTGTGTGTCTCACGGAATCCTTTCTTTTTTAAGAGCGGCAAAGCCAAGCCTGGGAACCAGGCCAAACGCCTGCCACTTACCTTAAATTGATCAGCCACTTTGAGATTAAACCCCCTGAAAGCTGCCACACCGTGAAAACAAGGCCTCCTTCACATTAAAGGCAAATTGCGACTTTGGGTTCGCTGTGATCTTTTTTTCCATTTTATCCAGTTTTTCACAGTGTGGACTTTTTTTCCCCCTTCTCCTTCCATTTACGCTCCCATGTAGAAGCCAATAGTTAGAGCGTCTTGGCCAAGCATTCATTAAGGTTTATAAGGACAAGATTTATGGTTATTTAGGAGCTGGCACAGAGGCCAACTGTTGCTAGAAAAAAAAGAGAGAAAAGTACAGGTGGGAAATATAAGCCTTGACAAAGGCCTGTGCTATAGAGTAGTGTGCTAGGCTCCTAGCAGCGGTCTGAGGGAAAATTAAATACTGTTAGAACACACTCACTCCTCTCTTCTGGGTCGTTCCATTTTATGGCTCTGTAGATTACTGAAACAAGTATTCTGATGATTCCAATAACTTATTTTATTTTTCTGTCTTGTGTAAATGCGACTGACCTCAGAGGCTGGAGGTTTGTAGAAATAAATAATGTGTGGTAAGTGGGGTGATAATCTGTCAGTTCAGCTACTGGATAATGTATAATTCATGTTTTTGTATGTTTAACAAATACATATACACACAGGCAGATATATGGTTAGACCCAGGGCTCATCCATGAAGAGTCTTATGAGCTTCCTAAGTAGACTATACAATAATCGCAAGGTCTGTATACCCAAAAATTTCGAATGCAAGCAATACACACTCTTAATCTTTGAATTTAAGTAGTAATGTGAAACTATGGTGCAGGATGGAAGTCTTATAGTCTTTCCCAAAATACTTAATGACTTTTCTTCTTTTTTTTTTTAATTTTATTTATTTATTTATTTATTTTTTTATTTTTTTTGGTTTTTCGAGACAGGGTTTCTCTGTGTAGCTTTGCGCCTTTCCTGGAACTCACTTGGAAGCCCAGGCTGGCCTCGAACTCACAGAGATTATTCTTTTTTTTTTTTAAAAAAAAATAGATACTCTTTGATTTCCTTCACTAGAGGAGTAGGGAGACTCCTTGGGCTGTTTTTGACAATATTTGACAAATATTTTTTATTTCTACTAATTGTTGTTCAAGAGTAACTGGATTCACTGAAAAATATACTGCTTTCTTGTTTCATGGAGTAAACAATTTTCAAAATATTATCCTTTTGTTCGACCAATAACTCATTATTTGGCTTGGGGCAATAATGACTTTCTGTGTTTTATCTACCCAGGAATGTTCACACTGCTCATGGTAATGGCACATCCTCATTAGTGCCCCGGGGTACAGCATTCTCTTTTCTTCCTATCTTGCACACACTGGAACATTTGCACCCTTCTGCCCACGGAATTAAATCCAGCTCTTTTTGCGAACTTTGTTCAGAAAACCTTTTACCTGGTCCCTTCTATTCTCTTTGAAATCCGCATCACCTCTGCGTAGACGCTGCAGGGACGTGCTGTTTTTACGTGTCATTCTGGGAATGACCCATTTAAGCAAGCTTTTCTCCCAACTGCACACACTGTAACTCCCCAAGAGCGGAGATCATAGCCTCTTGTTATTTCCCAGTCACGATTACTACAGTCTTCTGCTCTGATGAGATGCGCATTACGTGTAGAAAACTGAACATGAACAGAACCTATCACATCCTTCCACAAAATGCCAAGCACAGTTTTATTTGCAGACAGTACCAAGGATTTCTCGATGAGCCCGTGTAGAAGGCCTAAGAAGTCATTTCTCCGTTTTCTAGAGAGTCATAACCTTGGGAGAAGGAAGGGCAGACAAAGTCATGGATTCTGTCTGCTTTTGGCCCCTTTCTGTCTTTTTAATCCATCTCCCTGGCAGCTTCGTTGCTTAAATTTTCTGTCTCACTGGATAGACTTATTTTCACTAATTTTGTCTTAACTTGCAAGTTAAGACAAAAATATTTTGTATTTTTATATTCTGATTCTTTGGTATTTTGTCAGTAATCAAGATTTCATGGAGGGCCTGATGTACGTACCTGAAAGCTAGCTCAAGGGTAACAGGAAATTCTCTATAGATCAAGACATAATTGGCAAGAAAACACAAAACCAGCAACTGTCTGCAGAGGTTTACTATGTATCTTGTTGTGTAGGTTAATGATTTGAGGGCAATTCAAGAGAGTCCTAGTAGGGTACTATTTTATAGTGAAACAGTCAGTCCATCAGTTAAGGCTGTCTAAGCAGTCACAGACCGCACAACTAGGTGGGGAAGGGAAGTCCTCAGAGGGGGGAAAAGACACTGAGGTAGGGATGAAACAGGTAATCTCACAGATTACGTACGACGTACTGTAGGTGGAGAAGTGGTAGTGTGTCTACAATACAGCGGGAGGTGTTTGGTTGGAATTTCCAACTTACTCCTGCAGGATCTGAGAAGCCTCATTTTTTTTCTCTTGAAACCAGGCCCCCTCAGAGAATCTCCAACAAAGAGAAGGCACCAAAAAGTGCAGTTCCGAATTCTTGGTGGCTGCGGCAGCCCCTCCCCTGAAGTTGCCATTGGCCAAGTCCCCACCTAAAGTGCTCAGTTTTGTTTTTTTTTTTTCCCATGTTTGGGCACCAACTCCGCTTGCGGCAGACATGCCATCACCCCTTGCCTGTAGGGTGTATAAGCTCCCCGCTTTAGTTCAAGCACGTGACTTCCCTGGCCTCCGTCTCTGGGGCTGGAGAACTCACTAGGGAGTTGCTTTGCTCAAGTAAACCTGCTCTTTTACTTTTTCAGTTCGGCTTGCTCTGGCTCACTGTGTCAGCAGAGAAAACTATTATCTTGGTCCTGAAACCTGGGAGGAGTTGAGCCTTCCTGCCGGGTGGACTGGGTCCTCTAGTCACGTAGTGGGGGGGCACTCCTCTCCATCTTCCCCTCCACCAGACATAATCGACTTTTGACTCAGGGTAATTCACCCGTTTCCCAGTCATGGCCTCCAGAGGTTCTGGGTGCTTCTCTCTGGGTCCAGGACCCCCAGGACCTCCTGCCAAGCCATGGCCACACCAGGGCAAGCCCATCCATTCAGGAGCAGAGAGATTCTCTGTTCCAGGGGACCTTTGTGTTAGATGTCCTTCCCAAAGGCTATCCCCCACCTCTCTCCTCCCTCGACACCTCCCCACCCCCTCTACCCTGCTTTACCCCAGGCTATCCTGTGGGCTGCCTTGCCTCAGCACAGGCTTGGAAATGGGCAACACTAGATCTAAATCTGATCCTCAGTCACCCCTGGGGTGTCTGCTGCAAATTGGGGCTTGTAGCTGGAAGTTTTCCTGTGTCCTGCCCAGCCCCACAGCTACTCAGACCCAAATAAACACACAGAGACTTATACTAATTATGAACTGTATGGCCATGGCCTATAGTTCAAGCTTCTTGCCAGATAGCTCTTATAACTAAACTCAGCCCTTTTCTATTAATCTATATGTTGCCATGTGTTCCATGGCTTACCAGTCTGCTGGCATCTTATTCCTTGGGTAGCAGGCTGGCGTCTCTCTGCCTCTTCCTTTTCTTCCTGTCTATCTCTCTTGGATTTTTTGCCTGACTATATCCTGACTCACCAGAGGCAGAGCAGCGTCTTTATTAACCAATTATAGCAACACATATTCACAGCATACAGAAAGACACCCCACAGCAGGGGCTGTCTCACACTATACCCCCAAAACAAATGGTTTGTGCTCCCTTAGCCAGGCTTTTTTGAGCTCTGCATGCCCGCCCCTCCCTCTGTAATCAGTGCTCAGTGGCCCAGGTTTTGTTGGCCGGGGTTGTGACGGCTCCAGGTGCCTTTTCACCCAGGGACTAACGCTGAGCCCTGAACCCTGACTGGGCTGCCTGAGTCACTGGCACCCCCACCTCTCTTCTTCCTCTTGTCTTTTCTCTGCTCCGTTTGTCTGTCTACCTGCCTCTCTCATGTCTCCACTCCAAGAGGGCCTTTCTCTCTTTCACTCTTCCCATTCCCCAATAATCCTCTTGTACTAACTCTGCTGTTCATGGTTCTCTTAGTGGCATTCCTTGGCAGGGCCCACCGAAAGGTACCCACTTTGCCTTTTTTACTCACTAGGCTCTCCTGGCGTTTGGTCTGGCCATGCTAGGATCCTACCCACCCGCTCCACCCGCAACAGATCCTATCTCCCTGTTTGTTTCTGACTGCTCTTCCACCCTACCATGCTGGGATCCTACCCACCTGCTCTACCCACCTTGATGCAGCCTTCCCAATGGGAACCACTGTCCTGGCCACCCATCTCATTTCTCAGTCATCACCAGATGTTAGAAAGAAACTAAAAAAGACTGAGGATGGTTCCCCCCCCCCCCCCGCCCCGTGCAGGAATTGGTAAAAATGGCTTTTAAGGTTTTTACCACCCTAGAGGAGACAGCTGGATCTTCCCAGCAGGCTTGGCTGCAACAGAAGGCTATGATCCAAGCTTACACGTTGGCAGCTGTCATGAGGCCATCGGCACTCTTGCAGAGGGAACAAGGGAAGTCCCTAAGGCTCCATCCCACTTCAGCCCAGCCAAAGTCAACTCCACCAGGGGCCTGCAACAAATGTGACCAGGAAGGCCACTGATGCCAATGTTGCCCCATCCCTCAGCAGCCAACAAAGCCATGCCCTCCCTGTCTGCCGACAGCCTGGCCACTGGAAGACGGAATGCCCCTGTGTGGGCTCGTCCTCTATGTCATGACACAGAGGTTCAGTCCTATCAGCACAGGCATCTGAGACTCTGCCCCCCTTTGAGGTCCTTAGCCTGGTGGAGGACTGACGGCACCCAGACTCAGAGACTCCCATCACCCTCTCCAAGCTTCTCCAAAGCTGAAAGTACTGTTCCAGCGGTTAAGTCCATCACCTTCCTGTGGACACAGGGGCTACCTTTTCTGTCTTGACTGCTCATTTGGGTCCCACAGTTCCCTTGCCAGTTTCTGTCACAGGGGTGGATGGGATCCCCTCCTTTCCACCTAAACCGTGCAGCCTCTTCCCTGTCCCTTCCTCTCCTGCCAGAGGCTGTGGAGGCCTTACACTCACCCTGGCCTGGTCTTCTAGACCAGCCCCTCACAGACCCCAACTCAACCTCTTTATTGACGGAAGCTCTCTTATAGACAGATCAGGAAACCGCCAGGCAGCTGATGCAGTGGTCACTTCCGCTAAACCAGTTGAAGCAACCCATCTGCCTGTGGGGACCTCTTCACAGAAGACAGAATTAACTGCCTTGACTAGAGAGCTCTAAATAGCTAGGGGTCAATGGACTAGTATCTACACCAACTCTAAATATGACTCTTTTTTTTTGTTTGTTTTTTTGTTTTTTTTGTTTTTTTTGGTTTTTCGAGACAGGGTTTCTCTGTGTAGCTTTGCGCCTTTCCTGGAACTCACTTGGTAGCCCAGGCTGGCCTCGAACTCACAGAGATCCGCCTGCCTTTGCCTCCCGAGTGCTGGGATTAAAGGCGTGCGCCACCACCGCCCTAAATATGACTTTTTAATAGCCCATACTCATTCTGTCCTTTGGAAGGAAAGGGGCTTCTTCTCTACCCAGGGAATCCCCATCGTGAAGGGACCCCTTATAGTCAAGCTCTTGGAGGCCCTCCAGCTCCCTGCAGAGGTAGCCATAATCCACTGCTGAGGACATCAGCCCTTCAAGGACCCAATGGCCTTAGGCAATGCCAGGGCTGACTCAGTAGCCTGGTGACTGGCCTCCTGTCCCACTGGATCTACAGGACATATTTTATATTTGACACCCTCCTGTCAGTCCTGTTACCAACCAGAGGAGAGGGACAAACTCCTGAATAAAGAGGCCTTTTGTCTAAAAGGCAGATGGTTTTTCATTCTCCCCCAGGATCAGGCATGCTCCGTCATTTCAAACATCTACCAAACCTTACATCTAGGCCCCAAGGCTTTGTTCTACTTCTTAGAGCCCCTTTTTATCCCACCCATCTTTGAGCCCATATTTTACAGGTACTCTCCTCCTGCCTGACATGTGCCAAGGTCAACCCACAGAGGGGCCTCCAGATACACCAGCCCTTGTACCACCTCTGAGGACACCAATAGGGTAACGACTGGCAGGCTGAATTTGTCCACATTCCCACTCATAAAAAGCTTCCCTGCCTCCAGGGAAACAGCAGATGTGGTGGCTCAGCTATTCCTTGAACACGTCATCCCTCGGTTCCGTGTGCTACAGATCACCCAGACAGACAATGGCCCAGCTTTCACTTCCAGGGCCATTGAGCTTGTGTCTGATGCCCTCAACATCTCCTGGAAACTCCACATCCCCTACTGCCCACAGTCCTTGGGAAAAGTTGAGAGGGCCAATGGACTCATCAAACAGATAACTTACCAAACTCTCTATTGAACTCAGGTTGTCTTGGCTCTCCCTCTTCCCCATTGCCCTTCCCCACCTCTGGGCCACCTCACACTCTTCTACAGGCCTAAGACCTTTTGAGCTCCTTTATGGAAGGTCATTCCTCTTCAACCACCACTTCCTGGCCCAGACCTCTCTCCACTGGCTGGGTACCTACCCTACCTCTCCCTCCTATAGTCCCTTCTCCATCCACATGCTGACAGTTATCTCCCTGCCCCCATGTCAGCAGATCCAACTGTTCCTGAGCCCACCCCAGTCTCCCCAGAGGACAGAGTACTCCTCAAGCAACCATCTCCCAAGTCTCTAGAGCCCTGGTAGACAGGACCTTACACTGTGATCCTCACAGCCCTTCAGCTGCCAAGCTCCTGGGATATCAGTGCTGGTACCACTTCTTCAGGCTCAAGCAGTCACCTACCCAGGATGAATGATCTGTGCAGCAACTGAGACCCTCCAGTTTTTCAGGATGTCCCAATGAGGGGCCATGATAGTCAAGTCTATCTGCTCTTGTTCATCCACCTTTGTCTCTTTTGTCTTCTGGGCTATATTTTTTCCCCTCAAAATGTTCATGCCTTTTAACCCAAAGTCATAGCTTTTGCTATGACACCAAGGTATAAGTCTGTTCCTGCTGTTTTACAGACACCTGCATGTTCCTGGGGAAAGAGTGCTGCTACTGTATCAGTGAATCTGGCCTGGTGGAAACTAATATCAATCATTCCACAGATTGTCTGAAGAACTTTGCCAGTACAACCAGGGCACACCTCCATTCCATTCTGTCCGGCAGTCTTCACTCTCCCCATGGCTAGCCCCCTAGCAACTTGTCTTCTCTGCTTCCTCCAGGAATGGATTCGTCAGGTCTCTAGGATGGCGGTTAACCAAAATGCTTCTTCACTCATACCTCCCATTGAGCATGAGCCCACCGACTCCCAACTCAGCCTCTCCACTCATATTGTCCCATGCCAACAGAAAGTAGCCAGATTTGAACCATGTACCCAAAAAGGCTGGGATATTTGGTTGGAACTTCTAGCTTGCTCCTGCACAGTCTGAGAAGCACCATCTCTCTCTCTCCAAAGCCCGCCCTCTCAGAGAATCTCCAAAAAAGAAAAAGCATCAAAAAGCCCAGTTCCTGTGGCATCTCCTCCCATGAAGTCCCCACCTAAAGTGCTCAGTTTTTGACTTATACTTGGGCACAAACCCTGATTGCGGCAGACACGTCATCACCCCTTGCCTGTAGGGTGTATAAGCTCCCCGCTTTAGTTCAGGCACGTGACTTCCCTGGCCTCCGTCTCTGGGGCTGGAGAACTCACTAGGGAGTTGCTTTGCTCAAATAAACCTGTTCTTTTACTTTTTCTAATTTGGCTTGATCTGGCTCAGTCTTAATAGTAAGTTTTACTTACTATTATCAGGCTACAGAAAACCTATGGGGGAGTGTATGAATGAGTGCCCAAACAACGAGAGTCCAAACAGTCGAACAGGAATTGTACCTGGCCCTATTCAGGTTTTGAGTCAAGAAGGAAGGAAACATTGTAAAATAATTACCACCTTTTTTTTTTTAAGAGCCCTGGCTCTGAAACCAGAAAACCTGGGCTCCAGTCTGCTTTGTGCCATTTTCAGGATGTGGGACCCTGAGTCTTTCAGAGCCTTAGTTCTCATGTTCATTAAATGAGGGTAGCGATCTCCTCAGACCTCAAGCACCATTAAGCCACTGGGGCCGTCCTGTTGTGGGGAATGAGTGTGTGTGTGTGTGTGTGTGTGTGTGTGTGTGTGTGTGTGTGTGTGGTTAGTGTGGGGTGTGTGTGAGTGTGTGTGTGTGTGTGTGTGTGTGTGTGTGTGAGTGTGTGTGTGTGGCGGGTTAGTGTGGGGTGTGTGTGAGTGTGTGTGTGAGTGTGTGTGTGTGGTTAGTGTGTGGGGGGTGTGAGTGTGTGTGTGTGTGTGTGTGTGTGTGTGTGTGTGGTTAGTGTGGGGTGTGTGTGAGTGTGTGTGTGTGTGTGTGTGAGTGTGTGTGTGTGTGGCGGGTTAGTGTGGGGTGTGTGTGAGTGTGTGTGTGAGTGTGTGTGTGTGGTTAGTGTGTGGGGGGTGTGAGTGTGTGTGAGTGTGTGTGTGTGTGAGTGTGTGTGGGGTGTGTGTGAGTGTATGTGTGAGTGTGTGTGTGGGGTTAGTGTGGGGTGTGTGTGAGTGTGTGTGAGTGTGTGTGGGGGGGGGTAGTGTGTGTGTGTGTGTGAGTGTGTGTGTGTGAGTGTGGGGGTGTGTTGTGTGTGTGTGGGGTAGTGTGGGTGTGTGTGTGAGTGTGTGTGTGGGGGTAGTGTGGGGGTGTGTGAGTGTGTGTGTGTTTGTAGGGAGGGTAGTGTGTGTGTGTGTGTGTGGGGTTAGTGTGGCGTGTGTGTGTGTGTGTGTGTGTGTGTGTGTGTGTGTGTGTGGTGTGTGTGGTGTGTGTGTCGGGGGTAATGACTCCAGAAAATGACTGGGAGAAATGAACCACAGAGATGCCAAGAGGTTTTCATAGCATCGTATTGGTGACTTTGGCTGGGGCTAGAAAAATGCTGATGTCTTTCTCTGAAGCTGAATCTCCTTACCTCAGCCTCACTATAAAACACCATAGACTGCTGCTTTCTCTTTTACTGTGTCACTTTTGAAAAAGAACAGTTTTTGTTTTTATTTGGTTTTGTTTCCCCCTTTTTTGGTTTTTCCAGACAGGGTTTCTCGATGTAATAGCCCTGGCTGTCCTGAGACTCCTTTTGTAGACTATGCTGGCCTTGAATTCACAGAGATCCACCCGCTTCAACCTTCCCAGGACTGGGATTAAAGGCATGTACTACCATGCTCAGCTAAAAGAACAGTTCTTGTTCTTACACAACCCAAGAAAATGCCCTTGGAGGCAGCAGTTCTCAACGTGTGGGTCATGACCCCCTTGAGGGTTGACCGACCCTATCACAGGGGTCACCTAGGACCACCAGAAAACGCAGATATTTGCATTATGATTCATAACGCGACATGAGGAACTGTATTAAAGGGTCGTAGTCTTAGGAAGGCTGAGACCCTCTGCTCCCAGAAGCCTGCGCTGTCTATTATGTCCCCTCCCCTCTGATGTACCCTTCTATTGACAACATTTCATAGTGGTGTGCTGTCTTGTTTTCTGTAGGGCCTCTGTTGGCTCAGATGTCAAAAGAATTCTTGAGAGTCTTAGGACAACAGAGTGATGGTAATGCTTTGAGAGTTTTGTTTATCTGTTTTTCACATTTTGTATGAGGTTGGCTATAAGTTCTAGCTAAAGCAACTACATAAGAAAAAGAAATAAAAGGTATGCAAATAAGAAAAGAAGAAACAAACATTTTGTTTCCAGGGGGCTGGAGAGATGGTTCAGTGGGTAAGAGTGCATACATACTTCTCTTCCAGAGGACTCGGATTTGATTTGGTTCAGTATCCACATCAGGAAAGGTCACAAATGTCTCTAACTCCAGCTCCAAACCTTTTTGTCCACCCAATGGTATGCACTCACACAGACACATAATTAAATAGATTTTAAACAAATATTTTGTGTTCAGATGTCAATATTCTCATGGTTTTGATCTGGAATGTCTCTAAGGGTTCCTGTATTGAAGGTTTGATTCTTCCATGCAACAGTGTTCAGATGTGGGACTTTGGGGAAATGATTGTATGTTAAAGACTCTGACCTTATCACTGGAAACTTGGTGGACTATTGGGAGGGTGTAAGAACTTCTGAGGAGAGCCCCAGCCACAGGGAGGGAGTACTCAGGGATGTGTCTCTTGCTCAGGCCACACCGCCACCCAGTTACTTTTTGCCTTCTGAATACCATGAGCAGAGCAGCTTTCCCTGTCATCCCGTCCTGGCTGTGATATCCTCACCACAGGCCCACTGACTACAGATCGAATGCCCCGAAGGGGGAGCCCAAGTAAATCTTTATCCCTTTCAGCTGGCTTGTTTTCAACCATTTTGTCACAATAATGGAATGCTAACACAGATAAATACACACACACACACACACACACACACACACACACACACACACACACACACACACATCTTAAAGACTTCACCAGTACATGTTAGAACTGAAAAACACTTTCAACAAATTTAAAGAACAGCAAAATCCACAAATAAAAGCTGAGCATCCTGTGTACTTGAAGTACATATGGTTCCTAGGGGACTTTTGGTCAGCCAGCTCAGTCTACTTGGTGAGCTCTAGCTAATGAAAGACTCTTATCTCAAAAGACAATGTGAATGGCTTCTGAGAAGTACACCCAAGGTTGGCCTGTGATCTACACACACACACACACACACATGCACTAACATGCACATTCACATGAACCCATACCTCCCCCCACACAGAAAAATCAGTGTACAAAAAGCAATCTTAGACACTATTCAAAGAAGAAATTTAAAAGGTCCCTGTTGGGGACAGTGAGGTGGCTCAGTGTATAAAAGCACTTGCTGTAACAATCTGACTTCAGTCCCTGAAACTCCTGTAAAAATAGAACTGCCTGGAAGCCATGGGCCAGCTGTCCCCAGTGACACAGAGCCACAGAAACAACAGCAGAGACCCTGACTCAACAGGGTGGAGAGAGAGAACTGATTTCAGAAAGTTCTCTCTCAGCTCCACACTGGAGTCTTGGCTTTTATGCACGCCCTCCGCCCCCCATAAACAATAAAATAGCTCAGTTTATAATAAAATCAAAAAGAAGAAAATGCTTCAAAATAAGTTTAACTAAGCATGTTAAAGATTGTTCAATTGGAAAAGATTATGTAGTGATGAAAAGACCGAAAAAACTAACGAACACTAATGGATGAATAGGCTGTGTTCATAGATTCAGTAAGTGTCATTGTTAAACTGTGATCCATAGATTTGATGCAATGCACATTTTTTAAAAAAACAGAAATAGAAAAAATAGGAAAAAGTTGTGCAGGATTACAAGAGACCCTGAATAATTAAAACAACCCTGAGCAAAAGATAAAAGTTGGTGGTGTCATACTTTCTGATTTCAACCTCCAGTGCAAAACCATAGCAATTAAAGTAATACCGAACTGGTGTAAAAACAGGTAGTTAGACCTGCAGAATACAGTAGCAAGGCCAGAGACAAACTTACATGTATACTCAACAAATCTTTGACACCGGCACAAAGAAAGAACACAATACTGAGCCACAGGGAAAGGACACATTCAATTCACAGTGTAGAGAAAAAGAGAAGGGGGAGGGGAGTCAAGACAACTGAATCCCTCTTACATCTACACAATAACCCCCAATAGGTAAAGGACTTTATTAGATTTTAAACTGTAAAATTCTAAGAAGAAAACATGAGAGAAACTCCTTGACATGGATCTTGGCGATAAGTTTTTGGATTCAATACCAAAACCCTGACAGCAGAAGACAAAGGAGCTGTGAGGGGTGCAAAGTAAAACAGCTCCTGCACAGCACCGAGAGCATCTTCAAGATGAGGAGACAATCTCTAGGGCAGGAGGCAATATTTGTAGAGCATTCCTCCAGGGGGGTTTGCATCCAAAACACATGAAGAGCTCATGCAACTCAGTCACACGTAGAATCGATTCAAAACTGACAACAGAAGAATTCTACAAAGGAGACATCCAATGTTCAACAGGTGTTTGAAAAGAGTCTCAACCTTACTAATATTCATAGAAATGTAAATTAAAGCCATGACGAGATATTAATTATCTCACATCTCTTAGGATGGTTAGTATCAAGTCAAAAGAAAGCAAGTGTTGGCAAGGATGTGAGCTAAGGGAGTCATTATTCACTGTGGATGGGAATGGAAATTTCTGTTCATAATGGAAAGCACTGTGGAAAGTCCTACAGAAATAAAAAAAAAATGGAGCTATCATATAATCCAGAATTACTTTGTGTAATGGATATATACTACATTCAAAAGAAATGAAGCTATCTATATACACAAAAGAAATTAAGTCCATGTATTGAGTAGGCAGCTACATTGCGTTCATTGCAACAGTATTCACAATAGCCAAGAAGGATGCTGTGGTGGTTTCAAAGAGATGTTCTTCATACATCTTGGGTGTCTTAATACTTGTTTCCTAGTTGGTAGCTGTCTAGGGAGTGTAGATGTAACTGTCTTGTTAAATAAGAAACACAGAGCCAATGCAGAGATGAAAGCCCAAGAGGTCAGAGTAATAGCTAAGAGCTAAAAACCTTACCCTTCAAGGGAGGACTAGGAGGTGTGGCCTTCTGGAGGAAGCGCATCACCAGGGGCAGGCTTTGAGGTTTCAAAAGACTTGCTCCACTTCAAGTTAGTTCCTGTGTTTTCCGTTTGTAGGTTAAGATGTGAGCTCTCAGTGGTCACTCCAGTTCTGAGCCTGCCTGCCTGCCTGCCTGCCGTGTTCACTGCCTCGGTGGTGATGAACTCTTATTCTTCTGGCAACAAAAGCCCCAAATACACCCTGTAAGTTGCCTTGGTCATGGTGTACAGCAATAGAAAAGTAACTAATACAGAAAACCAATTGTCTGTTAGACTAACAGTGGACAGAGAAAAATGTGACATTGACAGATGTGCATAGTTGAATACTAGTCAGCCGTTAGAAAGGAGGGAATCTGGGGTCAGGGAGTGGCCCAGTCAGTAAAATGCATGTTGAACAAGCATGAAGGCCTGAGTTCCCTGGTACCTATTTAAAAAGCCAAGTGCAGCTGTGTAGGCCAGTGATCCCAGCACTGGGGAGGTGAGACAGGAGGATCCTGGGGCCTTGCTAGCCAGCCAGCAGAGCTGAATTGGTGAGCGTCAGGCTCAGCAAGAGACTTATGACTCAAAAACAAGTTGGAGAATCAGAAAGACGCCTTACATTGAATGTGGCTTCTACATATACGCAAATAAACACTCATGCACGCGCACACACACAAAGAAAGGGAAGAAAAGAGAAAAAGAAACAGGAAGGAAGGAAGGAAGTGGAAGGAAGGAAGGAAGGAGGAAATCACACTTGCAACAGCATGAATGGACCTTGCAGGTTGTATGTTCCATGAGATGTAACAGGTACAGAAAATCAAGTGCCATGTGATCTGACATGGAGTCTAACAAAGTTGAACCTGCAAGGCAGGGTGTAGACCAGTTCTCAAGGTGCAGAAGGACAAAATAGAGGGATGTTATAAAGTTTAAGATGATTAACTTCTGGACTAGGTCAGTAGTGTTAAAAATACGCTTAAGGGCCATGAGATAGCACAGAGGTTAAGATCACTGACTGCTCTTGCAGATGATGGGGTTCAATTCCCAGCATCCATATGGCAGCTCACAATGTCTGTAACTCCAGTTCTGGGGGACCTGACTCCCTCTTTTGGCCTCTGAGAGCACTGCATGTGTGTTACACAAAAATGCATTGAGGCAAACACCCATACACATAAAAATAAATATTAAAAAATACATTGAGCACTAAGCTAGATGATTTTAAGTGTTCTTAGCAATCACCCCACACACAAAAATGGTAACACCAAGGCAGCAAGTTGTCAGTTATTGGCTGTGGCAGTTATTACACAATGCACATGTATATAAACATTACATTGCATATTCTAATGTGTAGGACATGTCAGTTGTAGATCATGTCTCAGAAAAGCTAGGAAAGGAAAAATATTCCATTTCTTCTACATTTCCAAATCTCTCGCTAATTCTTTCATTTTTGTTGGTCACTGGCTCCAACAAGATCCTTCCTCTTCCTTCTCCTTCTCCTGCTCTTGCTCTTCCAGGCACTTTACAGGAGCCTAGAGTTTAGTGAAGTGTACGCAACCAGACACCCACATGGCACAGATAAGGGACTGTGACAGTCAATCTCCATACTCGGGAGGAATTTCCCCTGAGAGGTTTCAGCAGGTTGGTTGTGGTTGATGTTGCTAGGCAAAGACAAAGTGACATTAGTGTTTAACACAGAGCTGACCCTTCAGGTTTGATCATGGCATGAGCTTGGACTCAGCTGTCAAGACGCTGAAGATGGGAAACATCTCTGCTCTCCATCCACCTTGACAGGCTGTTTCTGAAATAGAGAAGCCAAAAATGTCCTTTGAAGGCAGTCATATGCTTATGTTTCTCCTGTCTGTAGATCTAGAATAATTAGAGCCCAGAGATAATATCTGAGGTATTTTATAGTACAGGCTCATTCCGACTGTGGAGTATTTGCTTTTTATTTAGCTCCCTAAATGCACCCGGCACTCGACAAATATGTAGAAGGACAAGTTTCCCGCCCTGGGGAGCTTAGGTTCTGATGCAGACATACACAGCGAGTGGGAAGGATCCTGACTGGGGAAGAGTTGGTCAGGAAAGAGGGGTGAGGGGAGGAAAACTGACAAACAGGGAAAATAAGATGCGGAGGGGACAGAGAGGGGATGACGGATTCTTAGGGAAACCCTCCAACGCAAACGGGTTGTCTCCTTAGTGCACCTTTGAAAGGAAGAAGGGGTTAAGGAAAACAGTAAACGCAGATGCGTTAGTCCTTCAGCCGCAACTGAAGCGTTGAAGGCACTACACGCCAGGCAATGGTGTGATGAGGGGTCTGTACCACACGCCAGGCAATGGTATGATGGGGGGGGGATCTGTGCCACACGCCAGGCAATGGTGCGATGAGGGGTCTGTGCCACACGCCAGGCAATGGTACGATGAGGGGGTCTATGCTACTCTCCTTGTCGTTCCCAAAGTCAGATTCCTGCATCATCTCTTTACCTACATGGAAGCAGGTTCAGATAAGTTAGCCTCCATGTCTAAGGTGGCAGAGCCACTAAGTGGATAGACATGAGTTCAAAGGCAGATTTGACTCTACAATTACTCAATTTACTATTTCCTTCAAGATAAACCTAATGCTAAAAAATGAGGAACCAATCGGAGGGTTAGAAATGATCTGATCTATAATCAGCTTTTCCTGGTACCCTTGACAAAATATCCGTGTCCGTGTCTTATAAAAGGCTGACACTATTACCACGAATGTGCTTTTTGCTTTGTTGGTGGTACATTAGCCCTCCGCCAAAGGAAATGTCACTCTAATAGTCTATCCATGTAATTCTCAATTGTATTTTAAAAGTGACACTCCAAGTAACCTCTCAGTATATTTATATTTTAATTAAAAATTTCAGTTTTAGATTTTACATTTTGGTGTTTGTTGAGGCAGGGTCTTAGGTAATCCAGGCTGGCTTCAAATCGCTGCACAGCTGAGGATGACCTTAAACTCCTGAAGCTCTGCTCTGGCCTCTGCCTCCTGAGTGTGGGGATTACAGGATTGTGCTTTGTGCCTAGGCAAGTTTGTGTTTTTAATTAACAAATACTTCTGTATATTTATAGTCAACAATATGATGCTTTGACATATGTATATACCATAGAATGATTATTTCAAGCTAGTTGGCATACCCAGCAACTTATATATACTCATTATTTTTTGTGGTGAGAATACTTAAAACCTTAACAGTTTTGAAATGTACAGCAGTGTTGCACTATAACTCACTTGAGTCATCTCATGGAATAGTAAGTCTTGAAAGAATATTCTTCCTGACTGGAATATCATGCACTTTTCCTTGTATCTACCCTTCTCTCTCTAGCCTTTGATAACCAGCATTCAATTCTCTACTTCCGTGCATTGTCCTTTTAAGATTTCATAGATAAGTAAAAAATGATGGCATTTGTATTTCTGTGTCTGGTGTATTTCAATCAATATGTTGTCCTTTAGTTTCATCCATGTTGGTGCATGGATTTCCTCCCTTTAAAAGTCTGAAAGTATTCCATAGCATGTCTTCATTTCAAGATCTGTTCTTCCGTTGGTAGAAACTAGGCTGATTTAGAATCTTGGTTTTGTGAATGACACAGCACATTTATTTGTAGAAACTGTCCTCCAGTAAGCAGAGGATGCATCTTGAAATCAGGCATCCTTAGTTTGTTTCTAGATCTACTATTTATTTGCTGTATGATCCTGGAAAATCTATAGAGCCTCCCCGAGCTTCAGTGTCTCAGCTGTAAAAATTCTATAAACAGTGTATGAGACAGTATATGTCAAATACCCAGTAGCTGATGTAGGGAACCTACAATGATGCTTTTCAAAGGCCAAAAAGCCAGTCCTCCCTGGGTGCCTTAATTAGACACTTAAAACCATTCCATGTTTTAAGTGTTGAGTGTGAATACCTTTCTTCTCATTCCTAGGGGCATGCTGCTCTTGACTGTTGCTCTGCTGATTATGGCCAAAGCAACCATCGCCGTTAGCGCTCACCCTGAGGGTGACACCACATGTTGCAATAGGGGAGCTGGAATTTCTGCCTGTCTGAAGCCATCTCCTGGCATCTATTATCCTGTGGAAGCAGATACAAGACATTTCTTAAGATTTCTGTTGTTTTCCTTGTGCTCTCTACAGTCTGCGTGTGGGTTTTTATCAGTCAACTTGTCTCACCTTGTCTCAGCTCCTTCTAAATGGCCACAACAATCTTCCTCAAATTCTGAGTTTCCAGTTTTAAGATTGTAATCAGAGTGTGGGTCCATCCATACAAATATTTTGTTTCTGCGCCAAAGGGCATTTGAACAAGAAGCTGCCACTTACCTCCAGCAACTGCCTGACGACCTGTTACTTCCGTACCTAGAAGGTCTTCCTTTGTTTCTTTTCTTTCTTTGTTTCTTGAGACAGATCACTATTGGTGAAACTATTTAGGCCACTCCACGTAGTTAAAAGGGAGGTTTATTTTGTGGGGCCCTAAAAGATGAAATGATAGGGTTGTTTTTTTTCCCAGTTTAATCTCAAGCTCTTCGCAGAGATAAAAATCAGTTACCCAGAGCATGTAGGCTGGAGGGGTTTGAGGAAGAGTGATAACTGAATCATGTGTTTGTTTCAACAAGGAAGTGGGAAGGAATGGCTCTACCCTCCCGGAAAAGGAGTACCCTCCCGGAAAAGGAACATCAGATGGAAGAAAAGCGGTTCCAGCATAGGAAACCTATTGGAAGCGGATGCAGAGATCCATGGCTGAGCCCCAGGTGGCGCTCCGGGAGTCCAGTCGGCGAGAGAGAGGAGGGATTGTATGAGCAAGAGATATTGAGACCATGATTGGAAAAAGCACAGGGACAAATAGACAAACTGGTGGAAACACATGAACTGTGAACCAATAGCTGAGGAGTCCCCATGGAACTGGACCAGGCCCTCTAGATAAGTGAGACAGTTGATTAGCTTGAACTGTTTAGGAGGCCCCCAGGCAGTGAGACCAGGACCTGTCCCTAGTGCATGAGTTGGCTTTTTGGAGCCTGGGGCCTATGCTGGAACATTTTGCTCAGCCTTGGTGTAGGGAGGAGGGGACTGGACCTGCCTCAGCTGAGTCTACCAGGCTGGACAGACTCCCCAGGGGAGACCTTGCCTTGGAGGAGGTGAGAATGGGGGGTGGATTGGGGGGAGGGCTGGGGGATGAGAGGAGGAAGGACGGGGGAATCCGTGGCTGATATGTGAAATTGAGTTAATTATAAAATAAAAATATTTAAAAAAAATGGCTGGCAACATCGACACACAGCTGTCTGCTTCTAATTTCCAGCCCTTTTATCTGTCCTGATTTATGTTTGTTAGGAAAAACCTGTCAAAACTTCTGTAATTCCCCTTTAGGCCCTGCAAAATGAAGTGCAAACTACCCAGTTCTTCATGGATCACAAATATTTATTCTCTGACTACTACGGGAATGAGCAAGGCTAACTGGTAGCATAAAACTGGACCACAGGGATATTTGGATTTACTTTATGTTCAGCATTCCAGCTCCATCCTATTTGAGGAAAGGTCCTAGTATATGGTTCTGATGAGACGAAACTAGAACAGACAGACACCATTTTTCTTACCTTTCTTGTAAGTACAGAATGCACGTATGAGGTAGACAGAGGTCACGGTTACCATCAGAGAGAGAAATGGTATCCCCCCCAACAGTAGCCCACAGCCACCCTGAGTATCCTTTACCACAATAAGGAAGTCTAGAGGCAGTGATGTACAGGACGGGACAGTATAGCCATCAGAACACAGTTCGAGGACTGACTCTAGACTCCTGTTCTTATTGTTGAGTCCCTTGCTTCTCCCCTCCCTGTGCCTCAGGGGATTCCCCAGCCTCCCCTTGATGCCTTGCTTCTTCTGTGCTGTTTGCCAGCTGGGAAGACAGTCTGAGGAACTGTAAACGCTGCTTCTCTTTCCTCCTGCCTCAGAAACTTACCCCACCTTCATCTTGGGCCTCTGCTGTTACAGCCTGGCTTCTCGGATTTGCTGCAAGGGACGGATGTGGCAGCTCACTTCCTCTCTTAAATGCTTAGAGGACGTACAGAACTTTATCTCTGACTGTTGGTTGAGCCAGTCACACAGACCCACTTGATTGCAAGGAGGCAGGGTTTATATTCCTGTGGGTCCAGGAGACAGAGCACACTCACATGTAGGTAGACACCAGACCTCTGTGCCATGAACAGCGTAGCGAGAGGACTAAAGATTCACCGAAGGGAAAAAGATACAAAGATGGAGGTCGGAGCAGCCAGCATGGTGGAGTGTGTGTGGTGCCAGCAACTCTGGAGGCTGAGATGAGAAGGCGAGTTGAGGGCAGAAGTTCAAAATCAGCCCAAGCACATAATGAGGTCCCATATTAACCAAAGGAAGAGGGAGAGAAAGAAGAGGAGGAAGGGAAGGAGGAGGAAGGGTGGAGAGAGAAGCGAATGCGTCAGAGGCAGCTTCAATGTGGTGTACCAAGTTTTCCTGAACCATGTCTCAGCTACAGAGCCAGAGCTTTCCAGTACTTGGTGCTGCCTTAGAGACCAGGAAGGTGTGGGCGTGTGGCTTCTTCTGTCTCTATTGGGATTGAATAAACACTGCGTGGTGTTGTGTGGAATTCGGCTTTCCAAGTAGGTGCCAAAGAGACTGATGTAGCTACCTAGAAGGGTGGGGTAGCAAACTGCAGTCAACCCTCGGCTAATGGAAAGGTAGAATCAGGATAGATCTATGCAGATAAGTTCCCACTCCTGCTTTCCCCTGGGGTACTTTCTCCATGATGCTCATGATGTCTGCTATATCTCTACAGGGCTTCCTCATCCATGGCCTGTGTGGAGTCTTTCATCTTAGGAAGCATCCTTTGTTTGTTTGTTTGTTTGTTTCCGAGACAGGGTTTCTCTGTGTAGCCCTGGCTGTCATGGAACTCACTCTGTAGACCAGGCTGGTTGAAATCACGGAGATCCCCCTGCCTCTGCCTCCCTAATGCTGGGATTAAAGGCGTGCACCACCACCTGGTTGAAAACATCTCATTCTTGCTATTTTAGGATTGTGTTTCCAAATAAAACACCCACACTTAATCCATGTCCCAGGGACTGCTTTTCAGGGAAGCCAGACGAAAAAGAAAGCTTTGTGCCAAATAATATTACATGTGTTTATATTACTTGAGGTCTAAAAACACCAGTTGTCTTCCAGATTTACATTAAGGAAACAGAAGAATGGAAGTTACAATGCTTAGAAGTAGGAAACAATCATGTGTTGTCAGAAAGGAGGCTTTGTCAGGCAGCCTTGCACTGTCAAGCCAGAGGAGGACAGAGAATTTCAAGAGTTTTGAGATCAAAGTAAAATGGCAGAAGCTGGAGTCTGGGAGAGGGCTCAGCAGAAAAAGACACTTGATGTCTGAGTGTGAAGACCAGTCCTCAGCACAAGGTAAAGAGGCTGGGCATAAACACTAACCCTAGTGCTGTGGGGCATGGGGTCAGATACAAGAGGGTCCCTGGGACTTGGTTCAGTGAGACAGCCTGTCTGGATTGCACGAGGTGGAGAATGATAAACAAGATATCTAATATCCTCCCCTGGCTCCCATGCATGTACATGGGGGCATGCATCTTCACACACATACATGCATATATTAGAGACACATACCACAAATTCCCTCTCTCCTCCACCCGCCCCCCCCCATGTTTGTAACTATGAAACTAGAAGTATGTTGGAAAGGCACACACAGTCGTGACACAAAATTAGAGGTTGGCACAGACCAGTATAGCTATTGAAACAACATAGAATTTATACTGTTGAAAATTTAATATGTATACCCAAGAAAATAATGTAAGATTCAAATAGGTACAAGTAGGCAGTTGACATAGAGTTAAGTCAATGTGTCAAGTCTAAAACAATTGAATTGTTTGAGAACAAGCTTCACGTTCACAAATCTTGCTGTTCTATGGAATCTAGAAAAAAGATTCAACTGGAAACATCAAGCCGACTCAGAAATTGGAAACTATCAAGAGAATATCATAATATAGACCTTTACTACCTGCAAGCTGTAGTGAAGGAGTTCGGCATCCAGTCTCATTATCTAATCTCTGCTACGATGTTCTCATCTGTGGCCTCTTGGCTTCTTCCTGAAGAATTTCAGTCATGGAACTGAAAGTTGAGTGTGACTGTGTGACTCTCTCTCTCTCTCTCTCTCTCTCTCTCTCTCTCTCTCTCTCTCTCTCTCTCTCTCTCTGTGTGTATGTGTGTGTGTGAAAAAGCAATCTGTGACGTTAGGAATGTAGCTCAGTTGGTAGAGTACTTGTCCTGCATGCCTGACACCCTGGATTCCATCCCCAGTACCACATATACTGGGTTAGAAGGTGTATGCCTGTAATCCAAGAACTTGGGAGGTAGAAGCAGGAGGACCCTAAATCTAAGGTTGTCCATTGCTATATAGCAAGTAAGAGACCTGCCTGGAATATATGAATCTCTGTCTGTAATAAGGGAGTAAAGGAAAGCAATATGTGCCATTTTTGCCATCGGCTCTTTAATCACACAAAAAGATGGATTAAAATTGTTCTTCCATATACCGATGCTAAAATACTTGAAGGTAGATTTTACATTTTCCCAGCATGGCCTTTGCCTGAGTAGATGTCCACCTCTTCATCAGTTGCCTTCTCCATGATTTTGTTTGTGTTTTGGCACAAGCCACTTGTGGTTTCTAAAGTGAGGAAGGAGAATCTCAGTCACTTTCTCTGGTCAAGGCATTTGATTCCTTCCATGCTGGAATTCCACATCAGGTTAATAAACCACGTGAAGTAAGCCAGACACAAGAAGACAAGCACCACATTCTCACGAAAACCTTACCTTCGTAGACATAGAGTAAACCTGCAGGCAGAAGGGGCAGATCAGTCACTGGTTTCATTACAGTTAGTAGTGGCCATGGAAAAGGTAACATAATTGTGGAGTATAATAATGGAAATACGGAATTTTTAATAAGGAAATGAGCAATCCTATTTTTTTGCAATAGTCTAACAATACATAAAACAGTGTGTTCAGATCTAGATAACCAACATGAACATTTTTTTCTGTTTCTTTTTTTGAGACAGGGTTTCTCTGTGTAACTATGGAGCCTGTCCTGGAACTCACTTTGTAGACCAGGCTGGCCTCGAACTCACAGAGAACTGCCTGCCTCTACCTCCCGAGTGCTGGGATTAAAGGCGTGTGCCATCACTGCCTTTTTTGTTGAATATCTTTTTTTTTTCAGAACTGAGGACTGAACCCAGGCCTTGTGCTTGCTAGGCAATCTGCTCTACCACTGAGCTAAAACCCCAACCCCATCTAACATGCACATTTTAAACCAATGTTTATTGACATAGAAATGTACATGTTTCAGGGGCACAGAATGACTGTCCGATACAAGTATGTAAAGTGCAAAGGTAGTTATTGGTTCTATGTCCTCAAACATGTAAAGTTTCTCTGCGTTGGGAAACGTAGAAGTCCTCTCTTCCGGGTCTCGATGAACTAGACGATGAAGCGTTGTGAGCCTCCATCACTACTGACCTGCAGGACATCACGACTTGTTCCCTTGTAAACTGTCCTTCAGGATCTGTCATCCAGCCTCTCTCTACCTGTCTGCTTGTTCAGCCCAACCTCTCAAACAGGTTTCCCCATCCGTTCCTTGTATGGCCATGTCTTTCAAATCCAGATTGAGGCCCTCTTATTAACTATTACCAAAAGTCATCCCATTTGAATCAGGCCACCATTAACGCCTGAGGTTTTACATTTCAGAATTTGCCACCTAATGTTTTATGATCTGTTAAGAATTTGTAATTCTTTGGCACTTTCATACTTGTATATATTGAGTTTTGTTCATTTCATTCTCCATTATCCTCTATGAGCCCTCGATTCTCTGTTTCTCTTCCTTCTCTCCTCCCTTCTCTCTGTCTCCCATTGAGTTTAATTAGGATTGCTTGCATGAGCATGGGGTGGGAGTTGCTGTGCATGTACGACTTGTGCAGCGTCTATGCTACTGATGGAAATGACATCCCTTGCCAAGGTCTGCTTAGATTTTTGGCCCCATGAGTTCAATAGTAAGCAAACTGACAAGGCAGGACCAAAGTTAGTACCTGGTGTATTATTATCAGTTAATGTGGATTGATTTCAACTAGATAGTCAACCATGGGGCACTGTGATGAGTTTGTTAAAATTTCCTGTAGTTGTACTAAGCCAATGGTTCCCACTCTTCCTAATGCTGCGACCCTTTAATACAGTTCTTCATGTTGTGGGGGCTCCAACCATAACATTATTTCGTTGCTACCTCATAACTGTCATTTTGCTACTGTTATGAATTGTAATGTAAATATCTGATTTGTAGGATATCTGATATGTGACTCCTGTGGGGGTCAGGACCCAAAGGTTGAGGACTGCTGCCCTGGAGTGTTTTTTTTTTTTGTTGTTGTTGTTGTTGTTGTTTTGTTTTGTTTTTATCACAAGTGTTACTCAATTGTTTCCACTTGGCTCACCACTTCTCCATCACTTTAGGGACACTTGGGAAGAAAAGCAGAACCTGGCACCTCCTTCACGTCACACATAATCAGCATGGCGTCCTTGCTGCCCGCTGGCCTGGTACTGACAGCTGGGTGTTGGTTTTTCTACTGTTGGATATAAACTATCTCACAGAACATCCCCCTTTGACAAGCCCACTCTGTGTTGGATGAAGACCCTGTAATCATGTATGAGCAAAGTATGAAATGCCACCACTGTAACGGACTATAGCTTCCTGGCATTAGAACTTTATCCATGCTCTAGTCTGAACGCCCCATATACTGGGTTTATTAAGAAGCCTTATCACAGATTTGTTCTTCTAACATTACTCAATCTACTTAGAATGTCCCCAGATCAAACAGCCAAGGCACAAGCCCATTATCAGCCTCCTCCTAGCACCTTCTTATTGATGCGCTCCATAGTTTCCCCAAAGTAAATGCTATTTTGTACTGCAGTGAGTAATACAATCCTATGGCCTTGGCTCAAAGGCATTGACATTCTGTGAGAAAAGGAGACAGTGTCACAGACACACACACACACACACACACACACACACACACACACACACACACACACACGTTTATTTTCACTGAATCCATAGGGGTCAGGTAGGAGTCCACAGTCACACTCTTTATATTTTCTTCACTAAGGATTCAGGCTAGCTCTTGGCTTTCCCAGTAGGTAGAAGAATCAGCAAATGATCCCTCAACCCATGGCTACATGGCTTCTCTCGGTGCTAGTGTGAGCATGAATGTGGAATCCGTGGCAGCGTCTGTGTTTTCCTGTGTCTCAGTACAGTTTGTGTTTGTGCTGCAGCCAGGCCCAGTGATACCCAAGTGGCATAAGGAAACTGCTTTGCTTGTGGTGACCATGGTGGAGAACAAGTCTGAGTTGTGGGCAAGGCTAGCTCATGGGCTGAGGCCAGCAGTGGGACAGATATAAGCCCCTCTCTTTCTATGGCACCCAGTGAGAACTAGATTCACTGGAGCAGGCCTAGAATTACAACTACTATATTCATTTATAGCTCGATACAGTCATTTCGTTTCAGGAAGCATCAGTGTTTTCTTGGCATTGGATTCTATTTGCACTTGAAGCCTGTGATTTTGTTTGCTACCAATTTATGTATTAACTTTTGCCGCTTGTTACAGACTTCCTCTTCCGATTTAACTCAGTAGAGTTCATTTCCTGTGTGCTACAACACTACATAGAATAACAAAGATGAATTAAATATAAACAAATAATGTAGAGAAGAGTACTGGCCTGGTTCATATATGATGGAGCGTTTCTCTCTCAGCCAACAAATATCTATTAAACAAGCACCCCGTCAAAGGAGATCAGCTAGCCAGATGTGGTGACATCTGTAATAATGATCTATTTGTTGGGCACTTCCACATGTGAATACTGGACCAAGAACTTTGGCTTCTATCTCTTTCTTTCTCAGAATGAGCCCCTGAGATGGGTGTTGCCATCACCTAGCTGTGATAACTGTACCTAATTTCCTGGGGCTAGTTATTGCTCAAAGTAGGATTAAGGCCCAGTCAAAATGACTGGGTCTGTGCCCTTACAGACACTTGTAATTTGTACTTTGTCATTCTGGTCCTCTACACTTTTGTTTTCTTTTTACAAATATCATTGCTCTCTGGAAACTTCTGCCTTGAGAAAGCTTTGAAAATATATGCTGCTTCTGGATGTTTTCTAAGGCATTTGGCTTTTTTTCTTCTTCATGGAGTAGCACATGTGAGCAACAGGCCCCAGAACAGACCGTGGACTCCGCAGCTGACTGTGCTCTCATTGCTCTGTGCATTCTGTACAGCCTTGGGAAGTTATTTTTAATGCGACATGCCAAAGTGGCATGTTGAAAGATCCATAGTAACTAGCTAACAGTAACAGCAGGGCCTGCCAAGTAGAAGTTCCATAAATCAGTCATAAACATAGTTACAAAATCAGGGCCAACGTCGTGTGCAGGAGGGAGTGTCTTGGAGAACGCACAATTTGAGCACAGTTTTATGGGATCACTTTGAATCTTCTTGGGGAGTGAAAAGCTCTCACGGCAAAGAATTTTTAAGGAGGATAAAAATGGAGTGAGAAAGAGGCTTTCTGGTACTCTATTCTGATGGCGGACTCTTTTCTGGGACATCAGGCAAACCAGAGAGCCAAGGCAGAGATGAAGTGACAAATTATCCGATGCCAGTGTCCCCTTTCTCATGGCTGCAACGGTTTTGGAATCATTCCTTTTCCACTACCACATCCCATGTTCAGACCTTAGTAACGTGACAAACTGAAAACCTCATTGCTGACCTACGGGACCTCAAACCTACCAAATTCACAACAGTAAGAGCAGCCCAGGTGGGGTTTTGAACATTTAATCCTTTGAGTGAGAATTTTACAAGGAGCTGCCAAGTGCTACCACGCCATGTAAAAGCTGGCAAGTTTGAAACTCTGGAGGCTTTCTCCGGTCGTAAGCCCATAGCACACACTTGCAGGGAACAAGATACTTCATTTAGAACTGAATTATGCTTTGGGGATTGTAAGGGCTTGTTTATCAGGCCATGGGTGTACTGCCAACCATTACTAACAAGGAGCAAGTCACTTTTGAAAAGGTGGAGAAGTGCCTTTTCCTGGTTTGACTCTACTGTCACAGAGGACCCAGGCATAAAGAGAAGACAGTCACCTCCCACCTCCAAGGACACACATCCATCAGCAGGCAGGACACTGGAGTACTGGCCACTTAAGGCTCAACAGCAGAGTTAGTGTATGCTGAAAGGACGGAACTGCATCCCTTCTTATAGCCACGCCCTTCACATCTGATGGGAGTTTTCTACTTGATCGCAATGGCTCTCCTCTTCCGACCTGTTGGTTTAGAACCCACCATCCTCTTTGTAAAGAGAGATGTTGTGGAGGGTAGGATGGGTTGCAGAAACAAGAAGGGAGAAGTTTTGGCACATGCCACCTGAAGAGAGATTCTACGTTAGATAAAACCCCTCTGCCTCCATAATCAGAGTGGGGGGGCGAATTTTCTTACACCCTTACAGAGACATTGGTGCTGACAGGACGAGGGGTCTGTGTAACCAGCAAGGCTGGAGGTGAATGAGGAGAGCGCTCTTCCCAGAGATCACCTGTCTCTGCCTCTGGAGTACTAGGATTGCAAGTGTCCTAACATGTCTGTCTGGCATTTACCTGGATTCTGTGAATCTGAGCTCCGCTTCTCACGAGTGCTTTACCCACGGAGCCGTCTTCAGAGTTTCCAAAGCATGGTTGCTTTTAAAGAGTATGAGTTATTTCCAACCTCAAATGAGGAGTGCCGGATGGGTCAGTGAGCCTCAGGAACATTGGAGTGGAGGAGAAGGCAATCACATTGGAGGAGAGCGGCAGGTGAAAACAGAGATGAGCACATAGCGTGGCATTTGTTAGCTCCAAGTGGAGGCTGAGAGGGGACATGGGTGAGGAAAGGAAAGGGCGTTTAAGATGAAGGGAATCTTGAACATGTTTAAATGCCGCTGTAAGATGGACAAGGGAGGGGACAAATGTCAGAGAGAGGTCTCCAAGAAGTCAGGAGAGGGCAGGGATGGGACCTGCATCGAAGATCTACCTTCGATACTCTGAAAGGACAGCCTCAAGTTTAATTCAGTGCACACGTGCAGATATTGCTGGGCTTGGCACTGTGGGAAGTTAAAGGGGAGCAAACTACTTGCCGTGACTAGGAATGGCTCTGTGGAGGAGTGCAGGCTTGAACTCGTTCCTAATGACCGTGGATGCTTCATGTCACAAGAGAAGGATGTGGAACAGGCCTTGAGACCTTCCGTGGCGGAAGAAAGAACTTCTAACTTTAGAGGAGGAATGGTAGTAATGACAATGAAGCCCTTCGTCACAGGGTGGACACTTTAGGGTGGGGTTGGAGAGCTGGGTAGACACTGATGTCTGCTGATGTTGGGATGAAGATCATGTTCCCAAACAGTGTTTTACAGCACTCAGGCATTCTGTGAAAAAGAGGAATTGCAGTCAATTTAACTTAAAAAGTGCTGTGTTCAGGAAAGCCACGTGGGGCTTCGATTCCAGGCATTTTTCAATGCTGAAGAAACATTTTGGGTCACGACAACAGGTGTGAATTGAGACTGTTCCAGGCAGAATGGAATGGATAGTTACCATGATTCTAGACTATGTTGACTTTTGGAGATTTAAATGAGCACCAAGGTTGTTAAGAAAGGAAATGTGTTTTATACCACCAAATTCTTTGGATCATGCAGCGCTCACCTCAAGGGCGAGCAACTAAGAGAGATTCAGAGTCAGGTAAATGGAAGAAATGTCAGCACTGGGGAGGATTTCAATTGGCACAGAGAGGACAGTGGAAGATGGACCTCTGACTGACTGTGGCTTGAGGCGAGTGCTAGGGGCCAGACTGCATGCTTTCCCTCCCCGAAGGCCGTTTGCACGCAGCAAGCAGTGTTTGTGCTCACAGCTGGAAAAGAGTTTGGAAGAACCAGAATGTTCAGGAGGGTACATGGTATGCCCTTTTCTCGCTTTCCTATTTCTGTCCCATCTTTAATCTCGTAGACCACAGGGAATGAAAACCTTCAATCCAGTATCTTTCTTTCTTTTGTTTATAAGGGATGAAGGGCCGACCTGTAAAATTCACAACTGAAGTTGTTTCTTCTCTGAACCAGTTTCGCTTGTGAGGTCTAAGGGATACAGGATGTGGAAATACCCACGCTTGGATAAGTTGCATGAATTTCATTTCTGCTGTTGGCATTCTACTCAAGATTTGAATGCACAGAATTGACAAGGCCACCCAAGTGTGGGAATAATGTGAGCATCAAGAATTGTCACCAGCCAGGTGGTGGGTGGTGGCAAATGCCTTTAATTCCAGTACTTGGGAGGTAGAGGCAGGCAGATCTCTGTGGGTTTGAGGCCAGCCTGGTCTACAGAGTGAGTCCAGGATAGCCAGAGCTACACAGAGAAACCCTGTCTCTAAAATCACAAACAAACAAGCAAGCGAATTGTCACCATATAGTCACAGCTGCGCTTTTCTTAAACAAAGGTCACATCCCTGGCAACCAGGCTTGTAGAAGGATGCACAGATTGATTGATTTTGTTAATAAATTTTTTCAGTTAGTATACCAAATAGTGAGTTTCACTATCTTCTTCCTGCTCCCTCCACACTCCCTCCGACAAAGTCTCATGTAGCCCAGGCTGGCCCCCAAATCAGTATGTAGCCCAGGGTGGCTGTGAACTTGTACTTTGTACCTTCATCCACCTTGCACATGCTGGCCACCATGCCTTGCTAACATTTTTTATTTTTATACTTATATGTCGCATCTTGCTCATGTTCGCCTCCCAACTACCTCCCCTCACCCCTCCCTAACTATTATTGGTCCTTCCCCTCCAAATCATCTTGTTTTGGCCACACAACCCACCCCCTCCAGTCTAGATTCAGAAGCTATGGCATAGACTGTATACACACTCAAGACCTATAAACAAGCTGCAGAAACAGACCACCTCTTCTTTATAATTGAAAATAGATGTTTTTCTCATGTAATATATCCTGATTATGGTTTCCTCTCCCTCTACTCCTCCCTAGTTCCTCCCCACGTCCTCTCTCATCCCGATCCACCCCCTTTCGGTCTCTCCTTAGAAAACAAACAGGCTTCTAAGGGATAATCAAATAAAATATGACAAAACAAAATAAAATAAAACAACTAACACATCGGAATTGGAAAAAAACAAACAAACAGAAAGAAAAGAGCCCAAGAGAAGGCACAAGAATCAGAGACCCACTTTCACACACAGGAATCTCAAAAAAACTCTAAGCTGGAAGCCTTAAAATACATGTAGAGGACTTGCTGCAGACCCATGCAGGCCCTGTGCATGCTTTCTCGGTCTCTGTGGGTCATGTGAGCTTTGCTCTCGGTGATTTAGAGGGCCTTGTTTTCTTGGTGTCCTCCATCCCCTCTGGCTTTTAGACTCTTTCTGCCTCTTCTTCCAGAGGTTTCCCTGAACTCTGAGGGGAAGAATTTGATGGAGACTTAGGGCTAAGTGTTCCAAGATCTCTCACCCCTTACATAATCAGGCACCCTTTCGTTTGTATATACACTTTTAGTCAGATTAATGACCCAGACTTCTGGCACACAATAAATTTAACAGTGAGTTAAAAGAAGGAAAATTAGCGATGGTAGGTTAAGTGAAAAGGGAAGGTACACAATTGTAAAAATCCCGTGGGAGAACTCACATGGAATGCTGATGGATCTAAAGGCAGATGGTCTGCCCATCTCAACAGTTCTCTCTGCACATTCTATCTTTCTCTACCGCAGGACCATACTTATTTACAAAGTGCTTGAGATTCATTGAAAGGCACTAAAGTGTGTTTGATTATGGCAAGGAAGCATGTACTACATCTTAGGAAGGTTGTGATACAGAATGCTTGTTATTTTAAAGGGCTGGCCACTTAAAAGCCTCTGCTGTGTGGCACAGTGCAGTGAACCTGATATTCCATCCAGGTGGTTTTCCTTTAGAAAGAGACTCATTGTTAGGTGCCCCCCCCCACTGTACTTCAATGTCAATAATTAACCCTATAGGGTAAAAGAGGCTTAACATGGCAACAAAGTGTTTTGAAAACAGCCTCGTGATTTGAAAACTAAATAAATCATTAAATCAAATGACCCCATAATCAAATGTTTATGGCTGTTTAAAGTAAGCCAGCCAGTGGCACTCTACAAAGAGATCCCGGCCAAATTATGTCATAAAATACAGCAGCTAGGCTTTATCTTATCATCTTAAAAGCCACTTGTGGTTCTTATGGAGGATGTTGGCTGTTCAGGTTGGCAGGCAATCATCCTCAACACCAAGAAGCAGATGTAGTCACTGTGTCAGAGGGCCACTAGCACAGTCCCAAGGGAGCTTTTGTTTCCTCTTCAGCTTTTGTTTTTGGAGTATGTCTTCCCACTCCAAAGGCACTTGACATTTTTTATCTTGTTAAAAAGTGAGGGAAAAGCAAATAAAGCTGCCTTTAAGGTAAACATAGAATTTGGGCGTTCTGGAAGAATAACATTATCACGCAGTTTGCCACCGTGGGAACTAACAAAACGGTGCTCTAGCATATGGCCACCGTCCTGACTCAACTCCTGGCAAACAATAGCATTGCCACTTCCCATTCCAAACTGAGCTGACAGCTGAGGGGTAGATCATCATTGGAAACCCGAATTTCCTCTCTACTAACCTGACCACCCTAAGATTTACGAGTCTTTTATGTTATAACTTAAGTTGGTTTACTTTCATCCATTCTTTTTTTTTCTTAGTAGAAATATAGATGGATTTCTGATGAAAAAAACCTTATCCCTCAAGTTTAACTTAGTAGCAAATGCTGGGTTTCCACGTTAGTTGTTATCTACTTCAAAAAGAAGTTTCCCTGATGAGGTTGATAGATGCACTGATCTAAGAGTATAATGATAGGCCATTAGGAATCAGTTTACTACTCCCTATATCCATTTAGCACGATAATAGTAGATTCTTCCCTAGAGGATGTGGCATGCCTAGCCACACATTTGCGGCCTTAGTAATGGTGCCAGGTACAGGTTCCCTCTTGTGGAGCAGACTTTAAGTCCAAGCAGAAAGTGGTTGGTCATCACCATGACATTCACGCCACTGTTGTATCAGTGGGCAAATATTGCCAGACTGGTTGTTACTAAAACTCGGGAAGTTCACAACTGTGTCAGACTGGTTCCTTTTGTTCTTCAGCACTAGGAAAGCTAGCCAGTAGGGATGAAACTTCTAGGTGAGTACTAACTTATTTCTCTATGTCCTGTGTATGTGGTGTCTTCAGCAATAGGGTCTTACCATCAAGTTCTGGAGGGTAACTGAGCAATCACAGTAACTGAGAGCAATCACAGTAATAATAGTATTAAATGTGTCCATAATGCATGTATGTGTGTGTTAGGAAGTAGTAGGTTTTCAGACTTTTTCAAAGGGTCTTTAGTACTCCCTCCTCCACCTTGTCCTCCAAACCTCGATTCCATTTAACCCTTGATCTTCCACTAGTCTCCTTTCCATTTTGTATCACTGTGTTCTACCCTCACCCTGACATCTATGGGTATTTTAAATAAAATATACACATCTAAAGATCCAAAGATAATATCCACAAATGAAAGAAAATATGCGATGCTTGTGGTTCTGGGTTTGGGTGCAACTTAGAATGATTGTTTCCAGCTCCATCAATTTACCTTTAAGTTTTATAATTTCATTTTTCTTAACAGCCAAATAATATTCCACTGTGTAAATATAGCACATTTTCATTATTCAGTTCTTCATTGATGGATATCTAGGCTATTTCCTGTCGATTGTGAATAGAGCAGCAATGAGCATGGATAAGCAAGTATTTCTGCATTAGGCTATAGAATATTTGGGGTATATGTCCAAGAGTGGTATAGCTTAACTCATTCTTCTGTCAGTGAGGCCAGCTTTGCTATTTTGACAATTATTTCACCCAATGGCTCTGTTTTTAACCAAGTCACCAATGGCTTTAAGAATATCTGTTATTTTAATTACATAAATGATACATGTTTAATAAGCAAACATAAAAACATCACCAAAAAGTTGGGATGTACCTTTTCAAATAGCAAAAAAAAAATGCTATTGGGTGTTGAATGTTTTGAAACAGCCAAAAGCACAGCTGAAGGCTTTATTCACAATCTAGCTGCTGTGTAACATTGAGAAATGTGCACCATCCTCAGCCCCATACAAAGAATTACAGACAACCGAGGAAAGCTGGTCCTTTCCAGGGAAGAACACAGTTGCTTGTCCAGTGAAAATGGTCAGCCCTGAAAACATGCATGCGAGTAACATTATGTGGACAGAACAGGTTGGAAATATATGTATGTCTACACATACATATATGCATGCAATAACAATTAATGAGAAAAGAGGCCATTAATTTAATGGACAGTGGGGAAGGGTATATGGGAAGGTTTGGAGTGAGGAAAGGGAATAGAGAAATATTGCAATTAAATTACAATCTCAAAAAAAAAAAAACCAACAAAGGTGTACAGTCTTCCTAATTCCATTCTGCACTGGTAAAGTGGAAACAATAACATCTGCCGTATTTAGATGAGAAGATGCTTGTAAACCAGACTCCAGAGAAAGCTACTTACCATCGGGACAATAATCACATGAATTTTATGTATATTTTCTAAAAGAATCATGGTATACTTTATGAATTGATATCCTTTTTGCAGGCAAAACAACTTTGTTTCAACAAGTTAATTCTTTTCCTTTTGAAGTTTTTATAGGTTTTGAAAAAATATTGCAAGAAGGCCCATGTGTCCTTCAGTTATCTTTCTCATTATGACAGTACCCTGACATCACTACAGTTAGTACATTATCAGGAATTTGACATTAATATACTGTTGGGTAGACTGTAGGTTTTATACATATTGTGGTGGTCTTAATAAACTTCCATTCATATCATTTTGAATTGATGTATAGTGTGAAGCACAGTTTTTTCAGTTATTACAACCCTTCCCTCTGGGTAGCATTTTGTATGTACATGTTTGTGTGTGTTGTGGTTACTAACAGTGTTGTTATTGACTAGGAACAAGTAACTATGTGCATCCTTCAGTATTTAAACTAAGAAATTCCTAAAAGGTCGATGATGGAATAATAGACCCGCATAACCATGTTGACCTTTCACAATTTTCACTACACACTGCCAATCGCTCCAGGAGGATCTGTCAGTCCTCGCTTTCACATGGAGTATATTTGAATCCTTGTTTCTGCCGACTTCTGTCAGCACTGAGACACACTCAGCTTCCTGATGTTATCAGTGCGGTAGATTGGGGGAAATAAGGGCTAACTTCTTCAGCTGGTATGAGAAAATGTTGTTTATTAATATTTTATATTTCTTCTTTTTATGGCTATCAGTTTAAGTCAATTCAAGACTGATTCTTTAAAACACACACACACACACACACACACACACACACACACACACACACACACACGCACGCACACACACACGGCCTCTCCCATCCTGTGTTTGTAGTGTTTTTTGTATAGACCAGGAACTTAGATTTTCCCCGTTGTAATTCTCAATAAATTCAGTCAAATGTTTCAACCGGCCTTTCTGGCTTGTCTTTAACTGAAAATTGGACAAATATGCAAACTGTCCATTGATTCTCATTTGTCAAGACAGTGTGAGCAGGACAGAGCTCTGCTCACAGTGTGTGGGACTCGGGTAGGGACTGTCCCCTCCCTTGACATCAGTCTATGAGCGAGGTGAGTTTGTGAGATTACTTCTTAGTAGACAAGAGTTGCCACCACCCCTGAGGATGCCAAGCTTCCCCATATTGTCACCATTGGCGTTGATCAGTGTCCTGATGGTGGGTCCTCTGTGCTGCAGCAGGGCCATGGCTTCCGTTTCCTGTTAGCTGGACAAGTCTAACAGGTTGCTAATACTGCCTTAGTATCTCATTCTTTTGTGTATGTCTATTTTCATTCCTTCTCCAAATTCTTGTCTGTAATAATAATTCAGTAGACATGTATAAAATCCAATGTAAACTTTCTGGTTGATTTTCACATAGACCCAAATGATTCACCTCCTCTTTCTATGCCACAGTGAGACCTATCAATCCCTTATCAAGGTAACAGTCTATGCATGGTAGGGCCTCAATTAGTCAAATTCTAAGGAATTAGATAGCCTTACCAATTAGATGTTATGTATTCCATCGTTGAAAAGGGAGAGAAATTACATTAAAAATTCTCACACCCTGCTTTGCTACTGCTGTTGTTTGCTGGACTTTATTTAGCAGGTATTAGGAAAACAGAAGATTTGGGATTGGAAAATTATGTGATTGAAGTCAAAATATTTATGAGGAAAATTCTTCTATAAGCGAAAGGAGAATTGCTCCAAGTACTCTTTTACCTCAATCTCTTGATTACTTAAATTTTAAACAAATTCAAACATACAGATGAGGTGTATTAATCATGGTTTTCTAGAGGAACAGAACTGGTAGAATGAATATATGGATGCATATGATATAATATTATATATATGTAACCACACACATATGTACACGTGATTTATTAAAGCAGCTTACAGTCTATGGTCTACCTAATCCAACATTGGCTGTCTTCTGATGGAAAGTTCAAGAATCCAATAGTTGGTCAATCCACAAGGCTGGATGTTTCAGCTGGTGTCTGGCATACATTGGAATCCCAAAGAAGTGGGCTCTTCTACCAGTGAGGGAATGCCTCAGCAGCAGGACAGGTGAACTCCCCAGCGAGAGTGAAGGCAAGCAGGCAAAAAGCAAGGGCTTTCTTCTCCCGTGTTCTTATATAAAGACTGACACCAGAAGGTGTGGCCCAGATTTAGAGTGGGTCTTCTGATCCAGGTCAAATGATCCAGGGTTAAGGTGAGTTTTCCCACAGCAAATGATCTAATCAAGAAAAAAATCATTCACAGCTGTGCCCAACTGCTTGGGTTTTAGCAATTCCAGATGTAATGAAGTTGACAACTAAGATTAGCCTTAACAGGAAGTCTTCTAGGAGAATGAAAAAAAAGGCAGGCCAGGAGCTGGCTAGATAGCACAGTCAGTAAACTGCTACCACACAATCAAGGGGACCTGAGTTCAATTCCCTAGGACCTATATGAAATGCCAGGTATGGTGGCATATCCTTGTAGCATCAGCCAGTCTAGCCTAATTAGTGAGCCTGAGGTCTAGTCTGAGTTCCTATCTCAGAAAAACAAGATGGATGACTCCTGAAGAATGATGCCCAGGGGTGCCCTCTGGTCTCTATTTGCACGCATACACACACACACACACACACACACACACACACACACACACACACAGAGAGAGAGAGAGAGAGAGAGAGAGAGAGAGAGAGAGAGAGAGAGAGAGAGAGAGAGAGAGAAAGCAAAAGAAGCAATATTTTCTCCCTCATCTTCCACTATTCACATTCTATATTTCAGCTTTCCTTTTTCTTTTCTCTGGACTCTCTCTCTCTCTCTCTCTCTCTCTCTTTCTCTCTCTCTCTCTCTGTATACTCACACTCACATACATACATATTTAGCAGTGTATAAATTGGCACAAAAATCACTTTTTTTCTTTTTTTTGGTTTCTTGAGACAGGGTTTCTCTGTGTAGCCCTGGCTGTCCTGGAACTCACTCTGTAGACCAGGCTGGCATTGAACTTAGAGATCTACCTGCCTCTGCCTCCCAACTGCTGGGATTAAAGAAGTGTGCCACCACTGCCCAGCTACAAAATCACATTTTTAAATAAATTTGCATTTTATACAAAAGCCACTTTGATGATTTGTGTATTTGTTGTAGTCAGTTGTGTTTGTATAAGTTTTAGTCTTCTTTTCCTTGAATAAATAGATCATTGTAGAGGCTCTACTAAGTTGTAGAGAAACAAACTCCAGCCTCTTTGAACTATTGGGGCACATGGCATCAAATGGATAACTGGAGCAGCGAAACTGCTTTTCAGGAAATGTCCATGCAGCTACAGCCAGAGCTCTGCTTTTCCCTTTGCTGGCCTGGGTACCATGGCATTCAGCATCACACTAGTCTCTTGTTTCACTCAGGGCCATACGTTCATTTTCGTTACCTACTTGGCCTCTGTGAGCATTTTCATTTCTGACTCATACATACAACCAATTTCAATTTTTCCTGTCTGAAGTTCAATTTTTATAGGCATTTCCCCTAACTATCTTGAAACAAATAGCATTACTTATCCTACATGCTGAAGAGCTGAAGTCAGGCCAACCCTTTCTTGGTTGTAACTCATGTGTGACACCTTTCTTGGGCTGGCTAATTTTGTGTATTAACTGTGAAAGGAGATCTGCCAGGAGTTGTTCTCAGTCTGATGGTAGGCCAATAGATTCTATGAAATCATGTTAACAGATGCCAAGCTGTCACATCTACACCTCTGTTCGTCGAGGGACTCATTGTGCAAGTCCCCTGTCTACTGCGACGTCATATTTACTTGTTCTGATAGAGACCCATGCCCAGACTAACAGATTCTTAGAAAGGTTCTATTTTTATCCAATTCCCTAAACCACATATGCATGACAAATATTTCCATAGGATTAATGGCTAGGTGTTCCAGCCTCCTCCACCCTTATTAAATACTAGCTTTTTCTTTCATACTTGGAACTCTGTTGAATTTGTGGATGAGAAACATTTTCCATATGTAATACATCCAAAGTCTTTAGTCTATTAGATTTTTGTGGCATATATTGGTTGCTCTTTAACAGAGTGGTTTCCAATATAACTAAGACCCAAATAACTTGAGAATCCAACACCCCTTGGTCAGAATATTTTCATGTTTTAAAAGTAGCATATATGGACTTTATTTTCTGATAAGATCTAGAATTAACCAAAGGAATTGGTAGTTTTAGCTATCCATATTTTTATCTCTTGCCAAAAAATTTCTCTGGCTTCATAGAAACCACACAGACACCAAGTGATTTGGTTTTTATTTCTTTTCTAGGCAACAAACCAGTTTCTCAGTCTCCATGGACACCCAGTTGAACAACAGTAGTTAGATATGTAAAACCCTCTATCTGAATTGAAATCTGAGGATGACCTTGGGATGATGATAACGAATGGATCTTTGAGGGACTGGTGACTCAGAGATTGCACAAGAGTGTCCAGGACAGTACCACAAGATGACCCTCCTGCTCCACCACAAGATGACCCTCCTGCTCCATCGCAAGAATGACCCTCCTGCTCCATCACAGGAATGACCCTCCTGCTCCATCACAAGAATGACCCTCCTGCTCCATCACAGGAATGACCCTCCTGCTCCATCACAAGAATGACCCTCCTGCTCCATCACAGGAATGACCCTCCTGCTCCATCACAGGAATGACCCTCCTGCTCCATCGCAAGAATGACCCTCCTGCTCCATCACAAGAATGACCCTCCTGCTCCATCACAGGAATGACCCTCCTGCTCCATCACAAGAATGACCCTCCTGCTCCATCACAGGAATGACCCTCCTGCTCCATCACAGGAATGACCCTCCTGCTCCATCGCAAGAATGACCCTCCTGCTCCATCACAAGAATGACCCTCCTGCTCCATCACAGGAATGACCCTCCTGCTCCATCACAAGAATGACCCTCCTGCTCCATCACAGGAATGACCCTCCTGCTCCATCACAGGAATGACCCTCCTGCTCCATCACAGGAATGACCCTCCTGCTCCATCACAGGAATGACCCTCCTGCTCCATCACAAGAATGACCCTCCTGCTCCATCACAAGAGTGACCCTCCTGCTCCATCACAGGAATGACCCTCCTGCTCCATCACAGGAATGACCCTCCTGCTCCATCACAAGAATGACCCTCCTGCTCCATCACAGGAATGACCCTCCTGCTCCATCACAGGAATGACCCTCCTGCTCCATCACAGGAATGACCCTCCTGCTCCATCACAGGAATGACCCTCCTGCTCCATCGCAAGAATGACCCTCCTGCTCCATCACAAGAATGACCCTCCTGCTCCATCACAGGAATGACCCTCCTGCTCCATCACAGGAATGACCCTCCTGCTCCATCGCAAGAATGACCCTCCTGCTCCATCACAAGAATGACCCTCCTGCTCCATCGCAAGAATGACCCTCCTGCTCCATCGCAAGAATGACCCTCCTGCTCCATCACAGGAATGACCCTCCTGCTCCATCACAGGAATGACCCTCCTGCTCCATCACAGGAATGACCCTCCTGCTCCATCACAAGAATGACCCTCCTGCTCCATCACAGGAATGACCCTCCTGCTCCATCACAAGAATGACCCTCCTGCTCCATCGCAAGAATGACCCTCCTGCTCCATCACAGGAATGACCCTCCTGCTCCATCACAAGAATGACCCTCCTGCTCCATCACAGGAATGACCCTCCTGCTCCATCACAGGAATGACCCTCCTGCTCCATCACAAGAATGACCCTCCTGCTCCATCACAGGAATGACCCTCCTGCTCCATCACAGGAATGACCCTCCTGCTCCATCACAGGAATGACCCTCCTGCTCCATCACAAGAATGACCCTCCTGCTCCATCACAGGAATGACCCTCCTGCTCCATCACAGGAATGACCCTCCTGCTCCATCGCAAGAATGACCCTCCTGCTCCATCGCAAGAATGATCCTCCTGCTCCATCACAAGAATGACCCTCCTGCTCCATCACAAGAATGATCCTCCTGCTCCATCAGTTTCTTATTTGTAGAAACTCCTAAGTTTATTATGGATTATGTCTTTATGGCTGGGGAGGTAGGAAGTTCCAATAGAAGCCAGTGGGAAACACACACACACACACACACGCACGCACGCACGCACGCACGCACGCACACACGCACGCATGCACACTCCCATACCTTCTCTCTCTCTCCCTCCCTCCCTCCCTCTCTCTCTCTCTCTCTCTCTCTCTCTCTCTCTCTCTCTCTCTCACACACACACACACACACACACACACACACACACACACACACACACACCCTGCAAAGTCAGGAAGTCAGATCTGGTTGAAATGCTTTTGCTTGCACTTGGTAAAAGAAGAAAACTCATATGCAGACGAATATGTGAACTCTGTTAAGAAGTATATGTTTGGAAATTCTTGTGGAAAATCCCCAAATAACATGTGAAATAGAAATGATAGAGTTTACACTTTAGTGTATGTGAAGGCCAGCTTAGGATGCAAACAGACGCCAGGCAGTGTGTGTGTGTCAGTGTAGAAGAGTAAACTGAATTAATTATTCAGTGTATCCTAATTTTCTAGTGCTGGTCCCTTTTAACCTAGGATAGTGATTATTCAAAAGATTAATCTGCTTTCTGGTTTTGACAATGGCTTCCGTATTCTTGTGTGGTATTATAGTCTCCATTTCTTAGTTGTTCCAAAACTAAGAAATTAAAAACTAAGTATTGCAGACCATTACCCAGTGCTAGGGGGCAGGGTGGACATTGAGAATTAGTCACAGTGATACTTTTCATGGCAGTAGAGAACGTGATTCAATCATAATGCTGCTCTGAGGTTTCTACTCACGACCCCTTTTCATCTGAGAAGTTTCCTCTTTGACTCCAGGTATACAGGTGTATAAAACAGGTATACAAACAAAACCTTACTTATAATAAACCACAAATTCATTTTAAACAATTCTTTGATATACATATACTTTTACTATCATAAATTAAAATCAAAATTGCATGCTAATCAGATAAATACATTTGTTCATTTTTGGATAAAGAATTAAATCTTGTCTGAGTATTTTATACTGCAGGAGGTAGAATGTCTTTAACATGTTTCAGAGATGACTGAGATTTTCATTTTATGATGTCAGAGCTGATAATGTTGCTTTGTGTAAATATGTATTAGAATATAGAAGAAGTGGCCATGTCACAAATTGCTGGAAATTATGTCCCAATTCAAAGCCAAAATTCATTTAACAATTTTTTTATGAAATTCAAGTAAGCAAATCAAATAGCATTTTTTAAAATCAAACATTCCAATCCAATATAATAAAAAATATTCATTTGGTACTTAACATGCGAGAAATGCTTGTAGAAAAATATTAAAGGTCTTTGTTTTCTGTAATTAAATCATTGCATTTTATAAGAGTAGAAAACCTGCTGGGTGGTGGTGGCACATGCCTTTAATCCCAGCACTCAGGAGGCAGAGGTAGGTGGATCTCTGTGAGTTCGAGGCCAGCCTGGTCTACAGAGTGAGTTCCAGGACAGGCTCCAAAGCTGCACAGAGAAACCCTGTCTCGAAAAACCAAAAAAAAAAAAAAAAAAGTAGAAAACCTTGTATGCATGGGAAAAATTCAGAATATACAATCGTCTCACATCTGAGCCACTGTGTTTCAGGCCATGTCCGTTGGCTTGCATGGTGTGGCATGTGCAGTACGAAGTGTGTATGTTGAGAGTTCATAACCAAGGCTGCAATCAAAGTGTATAACACAACGGTCAAGCACTGCCAGAAATATCTTGGAGAAATTATACATTTGATTATGAATTAATTTTTGGTTGTGATACATTTAGAAACCTTTTGCTCTTGTCAGATTTTTGGAGACATCACATTTCAGTTATGATCCTGTTGGAGTTGCCAACCACAGCTTAAGAATCTTGGTGTTAGCCCATTAGAGGAATACCATTTTTCCTTCTGTGTTCCGTGTCCTCATCTATAAGGGGTAGAGAGTGATTGCTGATACTACTCTTGCCACTAATATTATGCTTTCCAATGGGGAAAACATTTACTTCACGTACAGCAAAGGATGTGGCAGGAACTTGAGAGATCTAGTTTTTCATAGGAAGAAAACTTGCAAATTTATACACAAGGAATCAGACAAAAGAATAAAAAAGGTTTTGGTCACAGTTTTTTTCTCCTTATGCTATGTAGGTTCCTATGAATACCATAGAAAGTAGATTCCTGAAGAAAAAAGAGTGGATGCATTTCTTGTTGTTGTTGTTGTTGTTGTTGTTGTTCTTCTTCTTCTTCTTCTTCTTCTTGATCTTATTCTTCTTGTTCTTGTTCTTGTTCTTGTTCTTCTTCTTCTTCTTCTCCTCCTCCTCCTCCTTCCCCCTTTCTCCCCTCCCCCCTCCTCCTCTTTTTCCTCCTTCTTTTTTAACAGGGTTTCTTTGTGTAACAGCTCTGGCTGTCCTGGAACTCCCTTTGAATACCGGGCTAGCTTCAAATTCATAGAGATCCACCTGCCTCTGCCTCCTGAGTGCTGGGATTAAAGGCATGCACACAATGCCTGGCTATCTTTGTGCTTTTTTTTTCTTCATCAAAATAGAATTCTGAACTGTAACATTCTTAACAAGAGGAGGTAGTAGCGAGTATTAGTCAGCTATTAGAATCCAGCCACGGTTTTTAGGGTGTATAATGACCTGACGATTTGAGATGATGATACGTTGTCAGTAAAAAAGGTTGATGAGAGCAGGAGAAGAGTGTGGGGGAAATGTTATTGAAGAAAGAATGAACTTTTCAAGTTCAGGGATTGACACATTTACATACTGTAGTTTCCTGAGCGTTTCCTCACTGTGAATGAAGCTGCCTGCTCCAGCGAAGTCGCATGCATGAAAGGGAAGGAAAAGCCTTCCAAGGAGTCACACCTCGGCAGAGGGCAGAGGGATTGGACACCGTGAGGCCTGGGGACGCAGTGCAAGTGGCGGCGGCGGCGCCTTTAATCCTCTGGTATAAGATGAAGAAGGGCTAAGACCATTCAACTCAGGTGCAGAGAACAAAAAGCGCTTTAGCAGTTTAAAACGCAAAGAGATTTAGTAGAGGCATGAGATGCTTCCAAATGCATGGGAAAGACTGAAACAGTAGCCTTTTGTATGCCTGTCTGTTGGGGATTATTCCTAAGAACTTGTTTGCCACTTGGCCTCAAGATCACAGACTTTAGCTATTTATCTGGGCACTTTAAAGCAGAGTCAGAACCAAGCCGCACCTACCAGAACCGTGCTAGCCAAATGGAGTCACCATACCTTACCATCTTACTCATTTAATTCCAGTACAAAGTTACAAGGACACTGGAATAGTTGCCAAGCACATAGCAGATCTGTCATCATCTGTGGTGATGGGGAAGACCTGAAGAGGGGTAGTGAGGACAGAGAGGATGCTCAGAATCAATTGGCCCTTCTGAAGTCAAACCCCACCATTTGATAGGAGTAGAGGAAGCGGAGATTCCCAGTGTGCCAGCTTAGTCTTGACTCCAGTTGTGTGGGAAGGAAAGCAAATTTGAATGGGTGGGTGGTGAGGGAGCAATTGAACATGGAAAACATTGACGAGTTTTTATGGAAGTTTAAGCATTTGCTGTGGTGCCTATAGGTAGATAGATCCAATAAAAACCCATATGAAGTTTTAGAGACTGTCATGAACATTAGTGAAGACTGAGAAGTCTAAGGTGAAAAAGTCTGAAACATAGCAGGTATTGGTAATGATTGGGAGGCAAATAAAACTCTCATATACAGCGTGTGGGAATGAAAATGGTTTAACCACTCTGGAAAAGTTTGTCAGATTAGTTAGACATGCATCTGTGCATTCACGTGAGTGTGCGTGTGTGCATGCCATAGATAAAAAGAAATATATGGTACTCAAAGATGCATGCAATTTTATTTTTAATATCAGAAGCATAGAGACAACAAACTATTCACCAGCAAATGAATGGAAAGCTAATCAGTGTATTTGTATAACGGAGTAATAGTCAGGAATAACAATAACTACCTATCGGTTGAGCAGCAGTATGAATGAATCACAAAAAACAATGGTGAGAAGAACACAGACCAATTGTGTAAAATAATCTAGAAAACAGAAAAGAATCATTGTGGTTTGGGTGTGAAATGTTCCCTATAGGCTCAGGTGTTTGAACAGGGGTGCTGTTCCAGAACATGGAGGAACTTTTAGGAGGTGGAGCCTCATTCGAGGAAGTGGGTTGCTGAAGTTGTGTCTTCAGGTTTTACAGCCAACCTCCACTTCCTGTGTGCTCTCTGCTTCCTGATTGCAGGTGCAGTGTCCCAAGGTCCCTTGGCTCCTGCTGGCAGTCTTTCTCTACCAGGATGCACTGTATTCCTTTTAGCTTTTTAGCTGTGTCTGATCCCAAACAAAGCCTCCCTTAAATTACTTCTTGTCAAGTATTTTTCTTCATGACAACAAGAAAATTAACTCGTACACTAATCTATGGTGACAGGAAGCAGATCAGGGGCTTCCTGGAAATGGGTAGACATGAAAAAAATGTACGAGGCCCCAGATTCAATCATCAACACACACACACACACACACACACACACACACACACACACACACACACACCACCACCACCACCACCACCACCACCAACAACAACAACAGCAACAACAACAACAACAAAACCAACTCTTACAGGTGATGCATATGTTAGTGATGATGGTTTTATAGCTACAGTCACAGGTTAAAACACATAGCTTTAAAAATAATATTTAAAGAGTTTTTGTATCATCAGAAAATGTTTGTACTATTCAAGAGTCATGTGATTCTGATTTGTAAACATTCACTAATAAGTATCTTGTGAATGTTGTTATTATTTGAATGTGTCCTTTCTGTAAAGTTCATCTGTTGGAAAATTAAAAGCCTAGATTTGCATGTTAATGATATTTGGATGCAGAGCCTTTGGGAAGTAATTAGTATTATATAAGGTCAGGAGGGTAGGGCTACCATTACAGCCTAAACAGTCTTACAAGAAGAGAAAGAGAGATTTCAGCTGGCATGCTTGCTCCGTCTCAACATGCAACACTGCATTAGGCAATGTTCTCTAGAAAAACAGAACCAAAGGGTGTGTGTGTGTGTATGTGTATGTGTGTATTCCATTATCATATATCCCTTCTTATTATACATATATTTGTATTATATATGATGTTATATATCTATTATTATATAGTATTATTGTATGGCAATACACAGTGTAACATATATTATATAGTGTTATATATATCTATTGTATATCACCTTTTATTATAGATATGTGTGTATACACATATATGTATATATATTAAAAGGGGATATATGTTATATATTATATAATAAAAATAATATGTTAGATTGGCTTACACAATAGGGGGTCAGGAAATTCAACATTGGCCACTTGTATGTTGGAAAGAACCTGGAAATTGCTCATTCTAAAGTGCTGGGTGTCTTAGAAATGCCAATTTGGTGCTGCAAGTTTAGAAGATCATTTGAGAGTTGAACTACGGGTATGTTAGAAGTGGCCAGGCTACATTTTGAACTGGCAACAGAACTTAACAGTAGTGTTCATGCAGTGGTCACTTTGCAGGCATGAAAAAAATGTGAGTTAAAGACTCATAGGGGTTTATATCCAGGCTTGAGAAAGCTGCTGAGGTCACCCAAACGTGTGTCAGGGTTGGATTCGTTGCAAGGAAGTCAGCCATCTGAAGCCACCTGATGAAGCAGTGAAGGTGAAGTGTTTGAGTAGAGACCCCAGGACGTTTGAGATGCCAGGCCTGTGGCTCGTCCACCAAGGAAAGCTGCGGGCACAGAGGGGAGCCATCAGAGAGGGAGGCTACACATGCAGACAGCAGCAGCGTAACTGGAGAGGTGGGGCTGTAGATGAGGTCTCCACAAACTCCAGATGCAGGGCATGGTGCGGGCTTTGGTGGTTTCTCTGCCTGGGTTCAGATCTGACGTTGGTCGGGGCTTTCCTTGCTGCCCTGAATGTGGGCGGCACCATTCTGTGGGCTGAGGTCTTGGACTTAATAAAAGGAAAAATGGAGAAAGTCACTTTAGAACTGCCGGCCCCCTCCCCATCCCTCCCCTCCAATCCCTGAAACCATAGTTGTGAGCTGCCCCCACCACATGCCTTCCTTGCCACGATGGACGCTGTTCTTTGAACTATGAGCCTTAAGTTGATTCCATTAGGAATTTGTCAAAAGGACGAGCAAAGTAACTGATGCGGATGCTCCCTTCTCTGTTACAGTGCAGCAAGAGATCTCACCAGATGCTAAACAGATGCTGGCCCTGTGCTCTTAGATGTCCCCACTTACAGAACTGTGAGCCAAACAAACCTCTACTAACAAGCTACCTGGTCTTGGGTATTCTGACATAGCAACGGAAACCGGGAGAAGACAAGTGATCGGCGAATAACAGCATGTTAAATGAAAAAGACAGAAAAAATACATATGTAATACAATGTGATCCCAATTGTGGTAACTTTCTCTTTTCTGTTTCATGGTTGAAAGGAAATAATCAAAAATGTTAATATTGGTTGTGTCTGTTCTGCAGAATAACACATGATTTTCATTTTCTTTCTTGAGCTTTTGGAGCTTTGCTCTAAAATTAAGCAACCATTACTTCCAAAACCAGACAAAAAGCCAGTAAGTGCTCTTTTAATAAACGCTTGCCTACTTAAGGGAATTCAATGATGAAAATATTTTTAGAAAATATATCAATCTAATTAAGGCACAAAACCTCTTTTCCTGTGGTTTGTGCACACTAAAGTGTTCCACAGTGATTTTCATGGATCTGAGCGTGGAATGATGGAAGTGGCTGGAGAGAGGCTGTCCCAGCCGTCTCTGCCTGTCACCATGTGACACACACCCCAGAAACACCTACTCACAACCACACCTCCCACACCTCGGGAGTTCTGTCCCATGTCCCTTTTGGCAGTGTCTTGATATAACCAGACAAAAGGCAGGCACAGTAAATTTCCTGGGACTCCTTGACAAATTCTGTCAGGAAACGTTCATCAAAGATTTTCTGATCAGAAAAGGACTTCCTGTGAAATGTAGGTAATTCTCCAGGCTTCTCTCTGATTCATGCTGAGCCTTATGCATGTTTTTTTTTTTTTTAAAAAAAAAAAGATAAAAAAAGAAGAAGAAGCAAAAGAAAAAAGAAAAGAAAATATATGTGGAGGTAGGCCAGTGGGGTTACAGAAGTGGGCATGACCTCGCTTGTCAATGTGGGATTTCAAGGGAGAAGTGTGCTCACACGTAAATAACTCTCCTGAAGATGTGCCTTCAGGGCAATCCTCAAGATGCTGAGAAACATTTGTCTTGATTCCTGTAGTATGAGAACAGACAATGACTGGGTGTCAACCGAAGAGACATATAATTGGCAAGAGAGTGTATAAAGAGAGACATTGGTAAGACCCCAGGGAACCCTTAACATTCTGCTTTGCCAGGATTTTGAGACTGAATTTTATAGCCTATTCCAGTAACAGACATTCAAAATAAAATAGATTGTAAACTTCTTTTGAAAAGCATTGGGTGGCTTGCCATATTTTAACTCGTGTGTGTGTGTGTGCCAGAAGTTATCATTAAGTGCCTTCTTCAGTAGCTCTTCCCATCAGGTTTGGAGACAGGGTCTCTTACTGAACTTGGGGCTCAGTGATGGGGCTACACTAGTGACGGTGAGCTCCAGGGATATTCCTGTCTCTGCCTGCCCAGCACTGCGATTACAGACCCTAGCTATCATGTTGGTTTATGTGCATGGGTCCTAGAGAGCTGAGCTCAAGTCCATATGCTTGTTCGGCAAACTCTTTACCAACTTAATTATCTCTTTAGGTATTGTTATTTGTTTTTGCTCTTTTGGGGGGCCTGCCACCCAGCTCCCAAGTAAATTCACACACAGAGGCTTATTATTACTTGTGAATGCCCGGCCTTAGCTTGGCTTAGTTTCTAGCCAGTTTTTCTTAAATTACCCGTCTACCTTTTGCCTGTGGGCTTTTCCCGTTCTCTTCTGTAAATCTGACTTTTACTCCTTGGCTGGCTGGGTGGCTGGGTGGCTGGCCTCTGGAGTCCTCCTCCTTCTCTGGCTACTTCTTCCTTCATTCCTCCATCTCATTTCTCCTTTCTCCTCCCAGATTTCTCCTTCTGTATATTCTCTCTCTGCCTGCCAGCCCTGCCTATCCTTTCTCCTGCCTTGCTATTGACCATTCATTTCTTTATTAGACAGGAGTTTTACACAGGCACAGTAACACAGCTTCACAGAGTTAAACAAATGCAGCATAAACAAAAGTAACACACTGATGGGTGATGGTGCTCTGCATGCTGTGAATGTGTTGTTCCCATTTGTTGATAAATAAAATGTTGATTGACCAGCATCCAGGCAGGAAGTATAGGTGGAATAAGCAGACAAGGAGAATTCTGGGAAGAGGAAGGCTGAGTCAGGCGATGCCAGTCCGCTGTCCAGGGAGCAGCATGAAATGGCACCAGGTAAAGCCGTGGAACACGTGGCGACATATAGATGAACAGAAATGGGCTGAGTTTAAGTGTAAGAGCTAGTCAGTAGTAAGCCTGAGCAGTTTTAATCAATATAAGCCTCTGTGTGTTTACTTGGGTCTGAGCAGCTGCAGACCTGGCAGGATACAGGAAAAACTTCAGTTACAACACACCTTAAAATAATATTCTACCATGTTTAGGCCCGTGTTTTAACTTTTAAATTCCCTCTGTAAATTATTTAATGACTTATATGTAAATCCTTAAAAATATGTTTCTTCAAATACTCTAGAACCCAAGGCTTCATGCATGTTAGGAAAGCACTCTACCAACTGAACGACATCCCCAGCCTATTGTTTATTCTTTTTGTTTACAAAGTGTAAGCAAATATATAATGTCTTTGGTACTATAAGTTCAAAGGATAGTGCTTAGTGAATTAATATCTAGAACTCCTGTCAGTGAACAAAGTTTAAAAGCGAGGCTCAGAGGGAGCTATCAAGAATCCTATCTTTGGTTTTAGTTTGCAAATCAGATCATGCTTTTTCTCCTTCATATTTCCCTAGCTTCCTTAGAAGGACATTTAGTCACTCCGCCATAGTTCCTCAGCCTTCTGGACCTCTCCTTCAGCCTCTTTCTACCCCCTCAGCAGGAATATCAAGGCACAGAGACTATCATCACTGGGCAGAAGAAATGGAATTCTAGTCCCTGTTGTTTAACTATGGTGCGTAGACTGTGGAGTAGAAGAGTCCTCTATCTGGAAACAAACTTGTAGGTATCACAGGTGAGAATTCCAGGAAATCCTACCTTATGAACAATTTCTTATGTGCAGATTAACTTCTAGGAAGCTATGATGGTGGGACTCAATGCATTTGAGGCTAAAGAAGTTTCACTGAGCCCACATGGGCTTTGAAAGTCTTTGGAATGTGTTACATTTATGTGTATATGTTATGTATCTGTTATATAACTAGGTCTGGCATGGTGGTACACATCTTTTTTTTTTTTTTTTGGTTTTTCCAGACAGGGTTTCTCTGTGTAGCTTTGCGCCTTTCCTGGAACTCACTTGGTAGCCCAGGCTGGCCTCGAACTCACAGCGATCCGCCTGGCTCTGCCTCCCGAGTGCTGGGATTAAAGGCGTGCGCCACCACCGCCCGGCCGTGGTACACATCTTAATCCCAGCATTCAGGAGTCAAACGTAGGTGAATCTCTGAACTCAAGGCCAGCCTCATCTATGAAGAGAGTTCCAGGACAACCACCTTGTTTTGAAACAAAAATATTATACAGAATGCATGTATATGCATACAATTATATAATTTTTTAAACTAATATTTTATTTAAGTGAACTTTTTAACAACACGTTCCTCAATTATGTTTGATGATAAGGAGTAGCTACATTCAATGTGAAAGAATAAGATGACCTACAACAGCCATGTGTTCACAGATATAATTTCCTCTCTATAGAAATATTCTTCTGTGTTTAGTTTTCTTTCAGCATAGCATGACATCTGGTCGCTGATCTGAGTTCTTTCATTCTACGTAAATAACCCGTAACATGTTGTTAGACTATAACTAATTCATAGCTCAGTCTTCCAGACTATTACAGAAGTATTTAATTTTATCAGGGCAGGAGTTGTTTCATAAAATTCTTTCAGAGCTAGAGGGTTTTTTTTGTATCCAGGTGGATTCCACATGTGTGAACAAATAGTGGCTATAATTCTAATCATGTCATTGGTTAGAATGCAGTTTTTAGGCATTCTTGAGAATCTGAGGCATGATCCTGCTATACATCAGCATTTAGAAAATGAGATATCTAAAATAATTTTGGGGCGGAGAGAATTTCCTAATGAAGTAGACTGTGTGTGTAGCATTCAATAAAAGCACACAGAAATAAAATGTGTGCAACCCAGGTGTTAGTAATCAAATTTAGAATATTTTAAAACAGTGTTTTCAACATTGAAACCCTAATGTATATTTTCTTTTTCATTTTTTTCTTTTTTCAGTACTGTTGATTGCACCTAGGGTCTCAGTTTTCCTAGGGTGGCCCTCTATCCCTGGACTTCATTATATTCTGAGTTCTGAGGATTGTGTACAATTGTGGTTTATGCTCCTTTGCACACACAGAGGAAAAAGTCATTTTGAAACAGAAACCTGCTTCGTCGAATAAGCATGCCATTAATGCATGATTCAAGATGTCACAGTTTGGATGAGATAACCAAATTCCTCAAATGAGTCAGCTGACAGCAGCTGCTTCCCTCAGAACCCAGTTAGAGATGTTTGGGTGGAAGACTGGAAAAATGATGAATGTAGAGTTGTTACCGAAAATGCGAAAATCATGTGAGGGCTGCATCAATTCAGAAGTTTTCTTCTCGTTGCTTTTTCAAGAAACTACTGTTAGAGGAAATACCATCAGACCTTGGCGGTTGTTGATAGATTTAAATCATTTTTAGAGCATACAAATGAAGTCTTTGGCAATTGTTATAAAAAGAATGACCCAAAATTCTTTGCCAAATCCCAGTCCATGAACTTGATAATAATAACATTTCATATTATAAAGAGTCTTTCATTCAGCTCTTACGACTTCATGTGTAGATGTGTTTCACTGATTGGTGACATGTCACCATCTACACTGTATAACCTCATATTTCGGTTCTTTGTACATAAAGTGACTTTTTATTTAATATGTGGAAATAGTCTCTGCCTTGTCACACAAATTCACCCCAAGTCACACCTTCTTGCTTGCTCTCCTCCATTGCTGACACCGAGGCATTGTCAATACAAGCTTTCATTAAAGCAACTGCTTTAAAAAGTTCTTTAAGAACAAAACACCTGTGTTTTCTGGCAGGACAACAATGTATCAGCCAAAATAATTTTATTTAATGGCTGAGTGTGGTTAGCTAGCTCCCCATAATTCATTTCATAATTGGGAAAAAATGTACTATTTCTGACGTCATCTGAACACTGACCTGGAGTCACTGAGCAGGGAGTTTTCCAACAAAAACCATTTAATTTTCCACTTCCCAACTCAGGAAGAATTCAGGATCAGGGCAGTTATAGACTCTAGAAATTGTTTCCATTTCCAGGGTTTTAGTTCAAATTTTGGACAGGAAGGAAGCCTGAGCACAGTTTAATTTCCCAAACAAAGTTTCATTTGTCAAATCTCACTTCCTCGTATACATATTGATACCAGTCTGGTATCAAACACATTAAGCTCTGAAGAGAAAATAGTTCTAGAAATGAAAAACAGTGAATGAGAGAAGGAAAGTGATCACCACAAATTCTGTTCTGTGAGTTCCTTAAACAAGCATTCACCTGATTCTTTCAACTGGGGCCTCTACTTCCTTTGGAAATTTCCAGTGCAAAACACACATGGAACACATCAGTGGTTGACTGGAAGTTGTATACTCCCATTTGATTTTAATATGGTAAGGACATCATGGTTGTATATGCCCTACTACACATACGGTCAAAGAGCATCTAGCCATCTTTCTTTAAAAAAGAAAAGATTTAGCCGGGCGGTGGTGGCGCACGCCTTTAATCCCAGCACTCGGGAGGCAGAGGCAGGTGGATCTCTGTGAGTTCGAGGCCAGCCTGGGCTACCAAGTGAGTCCCAGGAAAGGCGCAAAGCTACACAGAGAAACCCTGTCTCGAAAAACCAAAAAAAAAAAAAAAAAAAAAGAAAAGATTTATTTTTTATTGACTTGTAGGTATGTGCCTACATGTCTGTATGTGCACCAGGTGTGGGCTGTGGAGATGAGAAGATAATGTTGGATGTCCTGGAACTTAAGTTACAGGTAGTTGTAAGCTACTCAATATGGGTGCTGGGAACTGAACCCAGGTCTTTGGGAAGAACAATATGTTTTCTTAACCAGTGAGCCATCTCTCCAGCCCCACATCTTTCTTGAGAACGTATAAGATTCATCTTTCTTATAAGAACTTACATCTTTGTATGAGAGCTCAGACAGAGAAATTGATGTGTGTGTGCATACGCCACATGCTTGAGCATGCACAGGTGAGAGATAAGGATCGGGTATCTTCCTTCCTCTATTACTCTTTACCTTTAAACAGTTATTTATTTATTTACCCTCTTAGCATTTCATACATTTATACTATGTATTTTGATTGTATTCATCCCAACTCTTTTCCTCTAACTCCTCCTGGAAACTCCCATCGCTTCATGTCCTACTCTCCCTTCTCCTCTTCTTCTTTATGACCTGCTGAGTTCAATTAGTGCTACCCATGTGCACATAGATACAGGGTCACCCACTGGAGGAGCTGTTGCTGGAGTTATCTCCAGTCCCGCCTGGGGCCTGTAGCCACTCAGGCCCAAATAAACACACAGATGCTTATATTATTTAAACTGTTTGGCCTAATGGCTCAGGCTTCTTGTTATCTAGTTCTTATATATTAAATTAACCCATTTCTATTAATCTATAAGCTGCCACATGGCTTATGGCTTACCGGTACTTTACATCTTACTTCTCATGGTGGTAGCGGCTGGCAGCGTCTCCTGACTCAGCCTTCCTGTTCCCAGAATTCACCTCTCTGCTTGTCCCGCCTATACTATATATACTTCTTGCCTGGCTACTGCCAATCAGCATTTTATTTATCAACCAAATTGGAGCAACACATTCACAGCATACAGAGCGATCAATATCCACAGCAAGGAGCATTGGTGATCTATGAGGAAACATACTCCTGAAAAACAGAACAACAAAAAACTAACTCTTCCTTCCCCAGCAACCATTAACTAAGAACAGCGGGTGGTTAGGGGTGGGGCCTCACGGTCCTCCCCCATCCATGCTGGAATGTTGACTGGCTTGAACTTCTGCAGATATTTGCAGGCAACCACAAGTTGTACAAGTTCATGGGTGCAAATGGCTCTGTTATGTGCAGAGGACATTATTTCTAGCAGTCTAGCTTATAGCTGCCTCTTGCAATAATCCCCCCCCAACATGTTCCCCCAGTCTTGAGAGGCAGGAGTATGAAACAGATGTACCATTTAGGGCTGAGCACTCCATAGTCTATTATCTTCTGTACTTTGACCAGTTGCGAGTCTTTGTATTAACTGCCATGCACTATAAATGAAGCTTTTCTGATGAGGGGTTGGAGCTGCACTAATCTATGGGTTTGAGGTCAAGTATTTGGAAGGCAGTTTAATACTGTTTACCTTTAGCAAAGTAATTGCAGTGAGTTTATTTCTAGGGCCTATGGCTTCTTCAGCTACTGGTTCTTAGCTAGGTTTACAGTAGGAACATGAGTAGTCTCCTGCTGAGTGAGCCTTAACCCAACCAGAAATCCGTTGGTTATGCATGTAATACACATGCCATTATTGCACTAATGGCATATGTTTCCTGGCAAGTTATTACGGTTGCTCATATGGTTCAAAGCGGGGTAAGGATGTTGATGACTTTTCCTCCCCAGCAGCATGCAAGCACCTTCTGACACCATGCAAGCTAGCCAGTGGGAAAAAGCTTCCAGGTCAGTGTCAACTTGAGATCTATCTCTATGTGTGTGAGGGAAGCGTCTGATATATTTAGCAATAGGATCTTACCGTTAAGTTCTGGTGGATAAACAAGAGCAGTGGTAATGGCCTATATTTGGGGGGGGGGGGATGCTCTGAGTACCCCCTTACTAGTAACTCAAAGGAGTTATTCCACAGCTGACCTTTTTGTTTGATAACTATAGCTTCTTGGAGGAGCTTTATCTACCACCCATGTATGGTGACTAATTAAACTCTTTCTCTATGTATATATGTATGTGTATATATATGTGTGTGTAAATATACTTATAAGTTTTAAGCATGTATATCAGCATATACAAATATGCTTAAATATGTATATAAGCATATACACATATATACTTAAAACATAAGTTTTATATATAAGCATATACACATATAAGCTTAAAACTTGTAAGTAGTGGGTTCCATATGGATTTTCAAGCATCCTCAGGTAGCTATCCTTCCCCTTCACCCCTCTGCTCTATGCTCCCATCCTTCTCCCCATTTAAGCCTTCTCCTCCTTCTATTCTCCTTTCCTCTTTTGCCATGAGTATCTACTATCTCCCTCCCTTAAGCTCACGCTCCCTTCACTCAAAATGGCCACCTCCTAGCTTCCTGGCTCCCATAGGTACTCCAAGTTAAGAAAACAAATCTAAAGATTCAAATCAAAATCCATATATGGGAGAAAACACGTGGAGTCACCTTATTTTTGAGATGTGGCCTTTTGTTGCATGCAGATGACACTGATTGTCTCAAATGGCAGCGTCAAGCCCCTGGGATCCTCATCTCTGCCTCCCCACCACGTGGGGTTATAGCCATGTGCTGCCATGACTACCTTTTAACATGGGTCCTGAGGATCATAACTTGGGTCTTCATGCTTGGGCAACAAGTGCTGTATACCCTGAGCCATCTCTCCAGAATACCAATAAACTGAAGTTTTCCAGTATGTTAGTTTACTGACTTGGCGTATGTTACGCATGCTCCACACACAGCACATGTGTAGAAGTCAGAGGACAACTTCCAGAAGTCAGGTCTCCCCCTCAGCCGTGTGGATCCAAGGTTTGAACTCAGAGTTTAAGGTTTGCAGTCAAGCACCTTTACTCACACAGTGACCCAGAAAAACAAATTTTGAAAAGTTGATATTTCAGTGTGCTTGATCTTGTAGATGTATTTATTCTTCATCTATGTTTCTTGGCTAGACTTAGGTTACAGCGTGGGCCACACCCACTTGACTGCTTATCCTGTGCATGCATCTGAACAGTTGAAATAACTGAAAAAAACAATTGTACGACTGTGTACCTTGAGTCCCTTTTTTTTTTTTTTTTTTTTTTTTTTTGGTTTTTCGAGACAGGGTTTCTCTGTGTAGCTTTGCGCCTTTCCTGGAACTCGCTTTGGAGATCAGGCTGGCCTCGAACTCACAGAGATCCACCTGGCTCTGCCTCCCGAGTGCTGGGATTAAAGGCGTGCGCCACCACCGCCCGGCTCCTTGAGTCCCTTTTAAAGTTCTACACACAAAAACCTTATGGTGGTGCTCCACATGCCCAGAATCTTAATACACTTTCATAATATTTTACCAGCATAGTTCCAAATTAACCATTTTACATCTTCTCTCTGAAACTTTTGTATACCCAGCCTTTCTACCATGCTTACTGCTCACTGTAAGTTTGCCTTCTAGTTATCAGGAAAACAGGGTACTAGTCAGGAACCAACCCATTTTCCCAGGAAAACCACTGCCCTACAGCACTGTTCTTCCTCGTTGACTTCCTTCCTATTACTATGGGAGATGTGTCTCGATCCAGGTCAGATGCAAGCTCCCCAAAGGCCTCCATTATAGCACAGATGCTTTCCAGGAAGTTCATTTCTTCACTCACCCCCTCCCACAGCCACACTTCTTTTGCCATCTCATTTCTCTCCCTTTTACGGAACTTGTCTTTAAGGAGGTATGGAGTTTCCTGATACTCTGGACTGTTATGGTTTGACTATGAAATGCCCCTCACGGGCTCGTGTTTGGAACACTTACTGTCTCCCCACCAGGGCGCTATCTTTGGAGGCTGTGAAGTCTTCAGGAGGTGGGGCACAACTGCTGGAAGTGTTTACTAGGCCTGGGCTTTGCTGTTCTATCTGGCCTCTGGTTTCTGTTTGCTGATCCACAGCGATATGAACAGTCTCCACCATAAACGCCTGCCACCATGGTTGGAAAATCTCAGTCATACCTTCCCCCATCACAATGACTGAACCCTCTGAAGTCGGGAGTCAAAATACATCTTTCGAAGCTGTTTGGGTCATGTATTGTTGCCACAGTGACACACAAATAGCTAATACACAGACTTGATTTTATCCCTCACCCCAACCACATTTATTGAGATGCTAAACTCCAACACCACTGTGATTGTATTTGGAGACTAGCCTCTAGGATATTTAGTGAGGTTACAAGGGTGGAGGTCTTTTTTTTTTTTTTTTTTTTTTTTTTTTTGGTTTTTTGAAACAGGGTTTCTCCGTGTAGTTTTGAGGCCTGTCCTGGATCTCACTCTGTAGACCAGGCTGGCCTTGAAGTCACTGGGATCTTCCTGCCTCTGCCTCCCAAGTGCTGGGATTAAAGGCGTGCGCCATCACGGTCCAGCGTGGTACACTGCTTTTCTAACACATGCAAGGGCCCAGGTTCAGTTCCTGGATTCCTGCATGGCATTGCATATACAGCAAAAAACAATGTGAGTACACAGCAAGAGGACAGCCATTTACAACCCAGAAAAGAGGCCTACGAAAGCCGACTCTGATGCTGCCTTGAGCTTGGGCTCCCAGCTTCTAGAACTGAGACAATAACCTTTCTGTTGTTCAAGTCACCCGGTATGAACATGTACGGCACCCTGAACACACTAATACACTGCTATTATTACTTTTTCAACTCACGTTCTTCCTTGACCTGCTTCAGTTCAATGTCTGATGCTATAGTTTCTTTGACTTTTCACTGGTCAAGACTTCAAACAACTTCTGTAATCCACATGCTAATGGCCTCTCATGCTCGCCAGCCTGACAACATTCAATACAGTCCATCATCATTTCCTTCTTGAGGTAATTTTCTTGGAGACCATGAGAGCCAAATCTTCCAGTTTCCTTCTCTTTCTCTTTCTATTGCTTCTTGCATCCACACCGTGGATGCCTTTCCAACCTAAACGCTAAAAGTGTGAGCATTCCCGGGTTCTTCCCTGGGCCGCCATCCTGTCACTATTTACGTGGCCTTCCATGCCAATCCTCTTTTGTCACGTGGTTTTCACATACACTTTGTAATGATGACATTAAAAAAAAAAATCTTCAGCCGGGCAGTGGTGGCGCACGCCTTTAATCCCAGCACTCGGGAGGCAGAGGCAGGCGGATCTCTGTGAGTTCGAGGCCAGCCTGGTCTGCAGATCGAGTTCCAGGACAGGCTCCAAAGCTACACAGAGAGAAACCCTGTCTCGAAAAAACAAAAACAAACAAACAAACAAACAAAACATCTTCACGTTCAACTCTGACCTTACCTGTGAGCTGCAGAATGTTCCTCTAAAATCTGTATTTGAAAGCTGCACATGAATACCAAGTAAGGATCTCAATTTTAGTGGCCCTGACGAGATGTTTTGTTCAGTATAATGACTGTTACAGCGACAGTCGCTCAGCTTAAAAGCTGAGAGATCGCCTTGATTTCATTTCTTTCTGCATTTGTTATCACACATGAAGGTATTTTGAACACCGTCTTTCAGCTCACACAACTGCTGATTTAGTCAGGATGCCTGGATTCCCCGCCTCCCCGCCCCAAACCTTACATCGATAGCAGAGCCCCTTGGCCCTCAGCCGCAGCCCATGTGGATCCTAACAGAATATCTTACAGCACCTGGAACACATTTTACAAAAGTGGATGGATCAATCATGACTCTCTCTCTAACCCTTTAATGCTTTCTCCAGTGGCCCCTCCTATGATCAGAATAAAATCCACAGCTAAGACTCTAAATGTGTGAGCCTGCTGCCTTTTCAATGTCCGCAGTGAGGATGAGGCTCCACCAGTTCACGTCTCTGTTAAGCCTTGTTCTAGCTACTGATGTCAGTTCGGTACTGTATTGAGGTCGTTTGTTGAGTGCTTTTATGGATCGCTTTGGGTTTTGCCAAATACTGTGTCCGTACTACTTGAGCTGCTCTTCTGGAGTTTGTCATTTATTCTCTTAATATTGATGTTTTAAATCCCTGGTTGCTGGGTTCCCACCACCACTGATGTAATAAGCCAATCAAACAGAATTAATAAATCCTGGTTCAATGAGCAAAGCAATCCTGGGTGACCCTCGGGAAAGCAGGGGAAGAGTCACCGAGGAAGGGTCACATGGCAAATATGGCTACCAGGCCTTACATACCTTGGAGGCATGGTCTTGAGCAGCCCCAGGGAGGGACTGGCTTTCGGAGGACTTTGAGGGGGCAGGGGTCTGGAATGGGAGGGCAGCTTTAGGGGAGGAGCTGTTTGGCGGGCTTTGAGGGAGTGGGTTTGGGGAGAGAGATGGGGGAGGGGAGTTGAGGCGGACCTTCCACCAGAACATTCCAGACTCTGGGTATATGGGGGCCAGGGGCTGAGGTGGAGCTTCCACCACAACAATTATGCCCTATTACATGGCCTGATTTGACCAGCCTTGCATTCTTGAGTAAAGTCCACTAACTCCTGGTGTAAGAGTTGTTGGGTTTAGTTTGCTGGTTTTATGGAGGAATTTTGTTCGGTTTTAGTGTGCCTTTCTTTGGTTTGGGTAGCAGCATAATAGTGGCCTTACAGAATAAGAGGGAAATGTTCCCTTCTAGGTCTATTTCTTTTAGAATATTCTATTTTAAAGACTTGGTGTTGTTGTTGTTGTTGTTGTTGTTATTATTATTATTATTTTATATTGGGTGGAATTCACCAGGGAAGCTGACTGGTGCTCGGCTTTTCCTTGTGGGACATTTCCCCCAGTAATTAAATTTCTTTAATTCTTCTAAGTCTGTTCAGGTGGTCTACTTCTTTTTGAGTCAATTTTGGTAGTTTTTCTGTGTTTGGGCACCTGTTGAACTAAGCAAGCTCATTTGGTTTATTGTATGTAGTGCTCCCAGGATTCCCATTTGTCCTTATTTTCAGAGGACAAATATACTGCTTATTTTTGTAGTATAGTGAGGTTCTTTCTTCCAATCTGAGTCTCCTTTCTTTTCTCATATTCTATTTAACTAAAGGTTTGCCAGTTTTAGTGGTGATGTCAAAGAACCAATTTCCATTGATTTCATGTATATGACATATATATCTCAATATGTATAATATACATTATATATAATATACACGATAGAAGATATATACCTTATGTGTAAATGTAATATATAAATATACATGCATCTTTAATTATGACTACCTCTTTCTTTTTGCTTCCTTTGCATTTAGTTATTTTTTCCCTTCTTTTTTTCTAGCTCATGAAGGTAGAAAGTTAGGCTGTTGATTTGAAGTTCTTACTCTTTCTAAACTACAGACAGTTATTCACTCAGAAATAGCTTTGCTTTAGCTTCTTTTCATTAAATTTTGATATGCTTTGCTTCCACTTGAATTAACCTCAAAGTATTACATAATTATTATTCCTGTTTCTTCTTTGACTCGTTAGTTATTTGGAATTGTGTTTAATTTTCACCTGTCTGTGGAAGTCCCAAATACCTTCTTGTCTGGGTTCTAATTTCCATCTGTTGTAATTAGAGGCCATATTTTGTATTACTGCTCTCGTTTTAGGCGTGGTCAGGCATTTTGACGTTTTATCACAGGTCTCTTCTGGAAATGTCATGCTCACTTGAGGAAAGCATGCATTCTTTTGCTTGTGGAAAGTTCTGTAGATATTTGCTAGGTCTGCTTAGCTCATGGAGCCAACTTCTCTTTCTCCAGTTGATCTGCCCTGTGGTTGCTCTGCATGACAATTGGCTATTAAAGATGCTGAGTACTGTGGTGGAATTGCCCATTTTCCCTCAGTTTTGTCTAATTTTGAAGTCCTCCTATTAGGGACAGTTATATACAGATGTGCCCATTATTGTTGTGACCTCTTAACAGACCAATCAATCTATCATTGTATCTTTCTCTCTAATAACCAATTTGGCTTTAAGGTCTGTCACGGTCCATGTCCACTTGACAGACTCTAGAGTTTGGGCCTCTGGACATGTCTGTGGAGGATTGTCTTGGTGTGGGGAGAGCCATCTTGACTGTGGGTGGAACTATTCCCTAGGTGGAGGATGTTGGGCTGTACACAAACCAGATTGTACACAGAAAGCGAGTTGAGTACTAGGAAGTATTCGTTGCTGTTTCTTGACTGTGCATGCAGTGTGCCCACAGCTCTAAATCCTGCTGCCTGACTGTGGGTGCAGTGTGCCCCCAGCTCTAAATCCTGATGCCTGACCTGCATGCAGTGTGCCCACAGCTCTAAATCCTGCTGCCTGACTGTGCATGCAGTGTGACAGCTCTAAATCCTGCTGCCTGACTGTGCATGCAGTGTGACAGCTCTAAATCCTGCTGCCTGACTGTGCATGCAGTGTGCCCACAGCTCTAAATCCTGCTGCCTGACTGTGCATGCAGTGTGCCCACAGCTCTAAATCCTGCTGCCTGACCTGCATGCAGTGTGCCCACAGCTCTAAATCCTGCTGCCTGACTGTGAATGCAGTGTGCCCACAGCTCTAAATCCTGCTGCCAGACTGTGGATGCAGTGTGCCCACAGCTCTAAATCCTGCTGCCTGACCTGCATGCAGTGTGCCCACAGCTCTAAATCCTGCTGCCTGACTGTGGGTGCAGTGTGACCAGAGCTCTAAATCCTGCTGCCTGACCTGCATGCAGTGTGCCCACAGCTCTAAATCCTGCTGCCTGACTGTGAATGCAGTGTGACCAGAGCTCTAAATCCTGCTGCCTGACTGTGGATGCAGTGTGACCAGAGCTCTAAATCCTGCTGTCTTGATTTCCCCTCCATGGCAGACTGAATTTCAAACTGTGAACCTGAATCAGCTCTTTCTTCCTGAAGTTGCTTTGGTCAGGGTGCTTTCTTACAGCAACAGGAACAAAACAAATGTCTGATTGGTCAGGTATTAGTATAGCCATCTAGTGTGCTGGATAGAATGTGTGTGTGTGTGTGTGTGTGTGTGTGTGTGTGTGTGTGTGTGTTGTTTATAATGTATCTTTCCCTACCCTTTTGCTTTTCAGCTTACTTGTGACTTCAAATCCAGAGCACGACTTTTGTAGAGTTGTAAAGATGTGCAGTTGGATCAGGCACTTTTTAAAAAGAAATGCAGCCTGGAAATGTTTGCCTTTTGATGAAAATGTTTAATTCATTAAATTTAATATCTTTCTGATGTTAGGATTTGTTATGTATGTCGTTTTCTCTGACTTAATTACCTCTTTAAAATGCCTTTCTCCAAATATGGTCACATTCTGAAGTGTACTGAAGATTCTAATACATGAGTTTCAGAGAGACACAGCATTATAATACTATTGATACAGCTATTTTTTGACAATGCTGTTTATTTCTCCATGTGATTTGAGTTATTGTTTTGCATCCTTTCATTACAGCCTAAAAGACTCTGAGGATTTTTTTAAGTGGGTCTGCTAGCTGTGAATTCTGCTTGGATTTATCTTTTCAGTGCTTTGAATCCCTCACCTCAGGAATTCTGGCTTTCATGGCTTCCATTGAGAAATTAGCAATAAATAACTTGGAGGACTCCTTGTGTGTGATGTCATCTCACTGGCTTCCCCAGTCTTTGTGTCTGCCTGTGGCTGTCTCTATCTTACTTGGACTTCATTGTGTTTCTTGGATGTCTCAATTAATGATTTTCATGAACTTTGGGAAGTCTGCTGCCATTGTTCCTCAGGCATTCTTTCTGTCCACTCGTCCTCCTCCTTCTGTACACCCCACTGTGCAGAGGATGATGTTGACTGATGCTCCCTTTCTGATGTCACATCATTCTCATCCTTTCCTCTAATTATTTTGTTTTGTTGTTTGTTTGTTTTTCAAGACAGAGTTTCTCTGTGTAGCCCTGGCTGTCCTGGAATTCACTATGTAGACCAGACTGGCCTTGAACTCAGAGATCTACCTGCCTCTGCCTCGAGTGCTGGGATTAAAGGCGTGAGCCACCACTGCCCAGCCCTCCTCTAGCTCTTCAGACATGATTTCATTTCATTTTTGGAATTTTTCAGTTGTCTAATTTTGAATAAAACAACTTTATTGCAATTAATTCACAAATAAAAACTTCTCACAGCTAGATTAAAGTAGCCACTCAAACAAACACTTGCCCAGTCTACACATTGGTGAACTTCTATCTTGTTACAATAGTCTTTCTGAAACCATGGAGCTTTGCTTAGAGTTTTACATTTTCACTGTCAACTACAATTTAATGCATTTATTCACCACAAGAAAGAAAAACTAAGCTTTAACAGGCTTGAATTAGAAAAATGATTAGTTTTATGTCCTTTTATCATGACTTATGTGCCTTTCTTTTTACCTGTTTTCCGTCGTTTGTCATCAGCTTTCTTTATAAATGCTATTCTACTCCCATATTTACATATATACATATACAGGTATTTATTATACGCTGTCATCCACATGTGAGGTAGAACAAGCATGTTTTTCATTATGAATTTGGGTACCCTAACTTAATGTTATATGTGCTAAGTCCATCCATTTTCTCACTAATTTTGTGATTTCAATTTTCTTTTCTTTTTTTTTTTTTTTCAAGACAAGGTTTCTCTGTGTAGCCCTGGCTGTCCTGGAAATTGCTTTATAGACCAGGCTGGTCTGGAACTCAGAGATCCACCTGTCTCCGCCTCCTGGGTGCTGGGATTGAAGGCATGCACCACCATGCCTGGCTGATTTTAATTCTATTTAGAGCTGAATAGTATTCTGTATTCTGTTTTATTGTATAGCACATGTTCATTACCTGTTTGTTTGTTGATAGACATCTAGACTGGTTCCATTTCCCTGCTATAGTAAATAGAGTAGCAATAAATATGGGTGCACAGATATCCATGGAATGGTATTGATATATACCCAGGGGTAGGGTAACTGGGTCATATGATAGCTCTATTATTAATTTTTGAGGCTTCTCCAAACTGATTTCCATAATTGATTCTTTACTCTCCAGACTGTCTTTTTAAATGCCAGATTTGAAGTCCATGTCCAAGATGAAGGGTCCTTTAGGGAAAGTTTTGACTTGATGGTTCTTGTTTACTGCATTTCTTGTTCTATTGTAGGCAATACTAAGCAATTATTTTATTTAACCTTTTGACAAATTCATTATGGGAAAAAATGTTCACAATAAATGCGAAAGAAAGAAAGAAAGAAAGAAAGAAGGGGAGGGAGGGAGGGAGACTAATCCAGTGAGGTCTGTAGGAAATTGCCAAACCAGGTCAGATAATGACAGCAAGTTTGGTGACTTGGGAAAACTCTGGACCCTTCTGTTGCCATCTTTGGCTGTCAGGCTGGGGAAGTTCTAGACTGTTCTGCTGCCATCCATGGCTGTCAGGCTGGGGAAGTTCTAGATTGTTCTGCTGCCATCCATGGCTGTCAGGCTGGGGAAGTTCTAGACTCTTCTGCTGCCATCCTTGGCTGTCAGGCTGGGGAAGTTCTAGACTCTTCTGCTGCCATCCTTGGCTGTCAGGTGATATTTCTTGGTTAAATCCTGCTTCAATTCTTGGAAGACTTAATTTCCAGAATCCTTTAAGTGTTGATTTAGATGCTTTTTGCCAATTTATTTGCACTTCTTTTTTTGAATAAGCAGCTTTGGGGCCTTATCACTCCCAATGACACACCTTATGTGTTCACATCAACTGTAAGTTTAGCATTTCTGTATTTACTTGATATTTCTCTTAATATGTTCCTTGATAAGAACAAGTTAACTCATCGTCTGGGATGGCTTTCTTCAGTCTTCACTCTCTGAGGCTACTTTCACTGTAAGCAGTTCACTGGGAGGGCAAGTTAAAGATATCACCCCATTGTCTCCTGTGAAAGCAATGTTCCTTTGAAGGCAGCATGTCCTTTTCCTCTAGTGGCTTTCATGTTTTGTTCTTTAGGTTAGTGAGGTGGCTCAGGATGTAAAAGTACTTGCTATGAAAGCCAGATGATCTGGATTTTACCCCCAGAAAACACACCCCCTCGTCCCTGTGTCAAACACACACAAACTACACACTAAAACAAAACCAAAACTAATCTGATACTTTCTACTTTTCCATAATTTTCATCACTTCTACCTATTAAGTGTCTGTCTTAGTTAGGGTTCTATTGATATGAAGAGACATCATGACCACTGCAACTCATATAAAGGAAAACATTTGGTTGGGGTGGCTTACCTTTTCAGAGGTTTAGTTCATTATCATGGTTGTGTCATGGTGCTGGAGAAGTAGCCGAGTGTCCTACGCCTTGACTTGCAGGCAACAGGAAGTGGTCTGAGACACTGGGTGGTATCCTGAGCACATATGAGATCTCAAAGCCCGCCTCCACAGTGATACATTTCCTCCAACAAGACCACACCTCCTAATAGTGCCATTCCCTATGAGATTATGGGGGCCAATTACATTCACATGTCTGATGTGATTTCTATGTACTTAAACTGTTTAGGCTTTCTAGAGCTTCTTGACTATGTGGCTTAAGGTCTTCCTAGTCCATTTTCTGTTGTTGTTAAAACAGAATATCTGAGTCTGAGAAACTGATTTTAAAAAGGAATTTTATTTAGCTCATGGTCTGAAGGTTAGAAATTCAAAATTAGTTACTAGTATCTTCTTAGTTTCTAGGAAGAGGAAGAGTGTCATGCTGCTTCAGCTCATAATAGAAAGTAGGAGATCAGTGAAAGTATGTCAAAGGGAAATGGAGACTAAGCTTCTATGATCTGCTTTCACAAAAAGGCACTAATTCGTTCATTGAGTTTCCAGCCCTTCATCCAAATATATTTCACTAGACCTTATCTCTCAACACCACTACATTGGGGACCAAGCCTTAGCATGACTTTTGGCAGAAATAAACCATAATCAAACCATTGTGTCTGTTGAGAGATTTGGAAAATCTTTAGCCACTATTTAAACGTTTTTTTTTTCTCCATACAATATATTTTGATCATATTTCCCCCTCCTCCAACTCCTCCTAGATCCTGCCTACCCACTCAACTTTATATTCTATCTATCTGTCTGTCTGTATTATTAAAAATTTATTAAAAAATATAGAGTAAAAATCCACAAAACAAATAAATGCCAATAAGACAAAAAATGTTAAAACAAAAAGCACACACACACACACACACACACACACACACACACACACACACACACGTTCTTTTTGTGTTGTCCAGCTACTCCTGGGCATGGACCCTGCCTTGGACTGTTGTTTTTCCATCAGCACAGTGGCTGCACCTGAACCTACTGCTGTTGCAGCCAGTAACTGCAGCTCTGCAGTTACTGCCCACTTCTCAGGCAGCGGCCGGTGGGACTTTTACATCCTGCTGGATCAGCCTCCTGACGCACCCACCAAATGTAGTTCTTAACTAAATCTCTATCATTTTATTTATCAATAAGACTCGGGAGTCAGAGGCTGGGGTGAAAACCTGCTAGCTCAGAGGGGCTGAGGAACAACTCCCTGACCTTCCCTCCTCGCTGGTGTCACAGAAAGAGTGCGTCCTTTCACTCTGCCAAACCAAAAGAGATGCCGCACTCTAAGTCCCTCCCTACTACTTCCTGTGTGTCCCTCTATCTCTTCCAGACTCCCTCTGATTCTCTATGATTACTTTCTGTCAACTAGTGGCTGGCCTGCCTCCTGACCATAGTTGGGAACAGACCCTGTGTCCACTTCCTCTTCTTAGTGTTTGGACTCCATCTGGCTTGCACCTGTGCAGGTCTTGTGCATGCTGTTACAGCTTCTGTGATTTCACATGTGCATCCATCCCGTTGTGTCTGGAAGACACTATTTGTTGGAATCATCCATCACTTATGGTCCTTACAGTCTTTCTGCCTCCTCTTCCACACAGGTCCCTAAGCCTTGAGGGGAGTGGTTTGATGAAGACATCCCATTTAGGGAGGAGTTTTCCAAAGTCTCTCACTCCCTGCATATTGTCCAGTAGTGGGTCTCTGTGTTAGTTCCCTTCTACTGTAGGAAGAAGCTTCTCTGACGAGGGCCGAGTGATGCATCGATCTGTGTCATTAGGAGTCATGTTATTGCTGTGTTCCTTTAGCAGAATAACAGTGGTAGGTTTTCCCCTAGGCTCATGACCTATTTAATCTCAGGTTCTTGGCCACTTTAGCAGTGTCAGGATGGGTTCTTTCTCATGGCATGGGCGTTAAACCCAATCGGAAAGTGGTTGGTTACTCCCACAATCTTTGTGCCACTCTTGCACCAGTATATTTTGTAGGCAGGCCCCTGTTGTAGGTGGCAGAGTTTGTAGATGAATGATGATGATTACCTTTCTCTTCTGGTAGCAGGCAGAGTTTTTTTTCTTTATCATGAATACTAGTCAGTAGGGATGAAGCTTCTAGTTAGGTACCTGCTCACTTCCCCAAGTTCAATGATATATGTAAGTGCTACCTTCAGCAATTCTAGTCACTATTCCTTGTTTATTGCTTCTGCTTCATTTTATCCCCTTTCCCGTTTGTGATCATCACATAGCATATGTGTTACACATTTCCATCGGACGTCACACACTAGTTTTTGCATTTTCCCTTTTAGATTTTAGATTCCTATGATTCTGCCCAGACATTTTTACTAACATTTTCCAGCTCACTGAATCAAGCCTATTCATTGCTGTGTTCTTCATCCCAATTTTTACATTTTCAATGTTATAATTTCCATACGCTTATTTTTGCTATTTCTAGTTTAGTGGTAAAACTCTTCATCTTATTTATTTTTCTCAACATATACACTACAGTAACTTTAAAGTTCAAGTCTGTTCATTCTAATAGGTGGGATGTCTACCTTTTTGTGACTAGTTAGTATTGATTAGATAATAATACTATTTGTGGAAAATTGTGCAGGCTCTAGACAATGTGTTATTTTCCTATAGAGAGAAGTCAGAGTGATTGTTGCCTCAATTTAGAGACTGAGTTGGCTCAAAACTTCCTTCCATTTTTCTTAATGCTGCTTTATCTTCCTTTATTTTACCTTCATTCCTAAACTGTAGCTTTGTTGAGGTCCCACTTGATAGTGGGTTGGCATGCATTGAACCTCAGTTGTCCCCTCAGGACCACAAGACTGCTGCAAACTGCATCCCACCTCTGACTTTTCCAAAGCCCCCCCCCCCCCCCAGTCTTATAGCCCACTGCCCTTGGCAGGTCTAGAATCCAGCAAATCTGGCCAGAAATTTGCTTAGCTTAGTTAACAGGCTCTTCTTTTCATCAAAGCCTCAATTCTTACACTTCTAATTGCCTTAGGAGCCTTAAATGCTTTGTACTTCCAAGATTTTCCCATAATCCCACTAGCCTCTCAGTTTGGTAGTCCTGTGCCTGCGTTGTTGGTCTTTTCCTGTATGGAAGAACCATAGATAGCCCCAATGGAAAAGCAACCAGAATGTTGCCTCATTTCTTTCTGATTCTTTTTTTTTCATATTCTTGGTTCCTCAAGTTCTTATTACATTTGTGACTCTTTAAATGCCTTTCAATTATTTAAAAAGAAAATCCTGCTTTTCTAATTTTATTTGGCATTATATGCCACCCTATGACTTACAAGCAGAATTTTTATTTTTTAAAAATTGAAATAGGAAAATCATAATTAATATAGTGGGACAGACTAAATGAATCCAAAGTCAGCTTTATTTAAAATTTGAATGCTTTAAATTCTTCTCTCAATAGTCATAACTGAAATATGGTATTTTAGAACTAAGTCACTTTGCTTTAAATGCACTTGTCTAGTTTGGTTAACTTTGTAAAAACCACAACAGGCCTCATTCTTATGCTGTGTATCTGAGCGCCACAGTTTTCTGTGCCTTACTTAATAAACTAAAAAAGTTACTTATTAATGGGTTATAGTTCTTCAATTCTTATTTCCATAGGAATTTGTGAACATTCAGTTATGTTTCCATTTTATTTCTTTGTTTAGTTTCATTTTGGAACTGTGATTTTACTGAAAACAGGAAAAAAATCTACATCTAAGAATTGAAATAAGGTCACCTGTATTGCTTCCCTTTTCTCTTTGTCTTTTCTTAATTTATTCAATCTTCACATGGCTTCTTCCTTAGGTAGACACATTTTCCCAAACCCAGAGTGTCTTCCAGTGTTTTCAACAACGTCTCAAGACTGATTTCACATCTGTTTCTGAATATGGCCATGTGATCAGAGATTTGACTGCTAAGAAAGCAGGGACTGGACAGAGTGGCGTGAAGCCCCACTGTCTGAGCTCCTGCAAAAGAATTCCTCAGACTCAGCAGCTTGTAAATGACATAGTTCTATTGCTTACAGTTTGAGGTGTTGAGAAGATCATGATCAGGACATCGTCTTCTTGCTGTGTTCTCAACATGGAACAAACAGTGAACAACCTTGGAGCATGAAGTGAACAACCCACAGCCTCTCATGAGGCTGTGGATTTCTTTCATGAGGACTTTGTTGTCCTAAACCTCATCACTTCTGGAATGCCTTATCTCTTAATGCTTTAGGGATTAGGTGCCATAATATAAATATTATGAGACCCAAATAATCCAGATTACAGCAACACCACAGATTTAGTGACAGAATCAGCTGCAACTACCAGCACGTATCAACAGTCAAGGGTGAGTCTTTCCTCAAAAGAATTCTAAGGGGCTCTTATCAGAAATCAGAAGACGCATGCCAGCAAAAGCAAGATGCCATGGTTAATCATGGGAATTAGAGACTTACCAAAGGAAACACACATCTGAGCATGTCAGTGAAGGCATTTTGAGAAAGGTCAGTAGAGAAGAATCACCCTGAATGTGAGTGGTCCCCTCCCACGGCCTGTGATCCCAGTTGAATAAGGAGGAGAAAGAGATCTGAGCATGAGTGTTCTTCTCGGCATCTGCCCTGACTGAAGACGCAGTGTGACCAGCTGCTTCGAGCTCTGGTCACTAGTACTTCCCTACCATGAAGACTGTGGGCTGGAGTAAACCCCTCCTTCCTTAAGTCGCTCTGTGTATTTTGTCACAACAACCAGAAGAGTAACTCATTCAATGACCAGTGTCACACTGTATCAGATTATAAGGTTTACCAGGATGAATATTTAAAACAGATTCCTGGGCCCTGTCACACACCTATAAAAGGAAAATCACCATGGAGTTGTCTAGAAAACTATATTTTAAGTCAAACTAAAGGCTATTTCGCTTCAGTTGTTTCTTTCACTAAAATATAAAGATGTAGTTGGAATATTCTTTCTTCCATCCACATTAAGCTGTACTCAGTGAGGTCCCACACTCAGGTTAAAAAGAGCTAAATAACTGTGGGTTGTATTTAGACCGTGAAAATGGGCACTTGAAATTCAGAATGCAACAATCTGAAATGGACGTTGGTATTCCTCTTAACCACTGAGAAATTATTCAACCCTTGGTTTGATTTCTGCGATATAAAGCTGGAAGTAGGTTTTATTGTGAGAAAAAAAGAAAATAGAAACAGTTTTAACCTAGCCCTCATTTTCTCCTGGCAGGAAAAGACAGGCAAACAGCCACAACTGATTAAGAAAATGACCATTGTTTTCACGTCTTGGATTGCACGACATTCTTCTGTTACTATTAAACATCTGTTTTGGCTTTGAAAATAGAGGCGACATCTTCAGCCACTAAAGAACACAGTGAGCACTCTTGGGTCCCCTGCTTAGTGCCAATTGTGTTGACTATGTAACTGTGTGGTATGTGAAATGGCCTTGAGAAAGAAGAAAGCTTTGCTGTTTTCCGTAACAGTGTGTTGATTTCACATGTGCCGATGCTCTTACAGATCTGTGTTTTATAGCCAGCATGTACCAACTCCCAAGGAATCCAAGGTACAACAAACACACACTATATACAATTACCACTGCATAAGTCATGTGGCTTTAGATTTTACTTACTGGCAACCATGATAAAAGGCAACAATACCTACAGCAATAACTTGTAATAAAATTGACATTTATTAAGACTTATCTATATGGCTACCATTGGAAACACTTTACATGAATAATCTCATTAAATCTTATATAAAAACTCTATGAGGTAGTTGCTATACTAAGTCCCACTTTACGATGAGGAAATGGAAGTACTAAGGAAATTAAGTAGTCCACCCAAGTTCACAGTGCTACAGAATGACAGAGACAGGATTTTAGGACAGTCAGCCTGTCTCCATCCACATCCACCTACCTTTTTGTTCTAGTGACTAATGGATTTACAGTGCCAGTGGGGATATGTTCAACGGGGATGCATTCAGTTAACACATCGGCGGACAGGGCAGCAGGATCAAATAAAGGCTGAGTCAATGGCCTTGACTGCATTGACTCTGTGCTCTGCTGGGTAAATGAGCCTCTCAGACTTGGTGTCTCAGAACACTCAGGAATGATGAAAGCCTTGCCTCTGAGTTAAAGCTGTTTGTTGGCCTGGGAAATAAGAGGCATTAGGAGGCCCTTCTCTTGGTGTGGGATGGAGCAGAGTCACAGAATAAAGGCCAAGAACATGCAAGTGACAACCTGTGCCTGTTAAGCTCAGTGAAAGGGAGAGCGGAGCTTGTTCGTTTATGGGAACCGCCAAGAAGTCCTTATTATTCAACCTGTGTCTCCAGGGGAAATGTTTTTCACCCTTCAAACAAAAATAATTCTTCTCCACATTAATTCAAGTTCTGTAGAAATGATGATAGAATATTCATAAACTTTTTTTTCCCGTTGTTCTCAGCCTTTGGGAAGCTAGATGTCCTGTATCCCCCAAAACTGTCTTGAATCTGATGCACTTCCCTGAGTCCAGTGAACTGGACTCAGAGCAGTCTGAACTTTCCAGCCCTGCGTCATCTTCCTTTTTCCTAAAAGAGATACAGACAAAAGGAAAAGAGAGAGCCTGTCTCAAAGGTCCTCAGGAAAGAGCCCCCAGCTGGCTTTCCCTTGTAGCTGGCTTTCCCTTGTTGTGAGCCCTGAGAAATGCGCATGTCTATCACAATAAGCAGGGACTGCAGCGTGTGTGGTGAGGATGGGCAAGGCTCCTGCAGGACTGTGTGAATGGAATTCAGTACACATCGCAGCCTGAAAATATTGTCAGAGCTTACCATTTTCTCATGTGACTTTTCTTTCTTCCGTTTTCAGCTGCACTCGGATCCCTGTGGGGAGCAAGTGAGGAGAGTCTGAGGGTGCAATGAGATGGAAAAGCGGCCAGGCTTTCCCGAGGGCCCGCCTTGCAGCCTTGAGAGTTTTCATTTGTCCACACTTGATAGATCCGCTCAGTCCAGAGTTCACCGATACAGGAAAGATATTGACTTGCCCATTGTGCAAACATAGAAAGCCCCAAACCAAAACCCTTGCCACTGATCCAGAGCCCCAAGCTCTGTGAGCTGTGGGGTTGAGACAAGACACCGTGAGAGCCAACAATGGCACTGACAACCATACGTTATTGACTCAGACTGATTGGAAATTAAAGCACCAACCCCAGAGGAAATCCTGCAAAGCACGCGGCCGTGCTTGGATGCCCTGTATTTGCAATCTCACTGAGTCATTATTAGTAAGGAGAAGTAGACAAGCTACCAAATGCTTTTTGTCTTCTCTCTTCACTAAAGTTTGGCATTGACTGAGGTCTATGAGAGAAGCCAGGATGAGACTTGGGAGATGAATATTAGATTTTGCCTCGACTTTTAAGTTCATGTGACTTTTGGGGAAGTCCTGTCAGCTCTGTTTTATTAATTTGTCTATTAATCAATAGACATCTCTATTTTATTTATTTGTAAAAAGTGAACAGTTAAATGGGAGCAGATGCAGAGACCCAAAGCCAAACATTAGGCAGAGCTCGGGGAATCCCAGGGAAGAGTGAGGAAGGACTGTAGTAGCCAGAGGGGTCGAGGACATCACAAGAACACAGCCCACAGAATCAACTAAGCAGGGCTCAGAGCGGCTCACAGAGACTAAAGCAACAAGCACAGACCTTGTAGGGGTCTGCACTAGGTCCTCTGCATATACCCTATGGTTGTGTAGCTTGGTGTTCTTGTGGGACTCTTAAGCAGTAGGACTGGGGGGTTTCTCTGACTCTTTTGCCTGATCTTGGGACCCTTTTCCTCATACTGGTTTGCTTCATCCAGCCTTAACATGAAGGGAGGTGCTTAGTCTTACTGCAACTTGATATGCCATGTTTGGCTGATATCCCTGGGAGACCTGCTCCTTCTGAAGGGAAACAGAGGAGCAGTGGATCTTGGGGAGAGGAGAGGTGTGTTTGTTGGGGGAACTGGAAGGAGTGGAGGGAGGGGAGTCTGCAGTTGGGATGTATTATATGAGAGAAGAATATTTTTTAAAAAATATCTTAAAAAATAAAACAGTTTGGTTTTGATTGGGGATGGAGGAGGTTGCAAGGGCAGAGGGCAGATGTGAGGAGACAGGGAGATAAGTAGGATGCATGATGTGAAATCCACAAAGAATCAATAAAAGTTAAACAAAACAAAAAATTGTGGCCAAAAAAAAAAGTGAGCAGTTATATCGTCCTTTCTCAACCATCCAAGGCAGCTACCGACTGGGATGTGAACAGTGATGTGTCTGGAACTGAGCAAGCAAGGCCCTGAGGAAAGCAGACTCTCACTCCTTCGCTTGTGCTGCCCCCTCCTTCCTGAAGACTCAAGCAGCTCTTCACATCTGACAGACAGCAGCATAGCACAGATCTGCCCTGTCTTGTTCCAGGTATCTTCCGGCTCCAAATATTATCAGTGATTTCACCAGTAGCAACAGACCTTGGGAGGTTGGCTTTGCTAGGTACCTTGCACTCCCTCTGCTGGCTGGCTGGCTTGTATTTCTTTTTTCATGACTCCTACTCCTTCAGGTCTGTTTACTTACTTTCGTAAAGGAAGAAATCATGGGGCGCGTTTAGATTTTCCTGAAGTAACTTAGAAAAAGCTTTTGATATTGTGTTTTCCAGTGTCTGTAAGACTTACCATTTTCTTTAGCAAAAATTAAGGTTAGGTTCATAAGTGTTTTATTGAGGTGCTGTTGTTATTAAGGATTAGCAATGCTAGCCAGCACCAATTAGTGATGTGAGATATGAATAAAACGGTTATCAGGAATCAGCCGCTGGTGTGAAAACACTGTAGATGTAGGTCCAGGGACATGGGAGGAATCCGATTTTAATAGCAGCCAGAATCATCAAAATTTTGCTCAAATTCACCAATTTGTAGTAATATGAAAGAGAGAGATCTTTACTTATGCGGAGGACTTGAGCTACTCCGGTTTTTTTTGTCCGAGTCATTCTGTAGACTTACTCTTAGGTGAGCTAAAGTAGACAGAAGAATTACCTTGAAAAGTGTTCTAGCCAATGAATGTAAGATGATGGAATGGGAGTATTATTGTTCGCAATTGCTAATTGACCAGTAGTTCTCGGCGTGGACATCAAAGCCGGCCAACCAAGAAGCTCCCGACGTGGCTCCAGGTGAGAGAGCAATCACCGCCTGCGCCTGCGCCTGTGCCGAAGGTGTGGAATCAGAGTCCTCAGACCCGGGTACCAATAGACAGGAGCTCCAGAGGGCGTGGCCGGGAAGAGAAAGGGGAGGAGGGAGGAGCTGCTCCATTGGCTGGGGTTTGAGTTCTGCTAGATAAATTCAGTTTCATCCAAGCTTATCTTGTCCGAAGAACTTTTTATTGCATATAATTTTGTATATTCATCTGATTTTATACATCCTTTACTCTGGCTTACCCTCTTAGCTCGCTGTAAGTTTAGGTTAGATCTGAATGGTAATGTGAGAAAATATTTTAGATAAAGGTACTTAGGAAACAACTGATTTTGTATTGAGTACCGCCTTCACCCAGGCATTGAACACCTTCGATGAGCTGGGCAGTTCTTACATGCTCATCCTTAGCCCCACGAAGGACATGGATTTCTATAACCTCAATAGCATTATTCCGACTTTTCAGAAAATGAGGTTCTGAGGGGTAAAATCACTTTCTTGAAGTCACTTAGTTACTGTGAAAACTAAGTTGAACTCCTGTTCTCTAGATTTATTTTTTCTTACCATGGGACATCCATTAATTATCCGCCTACAACATTGCAGTTTTTATTACATAATTGAAACATCATTTTCTACCCTAACCCCATAGTGAAATAGAACATGGGACTTGAGAATCAGTGTGAGTTGTAAGATTCGTTGTTTTGGGGTCAGCTGTCCTTGTCATGCATAAAGCATAGCTGTTCTGGAAAACAGCTGGCATCATATTTGAAGATTAAAAATCTTTAGAGGCCAGGGAGCTAGCTCATTTGATAACGTGCTTGCTATGTGAGCATGAAGAACTAAGTTTGAATCCCAGCATCCATGTGAAAACACATGCATGGTGGGATATTCCTGGAATCCCAGTGCTTGGAGGCAGAGACAGGCAGATCTCTAGGTCTTCCTGGAAAGCCCTAGGTACCAGTGAAAGCCTTGGTCTCAAAAACTTCTGAGCAGCAACACACTAGCCTCCACATGCATGCATGCACATGTGCACATGCTCCTGCACATATCTATTTACCTGCACACACATGGATCGGCACACACTCACACACACGCGCACACACACACACACACACACACACACACACACACACACACACACACCATTAAAGTTAACTTTAGTTACCTTTCCTGTTGCTTTGATTTGATAAAATGCTTCGACAAAAGCAACTTAGGGATAAGGCTGACAGTTCAAAGGTACAGTCAGTCCGTCACGGCAAAGAGTCCTGGTAGCAGGAGGCAGCTGGTCACATGACATCTGCAGTCAGAAAGCAGAGAATGATCAATGTTTGTGCTCAGCCAGTTTCCTCCTTTCTATGCAGTTCAGGACTCAAGCCTAGGGATGGTTCTACCATCCTACAGGGTGGTCTTCCCAGCTCATTTAATCTCATCAACATAATCCCTCAAAGCCATCCCCAGTGCTAACCTAGGCTAAATAATTCTCACAGGTGTGCTTGGAGGCATGTCTCCTAGGGGACTCCAGAGCCTGTTAAACCCACAGTCAACACTAACCATCGTAGGAGACTAGCTGAAGAGTGGGTCAGCAGGAGTGAGAGGGAGACAAGAACGGGTGGTGGGGTGAATATGAACACAGAACATTGACTACATGTATGAAGTTGTCATGCCGAAAGAGCTTGACCAAGTCTGTTCAACAGTAGTCTTACAACTCCCATCTGATTTAAATTCCCACCATCTTTCTCTGTTAAAATTCAAATGTGGTTGGAAAAGACCAATGTATATAGAGGGATTATTTCTTGGATTCTTCAAGCACTAACACACTGTCAGATTTTCTTTTGAAAGTAATCTGCCATGAATCCAATGTTCAATTTGAGTTAAATAAATAATACTTATCTGAGTTAATATAATTATTTATATATAGTTTGAGTTAAATAAATTAAACTAAAATGATTTTGTATGTACATTATCTTCATAAGATTATGTTTTCATTAATGTTTATGAAAGTGTAGATATTACAAGTATTTTTCATACACATACACACACACTTTAATTATTCCAAAATCTGAGATTTTTTTTATTTTTTTCAGAAGAAAAATGTCCCTTAATTCTTTAATATTTGGAAATGAACCTTGACTATGTTTTTTTTTTTTTTTACATACAACTAATAATAGATTTTTAAGGTTGTAACACCAATCTTAAAAGGTCTTATTAATAAAAAAAAACCCAGAATCAGATGTCAGGGTGAAAGCTGAAATATCAGAGAAGCAGAGCAAACCACAGCCAACCTCACCTCGCCAACTCCTCAGCCGATCCTGTTTCCTCAGACTGAAAGCCTCTGTGTCCTCATCCGAAAGGGTCTTAGTTGAACTGCTGCTGCCACTAGCTTACCTCTACAAAAATCCTCAGTCTAAAGAGAGAGTTCCCGTTTCCTCACACCTTATATACCTTTCTGTGTCCTGCCATATTGCTTCCTGGGATTAAAGGTGTGTGTTTCCCATTACTGGGATTAAAGGTGTGGGCCACCACTGCCTGGCTCTGTTTCCAGTGTGGCCTTGAACTCACAGAGATCCAGAGTGTTCTCTGCCTCCTGAGTGATGGGATTAAAGGTGTGTGCTACCACTGCCTGACCTCTATGTCTAATCTAGTGGCTGGCTCTATCCTCTGATCCCCAGACAAGCTTTATTGGGGTACATCACCACATAAGGTACTTACTATGATTCTGGGACCTGTTTCTTAAGTGCTAGATCTCCTGAATACTTCCAAAAACAATCAAGTTAAACTTCCTCCCAGCCCCCATACCCTTCCTTTCTTCCTTCCTTCCTTCCTTCCTTCCTTCCTTCCTTCCTTCCTTCCTTCCTTCCTTCCTGTCTTCTTTCACCCTCTCCTTTCTCTCTTTCTCTCTTTCTCTCTCTCTCTCTTTCTTTCTTTCTTTCTTTCTTTCTTTTCTTTTCTTTCTTCTCTCTTTTCTGTGGTTCAAGGGATTGAATTCGGTGTTTTGTGCATGTTAAGCAAGCATTCCATTATCAAGTTACACCCCGGCCCTAAACATTTTTCTTTTGAAGAAGCTGACTACCATCAGAGGAACTCAGAACACTGTATAGATTCGGCAGTGATGTATGGCCCTAAAGATCACTTAAAAGGAAAAGTCTAAGGTGACCGACTCTTTCATACGGAGCAAAAGTGACTTGGTTAAGTTAGTAAGGCTACACAAAGGAAATCTAACAATGACAACACAGGCTGGGAAATCCAGGCATCCGTGGGCCATGGTTCTTAGCTTGGTTGTCCATCAGAATTACCTGAAGGGAGTATAAGTGAATGCATGAGCAGACACAGTACCCAGACTCCCCCAGGTCAACAGGTGGTGACTGGAGGCATCACAGTTTTTAAAGCTTCCCAGATGACCTTTATGTGTTCTGGTGTCCATAATACCCAAGAAGGTTGCATACTTCGAGTAGATATGGATTATTTACCTCTTGATAGGGGGTCTCATTTAAAGATGGGTGGTCACGGGCAGGTCTGTTCACTGGCTGTCTTCTTTTCTATCACTGAGCTAAAATACCATGGCCAAAATCAACTTGGGAAGGAAAAATTATTTCATCTTTTGATTCCAGCCAAGTGATCACTCACTGAGGCAAACAGGGCAGGAACCTGGAGGCAGGAACTTGGGGGCAGGAACCTGGGGGCAGGAACCTGGGGGCAGGAACCTGGAGGCAGGAACCTGGGGGCAGGAACCAAGGAAAAGGCCGCAGATGAACATTGCTTACTGGCTTGCTCCCACTGGCTTGATCAGCTTTCTTGTAGACCCCAGGACTGTTGTGGATGATTGACTGACAAATAAAACACTGATTGGCCAGTAGACAGGCAGGAAGTATAGGCGGGACTAGCAAAGAGGAGAATTGAGAGAACAGGAAGACAGAGAGGGGGAGATGCCAGCCTGCCGTCCAGAGAGCATCATGTAAAGGCAGCAGGTAAAGCCATGGAACACGTGGCAACATATAGATTAACAGAAATGGGCTGAGTATAAGAGTAAGAGCTAGACAATGGTAGGCCTGAGCTGATGGCCGAACAGGTTAAATAATATAAGCGTCTGTATGTTTATTTTATAGGTGGGCTATGGGACTGCCGGGGCTTGGCGGGGGCTTAGCGGGACCAGGAGAGAAAAACTCTAGTTACACAGGACCATCTGCCCAGGGACCACCCTGCCTGCAGTGGACTGGGCCCATCCACAATAATCATCAATCAAGAAAATGCCTCAGAGGCCAATTTGATTGGGGGCATTTTCTCAGTTGAGGTTCCCTATTCTCAGAGGACTCTAGCTTTAATAAGTTGACAAAAAACTAGTGCCAGAACTGTACTTAGAAGACATTTCTCTATGCTACTATGTGGGCGACTGAACAAGGGTGACAAAGATATATTGCCAATTTTGGCACCAAAGGCTATGAAAACTTTCCACAATGATACCCTTCCTCATGAGAGAAGATTGATTCACTCAGAACAATGTGAACAAGTGATTTTGGGGGGGAGGTTCAAAAGACTTTATACACAAGGCTACTTGGAGAGAATGAGCCACACAGGTTTCCTCCAGTTTAATCATCTGAAATGCTTTGGTTGCTGCCTGGGATTGATCAAGGTGTGATGATGGTCACCTGCATGACATAGAGTGACCCTTCTCCAAATGAAGGACCAGAATGATGAATAGAAACACTGACTTTTACGTTCTCCTCCATTCTTCTGTGGTACTGTGGGCATTTGGTTGTGTTAGGCACTCTCAGTTTATTTGCCTGTCTGATCTGAAGTAAAAGTGGTATGTGGAGTGGGTTCACTTTCTGGACACTGTAGCATTTCCCCATGAGAAAAAGAATTAGTTGTGTGGCTCAGTCTGATTTATCTAAAGCTGCCAAGCTTGGCTACACTGCTGATCCAGTAACCCACTTTCAATGTAAGCATTTAATTATAATTTCAACATTTGGCTTTCATTAAAAGATAAAGACTTTTTTCATAAACTAAATATTGGAACACCCTTCCCCCCAAAGGCACCTCCCTTTCTTGACACACATGTACTTTGATTTTGATTAAAAACAAGGAGAAAAACATAAACAAATGGACAAGAAGGAGAAAGAGAAGGAATGGGGCAAAGAGGAGGTAATGGAAAGAAAGGAAAACAAAATTCCCCAGCAGCCTCAGACCTAAAAGTACGGAGCAAGGGCTGGTTAGTCCCAAGAACACAAAGAACAGGAAAGTGGAACCTGAGGTTGTCTCTAGGTGTAGGAACATAATTTTGGTAAGTATTTTAAAAAATGGAATACTTGGTGAAGTTTACACTCTTTTGTGTGGGGGATGTATTTTCCTGTCCACCTTTGGAAAGATCTATGTTAGTTTAAGAGATGAGCTGTGATGTAAATAGCTTAATCCATGCTCTCTGATAAGAATTGAGGGAAAGGTGATCCTGGGAACCTGGGATGAGTACCTTATTTCATCTGAGTGATACACTTGTCCATGAGAACGTGTGTGTGTGTGTGTGTGTGTGTGTGTGTGTGTGTGTGTGTGTGTGTGTGTGTGCTCGCTCACGTGTTTACATGGGGGGAATGTAAATGTTGAGGGTATGTGTGCACATGTACACTTAACTTTCTGTGTCTTCCTCAGTTTCCCCCCACCATGTTTTCTTTGAGGCAGGGTTTCCCAATGACCTGGGCTTACTGATTCTGCAGGACTGCTGTCCAGTAAGCAAGTCCCAGAGCACTTCCTGCTACTGGGATTACAAGCACATGCTACTGCACTTGGTTTTTTAAGACGTAGATTCTGGGGACCTGGACGATGTGAAAATGACCCAAACAGAAATCCCAGCTGTTTGAGAATCCTGTCAGCCCCTCAGCTTCAGACTTGTCCTGCAGACAGTTTCTCAGGCTTCTTCCTCAGTTGACTTCCCATTAGACTCCACCACAGGAATAGCCTTCCTTTTGCCTCTTACTGTCGGGGTCACCCCAGCAACAACGCTGATTTTGGTCTCTGCCTCTCACAGGGACCTCTAGAACAAGTCCCATCGCACCTTCTCCACAGCTGCTAGACAGTTCCTCTTTCTCAGAGGGCTGAGCAGGACTCTCTGTGCCCCCTCTTCTGAGCTCTCCGGTCCCGGAATCCCAGCCCTTCCCACTTTGTTCTTCACTATGGGGGACATAGATGCTCCCTGCAAGTGTCATCTCTAGGTTCCTTCATGTTCTCACCATCTTTCTGTCCTCCAACACCTACATCACCAATTCCCAGTGGTACATTTTCTCTGATGAAATGCTTAATGTGGTTTCTTTCTACATTTCTGATTGGAAATTTAAGCCACTGTGATTTGAACCTTTGTTCTCATCTCCAAATTATTATGATGAAATCCTAATCTTCAAGGTGATGATATAAGGAAGTGGGAGCTTTGGTAGGTGAATAGATCATGGGGGTGGGGGCCCTCATGAATGGAACTAGTGCCTTTATCCAGTAGATCTAAGGGCCTTCCCTTCTGTCATTACGGAACAGAGTGAGACAGTATCTTGTTTGAGAAAACAGACTGTGCTAGTAATTTGACGTTCTTTTTAAGTCTCCCAATCGATGCTTCTTCGGTTCAGGAGCCAGGATGGATTAAGATACCAGGTAATAGAAGTTTCCTAGAATGAGTTTTGGATTGGGCCCAGGTATCTACAGTATTCTAGAACACTGATGCAAGTCCATTAGACAAAGTAATCTATGAGTTCTCTTCGATTGTAAAGATTTAATTATTCCTTAGAATTAATGCATTTTTTTTTTTTTTTGGTTTTTCGAGACAGGGTTTCTCTGTGTAGCTTTGCGCCTTTCCTGGAACTCACTTGGTAGCCCAGGCTGGCCTCGAACTCACAGAGATCCGCCTGGCTCTGCCTCCCGAGTGCTGGGATTAAAGGCGTGCGCCACCACCGCCCGGCAGTGCATTATTAATAAAGGAAGTCAGTGGCATGAACTATGTAAACTTGCTGGATTTTAAAAGTAGAAGCCCTGTCCACTATGGCACCATAAAAGCCTCTAGATCAGTGGTTCTCAACTTGTGGGTCAAGACCTATTGGGGTGGCATATCAGATATCTTGCATATCATATATTTAGATTATAGTTCATAACATTAGCAAAATTGCAGTTAAGTGGCAACAAAATAATTTTATGGTTGGGCGTCACCACAACATGAGGAACTATATTAAAGGGTCACAGCATTAGGAAGGTTGAGAATCACTGCTCTAGATTCTCCCCATCTAAGCCTGACTTCTTGCCTAAGAAGGGCTAAACAGCTCTCCCAGAGAGAACACATAAAGAAGTCTCAGTTTCTCAAGGGCCAGCCCATGCCTCTGATGCTCCCATAATACGAAGTTTAGTGGCCTTGACTAAGACCAGATGCCAATATTTTTAAAGTCCTTGTGAGAAGAGGTGTGTGAGGGGGGAGTGTCCATTATATAAACTACAAACAGCGTTCCTGCCTTAAGATGTATCTCAAGTCTTGGGTTTATCTTTAAGCACAGAGCCACTTTATTCTGGAAGAACCACTCTTAACTAGAGCAAAGGCCATCTTTAAAGACGGAGTTTAACACAGTTGGGCTTGGCTCAGGGAATTAGAACAAGCCCCCATGTGAAATTGTTCTCTATGGTGGGAAGAGTTGCGTCTCTACAGAAAACGTTTCCTTAGGCTGAAATGCTTTTGCTTTCTGGGTGTAAATTTAAACCAGGGATTGGAAACAGTGTGGGTGACATCACTTGGTCTAATAGCTATCTGTGGACAACCTGCAAGCTAGCCAAACTTATTACAGCTTTTAATGGGTTAAAAAAAATCAAAAGGAGTGTAAGCATACATGCAGGCAGAACATTGCATGCATAATAAAGAAACAAAATCTTTAAAAAAATCATAAGGAGTGCAAGTATACATGCAGGCAGAACATTGCATACTTAATAAATAAAATCTTTAAAAAGAATCAAAGGAGGTTATTTCGTGACAATGAAAACTACATGAAATTCTAATTTAGTGTCCCCAGCTAAAGTCTGGTGGTATCTAGTCCTTCTCACTCATTGTGTGTTGCCTGAGGTGGCTTTTGTACTCTCATAGCAGAGACAGGCCTTTCACAAGGGACATATATGGCCCATGGATCAGACTCTCATCCTTTACAGAAAGTTTGTTCTCTCTCTCTCTCTCTCTCTCTCTCTCTCTCTCTCTCTCTCTCTCTCTCTCGTGTGTGTGTGTGTGTGTGTGTGTGTGTGTGTGTGTGTGTACTTTAATGGGCATGTGCCAGCCAACCCTTAAACCATTGTTTATTGAAGCTGAGGAATGAAAATGCAGAAAGAAGAGCATATTAAACAGAGGTTCTGCACAATGGTGAAAAGGCCTTAAGGAGTCCATCTGGGTAGAGGAGGTCTGCTGGAACTTCACAGGTCCATAAAGCTGTGGGAGCAGTGTGCATTTCAATCCTACTAGTGTGGAGCCTGAGAAACACAGCAGTGTTGGACTGGCATTTCTGGTTTTGTTTTAGAGACAGAGGGCCACCTTGCCTATACCTTCTGACATCTATTGGAAGGGATGAATCTTCTTGCTCTACATTATCCAAAGAAGACTTCAACTCCAGTGTGAGAGAGGACTCAGAGGTTTCTAGAAAGAAGGATGAGCCTGCACACTAGGCACAGCAATGCCCACGCTGAAAACGACCTTGTCTTGAGGCCATTGTTCATTGGAAAGCTACAACACCGGTACCGTCCTTACTCCTTTGCCCAGCTCTCCCGCTTTCTCGATCCAGTATTTTCTTCATTGAGAGAGAGAGAGAGAGAGAGAGAGAGAGAGAGAGAGAGAGACAGACAGACAGACAGACAGACAGACAGACAGACAGAGAGACACAGAGGGAGAGAGACCTGGAGCAGAGGCCAGTGGATGGCACTGGTTGTCCTGCTTTATCACACTCTACTATATTCCTTTGAGACAGGGTCTATACAGGCAGCCAGCAAACTCCAGAGAGCCTCCTTTCCTTGCTTCCCACAGTGCTGGGGTCTCCCCTCCCCGCCTCTCTCTCTCTCTCTCTCTCTCACACACACACAGAGTCTTACTTACAGTTACTACTGCTGTGATGGAACACTGTGACCAAAAAAGCAAGTTGGGGAGGAAAGGGTTTATTCAGCTACACTGCTGTCCATCACTCAAGGAAGTCAGGACAGGAACTCAGACAGGGCAGGATCCTGGAGGCAGGAGCGGATGCAGAGATCAGGGAGGAGAGCTGCTTACCGGCTTGCTTCCCCCTGGCTTGCTCAGTTTGCTTTCTTGTAAAACCCAGGACCACTAGCCCAGGGATGGCACCACCCACCATGTTCCGGGCCCTCTCACATTGATCATGAATTAAGAAAATGCCTCACAGCTGGATCTCAAGGAGGCATTTCCTCAACTGAGGCTCCTTCCTCTGATGACTCTAGCTTGTGTCAAGTTGACACGAGAACCAGCCAGTACACACCCCAATAATGAGAAAAGTCTTTGAAAATCATGATTGAAATCACAGCCTGGACACATCTCCCAAGAGAAAAGAAGCTGTCAGGGGATTTGTCTGTTTTGTCCATTTTGAGTCTTTTCTAGTGGTTTCTTCACTGCTGTGTCCCTAGAGTCAGAGCTGGAGCTGGACTCCGACATACAGCAAATGAAGAGTTGGCTGACTATGTAAGTGAATGAGTGCTCGGGTCCTGACGCCTCTTTCTCGGCAGCTCTGTAAGCCTGCATGGAAACAGTCCTTCCCTTGGAGAGAGAGCGAAGAAGAGAAAGAACACCGAGGTAACAGAGAACAGCGCCTGCTGCCTTCACTCTGATTTGAGTCCGAACTAGCCTGCACCAGTTAGCAGAAAAGAGACTGGAGAAATTAAGTTAAACCACAAAAAATTATCTTAAAAATTATTATACCTAAGTTGGGGGGCATTAGAGATCTACCCACTACCAATTATTTAACATTTAATATGTATATTTAGCCGGGCGGTGGTGGCGCACGCCTTTAATCCCAGCCCTCGGGAGGCAGAGGCAGGCGGATCTCGGTGAGTTCGAGGCCAGCCTGGGCTACCAAGTGAGTCCCAGGAAAGGTGCAAAGCTACACAGAGAAACCCTGTCTCGAAAAACCAAAAAAAAAAAAATATGTATATTTAAATTACTTTCAAAATTTTTTTAAAGTTTTTGTGCAAAATGTTTTGATCATGTTTCCCCTCCTGATATATATATATATAACCAACCAGCTTCTTTTTCTAAACAGTATATCTTTGTATATATCCAGGACAATATGTAGACATTAATCTCCTATTTGTACTAGATCTATAACGTTTTGTTTGTATGAATCAAACACCAATTGAGTTTAGATTATTTCTGTTTGTTTATTAACTATGCCCCAAAATATCTCAGCAAACATCTTGGCTTACACAAAAACAGAATTTCTCAGCCAGTGAAGGGTGTGTGTGTGTGTGTGTGTGTGTGTGTGTGTGTGTGTGTGTGTGTGTGTTTTAAACAATATGCCAAGTATCCCTGGCTGGCTGGGACTTTGCTATGTGGAGTAGTCTGTCCTCGACTCTGTGAATGCAGTCAGTTTTAAATAACAGTATCGGGCAAATGTTTGGAAATGAGAGGAGGGGACAAGGAGAGTGAGGGCAAGGGAAGCCTGAGATGTTAGTCAAAGATGGTAAGGAAGACTGATTCTGATGAGCTGATGTTGGAGCGGAGACCTGAAGGGGGAGGGAGGGAGGGGGAGAGAGAGAGAGAGAGAGAGAGAGAGAGAGAGAGAGAGAACCACAGACGGGTGGGAGAAGGGGGTCCAGTGAGTGGAGTGAGTGAAAGTGTGCTGAGGTAGTGGCTTATGTGGAAGGTGAATGGCAGCAAAGACCAGCTTGGTGGTAGGAAAATAGATTGGGGATAGAATGCATACACATGTGTGTAATGTCTAAGTTTGTGTGAGTATGTGGGCATGTGTAAAAATGTGTATGGGTGAAGGTGCATGTGTGTCCTATGTAAATGTGTGTGCAAGTGTTTTATGAGTTCTCTGAGTGCATGTGTGTGTCTAAGTGTGTGTGTGAGAGGTTGTATAAGTGAGAATGTGTGAGTGTGTTTATTGAAAGTGAGTATGTATAGTGTGTATGAGTGTGTGCCTGTAGTATGTGTGAATGTGAGACTGTTTGAATGTGAGTATGGGTGCTTGTGATTGTGTTTGAGTGCAAGTGTGTGCCAGCATATGAGTGACAGTGAGTGTGAGAGTATTTGAGTGTGAACATGTGCTACTGTGTGTGTGAATGTGTGAGAGTATTTGTGAGAGCATATTGATAGGTGTTAGCGTGTGTGTGTATGCATGTGATAGTGCATGTGTGTGTTATAGTGATTGTTTATGTGTATGCATGTGATAATGTGTGTGTCTGAGTGAGCACGTGTGTGTGTGTGTGTGTGTGTGTGTGTAAGATTGGCCTCTGCTGTCCTGTGTCTTTTGTGTAGCTTAGTGCGGGACAGCAGAGGATCCTGCTGTCAGCGGATCGGTTACTAGCTTCGTAATTCCTGCTTCCTGCTTTTGATCCACTTTCCCACGTCCACAGACCTCTCCAAACTCCTCCAGTAGGAAACAGGCTCTCCCACCATTTGTCCCCCATCCCAGGAAGCCACCAACTTGCCAAAGTGCTGATCCTCTGTCCCATATCCGGTCTTACCCAGTCTCCTACAGTAAAAAAAAAAAAACCCTGCTCTCCCACTAACGTGCTGGGGTTCTGAAAACCTCAACTCTGAGTTTTCCTCCCAAAGATTTATCTCCTCTTAGATTCCAAACGCCTTTTGAATTTGAATTTCCAAATTGAAGAATGGGCTTTCTTCCTTGCAGTGGGAAAATTTTCTCTTGATGCTTTCTCTGAAAATATGTGCATGTCTCTTGATGAACTAAATGGGAAAAGAGAAGACATGAGAGTCTCTGGGGATTAAAACCACATGGATTCATAGTTTTGCTTTACCTGTCTAAGAAAAGCATGAAAAGCCTAACTGCTAACTGTAGCTAACTCTTGTGTTTGGTGTTGTCAACTATGGCATAGCTTTCCTAATCTGTGGACCCTTTCAACAGATGCCGTGTAACCACACAAAGCATAAAAAGAAGCAATAAAATTAACCATAAAATAAGCAATAAAATTATATAGAAATAAGACCTTGCTAGTTGGTCCAGTTTCTTTTTCTGTTTCTCTTTCTCCTCTGCACCTGTGCCGCTAAAGAGAAGAAAGCTTGCAGTCTCTCTCCCTGACTTCTTTTTTAAAAGTTAACTACAACCTTTATTCACTTCTGAGGTGCGTTCTTCAAAAGTTTCTCTTTCTAGGATAATTCCAGAAAATCTGTTATTACCTCCAAAGCTTTGTCACACTGCTTGTTGGAAATATATATTTCAGCTGCTATGCTAACATCTTCCTTGGAAACTACGCCCTTGTGTCTTGAGAAAGCTTCTTCAATTATGTTATAGCTGAAGTACTGCCATTGGCTTTATAGCAACCTTTTGCCGTATCTCTAGCCAGCTGCATAGAACGTTCTCCATCAGGTGGAGACAACAGATCTAAAATGCACCTATAACTCTCCATGGCCATTTTTTGATCATCCATCTTCTCATAAAGGCTTGATCTCCCCCACAGGTGTCAGTAGGTTCATATTTAAGACCTTCTGTATAGCAAAAAAAAATCCAGCATAGTATTAGCTTGTTCCAGAGACATTTCTGCCAGCCTAACCCATTCTTCTGTGTCACTAGGATTTAAATATGCAGCAATCGCCTCGAACTGCAATGATTTTTTCATGTCACCTTCATTCTCGTATACCACGGCAGGTGCAGAAAATGGTTCGAAAGTCAATGAGCTTGTCTTATGATTTCCATGTACATCAATATCATCTCTTCATGTTCTCTAACAAAGTGCCTATTGACTGCACCCATGAGACCTGTCAGGACTCTGGGAAGTTTACTCTGTCATCTTTTGTTTTTTGTTTTAAGGTTGAGAACCATCTCCAACACAAACATGACACCTGCAGTGGGTTGTTCAGGTGTTTTCTCCTCTTCTTTATCATGTCAGTCTCTCTGAGCATGGAAGCCAAGACTTTGTGAACTGACTTACTCCATCTGATGTTTCTCCTTCATTGGCATCTTTGTCCTGGGATTTGCTGGGTCACTTTCCATTGATGATGGAACTTCAGAAATATCTGGGTTTTCTTTGGGTGATGATTTTCCTTTTTCCTGAAGACTTTTCTTCTTCTGGACTTTTCTCTCTTTGTCTTTTGAACTCTCCAAAGGTGATTTTCCCTTCCGTGTAGTCCAATAAGTTCCAGGATGAACCCCGACATGTCTGCGGGCCCGAAGCTTGGCTGTATGGTGTGCTTTGATCTAGCAATGGTGAAATCTTTTGCTCCTCCCCTTGACATATTATAAAAAGCCCTTTTGAATAAACCTCTGGGTGGCTGGGTATTGATCCAGGGCCTTCCTGAAGCTATCCTGTGTCTCTGTCTTTCTTGTCATCTCTTTCTATCTTTCTACCTAATGTTCTCTCATTCCTCTTTCCTCAACCTAAGAACCCTTCGAAAGGTGGGAGCAGTTCGGAGCTGGACTCCCACAAAGAGATTCCATACCATGGTAACTTATATAAAGGAAACATTTAATTGAGGTGGCTTGATTACAGTTTCAGCAGTTCAGTCCATTATCATCCTGATGAGAAGCAGGCAGACATGGTGCTGGAGCTGAGAGTCCTACATCTTGGCTTGCAGGCAACAGGAAGTGGACTGACTGCCACACTGAATGAAGCTTGAGAAAAGAGACCTCAAAGCCCGCCCCCACAGTGACACACTTCCTCTAACAAGACCACACCTACACCAACAAAGCCACACCTCCTAATAGTGCCACTCCCTTTGGGGGCCATTTTCTTTCAAACCACTGTCACTATTATAATTTTGCGACTTCATGGGTACAGCTTCCCTGTCATATATAGAAGACACTGTCTCATAACAGATGTCTCAGCCCTCTAGCTCTTAAAATCCTGCTGCCTCCTGGTCGGTGATGTTCTCTGAGCCTGAGGCGATAACATTATGTTGTAGATGTATCAGTGTGGGTTGGACACCCACTGTTGGCTGTCCTCATCATTTTGACCAGTTGCGGATCTCTGTAGTTGTTATGTTGAAAAAGATTGGCTTCTTTGATGAGGGGTTAGAGCTATACTTATCTGCGGATGTAAGGATGAGAATTTAGAATGCAACTAGAAATCATATTAGCTTAAGGAAGTGGGAGTAGGTTCTACTCTAGAGTCCATGACCTCACTGGCTACAATGATAGCTAGCTGGCAGATTAATTTCTTTTTATTGATATAATAAGCAGCATGACCAAAAGCAACTTGAGGATAAGAGGGTTTATTTGGCTTACACATCTCAGTCACAATCAGTCCATTATGGAGAGAAGTCAGGGCAGGAATTTGAAGCAGGAACACAGAGACTGTGGAAAAATGCTGCTTAATGGCTTGCTCTCCCTGGTTTCTCAGCCTGCTTTCTTATGCAGCCCAGGACTACTTGCCCAGGAGTAGCACTGCCCTTGTGGCTAGGGCTTCCCACATCAATCATTAATCAAGAAAATGCCCCACAGGAATGCCATCAGGTCAATCTTATGAGAGTATTTTCTTAATTAAAGTTGTTTCTTTACTGATGACCCAGTTTGTGTCAAGTAGACAACAAATTAACCAGCACAACTGGTTTACAGTACCAGGCACAAATTCTCTCCCGTTAAGTGTGCCTGAAATCTAATTAGGCAACCGTTGGTTTACTCCAAGATTTAAGTACACTCTTGCACTCATAAGGATATCTTGAAGGCAGCATACACTTTGGACACAGTACATGGAGGAAGCAAGCTGATATTTAAGGCAAGTCTTTAAATTACACCTATCTGGCTCTCCATAAATATAGAATAGGTTGTTGGGAGCCTTTGCAGTAGAGTTTTTTTTCAGCTCCTTCCTTCCATCCAACTGTTGGGTGTGCTGTATCAACCTCCTTCTAGATCTCCCCTCTCTTCCCTTCCTAGCCTAGTTATGACTGTTCCAGTTTCTTCTACTTTGAGATCTCTTCTTCTTCTTCTACCTATCAGAGAGCACCTGTGGTATTTGTCTGTCTGTGTCTGTTTTATTTCATTTTAAACAATGTCCCCAGTGCCCTGTTTTGTTATAGATATATCATTTCTTTTTGTGGATGAATAATTTTCAACTATGCATATGGACCATGTTTTCCTTGTTCATTTAAATATTGATGGATACCCAGGTGACTCTGTATCTCAGCTCTTGTGAATAGATAAATTAGCAAATAATTCCTAATGACCAGTACAACCTAGTAATTGAATATACTCCCTATCATAATATGGTTTCTGTAAAATTTAATGAGTGGCAGGCTCTTTACAGTAAATAAAAGCTCTATCTACTGACACCGTGTCTCAAGAAGCTGAGTAGGGTGGCACATACTTTTAATCTCAGCACTCCAGAGGCAGAGGCAGGTGGATCTCTGAGAGTTCAAGGTTGGCCTGGTCTATGCTGAAAGTCCCTCTTTCATAATAAACAAACAAACAAACAAAAAACAAAAAGGAGGCAATGTGATAGAAAGAAAAGTATTAACCCATATATAACAAATAAATCCTTCTTCTAAATCAAATGTGCATTGTTTCAAAAACTATAAAGATGAAAAACAGGTATAAGTTAAAGATTAAATTACTCAAGTGTTAAAAAGTTAGATGTTATTATAGTAAAAATGTTGCAGATGATCAAACATTATTTTTTTTCTCCTAACATTTTATGAATTGTATTTTGAAGGTTTTGTAAGGTTTTATCTGTCTATCCTCTAACTAGGTTGAATTTGAACTAACCGAGTGGACAAATAGGTGAAGAACTGGGAGGAGTCTGCCAGCTTGCAGGGCACTTCCTGTGCAGAGAACCGTGAAAAGCTAAGTCCCGGTGCAGTTCCTAACACAAGACGGGGAAGAACAGTATAGAGTGAAGTGAGGCAAGATGATGAGACTATTGGACAGATAACGCTGAAGACTGGACCTTTTCCTGGGGGTGATCAGGGATGGGTAGGGAACTCTCCATAAAGAGTGATGGGGAGGTGGCTGCGTCAGAATGAGGCTGGGGATGGGGTGACTGCCTAAGCGCTGTTAGTGGTCCAGTGCGACAGGGAGCTGGGACATAGTTTAGGAAGTCCTGCTGGAGAAAACACGTACAAGTGTCACTCCTCGTCAGCAGCAGTTTAGCTTGGGACATATTCACATTAGTAGTACCCAAGCCACGGACAGCCTCTTCCTTGCTGAAACTAGTTCATCTTCTATTTTCACCGCCATGGTGGTGGGGCTGGGGAAGAGGCTGTTGGTCCACAGCTGGGCGTGGCTTGTGGTCACTAACAATTATGGCCCTTTCTGTTTGTCATGGCGATTAGCTGGCTCTCACCCTGGCTGTAGGCATCTGTAATGCAAGGATTTGGACTCAAATTGTAGGTAACTCGTATCTTACAGCTCCTGCCTGGACCCTCAGGAGTTGTCTGGAAATGGTGAGTCCTGTTGTTATAGGGAACCAGCTCTGCTGTAAATGGCCAGGAGGAAGAGACTCGGGCCCAGTGGAGAAAAGAAACTTACAGTCTTAGGGGTGACTAAGGGGCTCCTCAAAGTCTCATTTGGAAACTATTTTTGCCTTTCCACAAGCATAATGCACCAGGTTGTTGATCTAAAGTATATAGTGTGCATATATGGCAAATAGTGTGTATATTGCCTGTATATGTGCACATACATAAACACACACATATAAACACACACATATACAAAACCAGAAAGTCACTCTGCAGAGAATGAGGATAAAAATGTGGCTTATAGTTAATACTCTCTGTCATCCCTTGTCCTTGCTTTCTAAGAAAACAAAACCATTCTAGACTATTATTATTATTTTATTTCTATTGTGACAGGGTCTTTCTATGTAGCTCTTGATTGCTCTGGAACTCTGACTGGCCTCAAACTCACAGAGATCCTCTTGCTTCTGCCCTCCTGAGTGCTGGGATTAAAGTCATGTGTTTCTATGTCTGGCCCCACTAGATAATTTTATAAGGTATCTAAAACCTATACAATTTAACTTTTATGCCATATGTTATATTTGTATGACTTCGGGGAAATTTATGTAAATAATGTTTTAAGTATATAGAAAGAAGTTCTAATTATAGTTAGGTTAGTTACGCTATCTACATTCAGAGATGAAAGAAATCCTTTCTCTGTATTTAAGCTGAGTTACATGGAGCTGGTAAGAAAGGGTTTAAGTAGTCATTTGGCAAAGACTGAGAAATGTTGAAGCAAGGTGAAAGCTGTTCTCCTCTAGGTGGGCAGGAATGTCCAGGAAGCCATAGATGTGAAGATGGACATTACTGAAGTGGAGGTGTTAAGTTCATAAAGTGATGGAGAGCTCGAATTTTCTAAATGTTCCCCAGAGGACTCTTAAGTTTAGAGCAGTTAAATGACTTATCAAGATCACACTGCCAGTTAATTGCAAATACTGGATGGAAACTACTTCACTTGTCTCAAAATGCATTGCTTTCATATAGTAATACATTGTTGTGGAATAATTCTCTTGTACACTGTAAAGATTTGTCACTCGAATTGGTTTAATAAAACACTGGTCGGTAGCCAGGCAGGAAGTATAGGTGGGGTGACCAAACTAAGGATGATGGGAAGGAGAAGGGTAGATTCAGGAGTTGCCAGCAGATGCAGAGGGAGCAGGTAATGAATGTGTCATTCTAATAAAGGTATCACCACGTGGCAGAGCGTACATAAGGAACATGTAGACGAATTTCCAAATAGTCTTATTAAATAAGAAACACAGAGCCAAATACGGGGTGAAAGCCTTAGAGATCAGAGAAATAGGAATAGCCACCAATTAACCTTAGCTTACCACACCATTGTAGCTTTCTAAGAGAACTAGCTTCTTCCTGTCTAACCTGAGCCTTTATTGCCTTGCTGTTCTGCCTTCTCATTGGCTCTTAGCCCAGCCACCTCACTTCCTCATCACTGCCTGTCTGTACAGACCTCCAGGTCTCTATGGTTGATCCTGGGATTAAAGGCATGTGTCACCACGCTTGGTTGTGTCCTTGAACACACAGAGACTCTGCCTGCCATGTGATCAGAATAAGGGTGTGTGCTACCACTGCCTGACTTCTGTTTATAGATGGCTATCTATGTCCTCTGATCTCCAGGCAAACTTTATTTATTAACATACAAATAAAATATCACCACATTTCAGCACAAATAAAATATCACCACAGGAACATGGGTTAACTTAAAATGTAAGAGCTAGTTAGTAATAAACCTGAACTATTGGCAGAGCATTTACAATTAATATAAGCCTCAGAGTGGTCATTTGGGAACAGGTGGTCAGGACAGGAAATGTCCATTTACGTATGGCATTCTAACATGTGACCAAAATTTCCACATAAAACCTGATAAAGCTTAAAAAAGGATTCTAACACACAGGAACAGAGTCAAGCACAGATTCTTGGTAGCTGTGTTTTCTCCAGTGGGCTCTGTCAGCTGGCGGTGAGCAGAGGCACGGCTCCTTTAAGAGATGACTTTCTGGCTTGGTGCTAGTGGCAAAAATTAGGCAATGGCTCTGTTCAGAGGCCCTGCTGCCAAACATGTACATGGAGTTTGTGAGCAGCAATGGCAGGCTACTTGGTGGCAGCGTGGACCTAGAAACTGCCCAGATTTGGGGCAGTAAACATGGCTTTCAAAGCTGGCCATAAATGTGTCTTCACCATGAGACTAGACTTCAGGGAACCAAGTGGGAGGAACCAGCACCAGCACACCATGACTTAGGTTACCCAGTAGTTTTTTGTTCATGCAGACAGAAAAGGTTACAGGTGTGCAGTAAGGATAGATTCAGACAAAAAACAAAAACAGAAACAAAAAACCTCTAAACAGATTACACTGTATTTAAAAATATATGTAGGTTTGGGAGAGAAAAGAAAAAGGGTAGAGAAAGTCTTTCAAAAAGGATAGAGTAATAAAAAATATAATAGCCACATAAAGATGGAAAATACACAGAGAGCTTGGATTATGTATATTATTGTGTTGTCTTTAAAATTTTTGGCTGCTAAGAGACCTTGTATTATGAAAACTGCTATATTAAACCAACCTATATATTTTAAAATTATCTTGACCTCAAAATTTAAGTCAAAATACATGTTACTTTGGGGGAGAGGTTATGTTCTTGTTTCCACAGAAAATGAGAGGCTCTAGATTCATTCTGGGTTAAGAAAAATCAGGTTTGATCAAGGAAGATCCCCTGAAAAATCTGGCTAAACATAAACAAACCTAAAAGAACTATATGACACATGACGCATATTTTACCTGCTCAAAAATAAAACAAAAAAATTATCTTTGGCTGACTTGCGTACAATGCACAATCTATACTTGTACTAATACAAATATGTATATTACCTTCAAATGTTTATATATTTTCAGAACAAGGAGGGCAGACACCAATGAAAATGATGGCCCACGTGATCCAACATCCAGAACAACTTCCAGGCTGCTAACTGAGATGATCCAGCCTCACAGAATACTACACCCAAGTCTTAACAATTATCCTAAATTTTCTCAGGGTCTAAAAATTACAAGCACCCCAATCAACAGGAAGTAGTCTAGAGAATTATACCCACATTCCAAAAAGATGAGTTATGGATATTTATTATCATTTAAGTGGGGTTGGTTACAAATTGTTATTGATCATAGCAAAAAAAGTCTAAAAAAGAGTTAAATTCAGAGATCTCTTTCTAAAAGAAGAAAGGGGATATGATGTAGAAATGACAGTATAAAAGGGTAGATTAATGAATCTACTTTAATCCAAAAAACAACTATTAATCTTACATATTTTATATTTGTATGGATTTTGGTTTATTGATACAAATTTAAAGTTAATTTTGTTATATTGTATGTATATTTCTACTCTTGTTTAGGGTATTATGCTGATGTCACTCATTTAAAAATGCAATATATAATTAAGAAATACAGATTAATAGTCATCTATAATAGCAAACTTATAGTCATGTTAATTAGGTTTTTAAGGTAATACAGAGATATATTTCAGATAGATAGGCAATCTTCAAACATATCAAAGACCTGAAGAATATGGCATTTAAAATATTTTAAGAACTTAGACTTTTCTAGACAGCAAGATACACCTGCTCCTGGCAGCATCAATTACTTCAAAGAGTATTATGGGCATCAGAGAAACTCCATATGGGGTTTATTTTCTTTATGGTAAAAGGTAACAATGTGGGCAAAGAAACTGACCTTGCCTCAATTGCTGACAGTTACTGTCCAAACTGGACCATCAGGACACAAGAAAGGTGACTGCTGAACTTTGCCAAGACAAGGTTGGACAGTCCTTCAGAATTCCCTGCTTCACAGGAAAGTGTGTCAGATATACTAAGCCTGTAGGCCAGAGTTAGATGTCCCAGTATTACAGAGGAACTTTGGGTGACTGTCCAGGCAGCATGATGTCCCTGTCATTAGGTAACATTTCACCCTTCTGGAGTCTTTGATGGAGCTGAAGACTAGAGAGTTATAGTTTTCTTTAGTTATGATAAAAGATAAATTAAGTGCAAAACTTTGACCTCATAAAGATAACATAGATAATAGAATATTTACTCCAATTTTGCCAAATACAAATAGACTGTATATTGTAACTGTAATTCTTTCTTGATAACTGTTTTTATTGTATATAATCTTATTATGTTAAAGTCAAAACCTTCCTTTTTAATTAGACAAAAGGGGAAATGCTGTGGAATAATCCTCTTGTACACTGTAAAGATTTGTCACTCAAATTGGTTTAATAAAATGCTGATTGGCCAGTAGCCAGGCAGGAAGTATAGGCAGGGCAACCAAACTAAAGATGATGGGAAGGAGAAGAGCAGAGTCAGGAGTTGTCAACAGATGCAGAGGGAGTAGGAGATGAACATGCCATGCTAATAAAGGTACTGCTGTGTGGCAGAGTGTAGATAAGGAATATGGGTTAGCTTAAAATATAAGAGCTAGTTAGTAACAAGCCTGAGCTATTGGCAGAACATTTACAAATAATATAAGCCTCAGAGTGGTTATTTGGGAATAGGCAGTTGGGACAGGAAATGTCTGTTTACACTCCATGGTCTGTGATTAAATATGGGCTTGGTGACTTCAGGTGCTTAAGAGCTACACCAAGTAGGTCCAGAATAATAAGGGTGGCAAAATTATAAGAGGAAAATGGTGAAAAGACAAAAACAACTAAAATAATAGTTCTGAAGGCAATAGTATCGTTTTCTTCAGGCCCTAAGTGGGATTAAGCTCAGGTCATGGGATAAGAATTCAGCTTTAATTTAGGTCTGGTATCCTGACCTGTAATCCCAGTTACTCAGGAGGCTAAGGCAAGAGGGTTGCAAATTCAAGGCCTTCCTGGGCTACAGAAAGAGTTCAAGGCTAGCTTGGGAAACTTGCAGTACTCTGTCTAAAAATAAGAAGGAAAAAAGAGAGGCTAGGGATGTAGCTTAGTGTTTGAGTGTTTGACCAGCATGCATGGGCCCAGTGTTCAATTTCCAGTATTGAAAAAAAATGTAGCTTTAAGAAAAAGCTTTAGGGGCTGGTCTGATGGTTCAGGGGGCTAAGGGGCTTGTTTCCAAGCCCGGCAAGAAAGAAGAAAACCAGCTCCTGCAAGTTGTTCTCTGACCTACACACACACAGACACACACACAATCACAGTCACATTCATACACACATACACACTCACACAATACAACACTCACACACTCATACACACACTCATATGCACAATTACATTCACATACACACTCACACACACTTATACACACAATCACATTCACACACTCACACACATACACTCATACACATACACTCACACACTCATACATAGTCATACACTAACACACTCATATGCGCAATTGCATTCACATACACAGTCACACACATACACAATACACAATCTCACATATACCACCACCGCCGCCGCCACCACCACCGCCACCACCACCACCACCACCAAGTGTGAAAAGGTCCAATTAAGAAGCTTCTCTGGCAGGAGAACCTAGGCCATTGTTGGTAATTATATTGCCCTTCTAATCACCAGGGAAGAAGATGAAACTTGTTCTGCCTGTACAATAGACAAGGACTAGAAGGAAGCCAGATAACAGCCAGAACTGGCTATAAAAGGATTAGAAGCACTTGAAGCTCACCAAACGGTAAGAGCAGATAACACCCATCTGCAGGTTCCAAAGGTGTGAGCTGGGGCTGTTGGACCGACCTTGCAGCCTGCAGTCTGAAGGCTGAGGAAGGACTGAGCCACAGGTGTCAACGGTCTGAAGGACTTTGGTTAAACCAAACAAAACCCAAACATTTTCTAAACATCGTTGTTCTGAACAACTGACTACTGACTCAGGACTTCTCTGACAGGCATGAGAGCAAGCATGCCAAGGACCTGTGAGTCACAGAACTTCAGGGAAGTGCTCTAAAGAAGAAAAAACATAGATAAGGAGTAGTTCCTCCACGCAGGCATCATGGTGGATTTGTTCGTTTCTAGGCATCTGCTTGTCATTATTGTCTAGGTTCTTTTGGAGAAGGGTTTGTGCTTGAGCCGGGATTTTGATTCAGTCACTTCCGGGGTTTGTCCATTTCTCATACTCCACAAATCTATGGCAGGGGCTTCCCTGCTCATTGCCCACTTCATCAAGGTTGATCTGAAGAAGAAGTGTAGACAAAGGATCCACTTCATCAAGGTTGATCTGAAGAAGAAGTGTAGACAAAGGATCCACTTCATCAAGGTTGATCTGAAGAAGAAGTGTAGAGAAAGGAGGTAATTTGACCTGCAGTGGTGAGTGCGTGCTTGACCTTACAGGAAATGACATGCCATACAGTTTCTCAGAAAGTTAGTGAGAGCTCAGGAGAAGGTTGCCTGACTTGGCCTTAAACATTGTGTAGATAGCATAATAGTGTCCTCATTTTGGCATTCAAGACCCTCATCAGTCTCCTCTTGCTCACATGTTTCAGCAATCTGTATTTGGAATTATAGCAAATGTAGAAAACCATTTAAAATCTGTAAAATGTTCACTACATTCTAGGAAGTGATCAGGATTTTCTTCCTTATTGCATTTGATATTCACAAAACTTAACATACCCTTATTTTATAGAGGTAACATAAGAACCTGAAGGAAGGGATTTAGACAGTGTGCTTCAAGTGACAGGCCGGTAGGAGAAGGATATTAATTTCTGGCCCTCTGACATGGGACTGTGCACTTCCTTTCTGGAAAGTGTTTTTCTACAACTCTTTAGAATGTGATCAAATTCCTCTTGATCATCACCAGGCTTACTGACACCATGTTGATCAGAAGCCATTGATCACAGTTCCTCAGATCCCAGGTGGGGAACAATGGTGTCAGTGGACAAATGGCCAACAAGTTAATGTTGATTTATGGCAGAGGTGATCATTTTGTTCATTGATTACTTGCAGGGGGTTGACTGTCACAGGTGAGAAATATATGTATTTGGTATCTAATAGGGTTCACAGAGAATTTGCTATTCTAAGTATGTTCCAAATATTTCATGAGACTAAAAAATCATGTGCTGTTGATCTGAGATTAAAATGTAATCGTCCAGTAAGGTCCCACAGACCCCCAAACACTATAGGCCATTGCCATTGCTCTTGGTTACTCTCCAGAACTTTTTGGTAAGGCCCTATTGCTGAAGACACCACACTGGAATCATAAGACACAGAGAAATCAAGCTAGAAGCTTCATTCTGGCTAGATTTCATAGTGCTAAAAGGAGCTATGAATGCTACCAGAGGCTACAAGGAATCACTAGTCTTACTCAGCTGTGACCCCTGCAAGCTACATGCCTGGCAAGACATGCCCACTGGTGTAGTAGTGGCATGAATCCCATAGGAGTAACTGATCAGTTTCTGATTGGATTTAGGCCCATTCTAAAAGTTGAAACTCATATCTGGCACCATTTTTGGGGACCAAGAACTTGTGGCTAAACAGATTATGGGCCCTAGAGGAGAACCTATTACTATTACTTAGCTAAATGGACATCTATTAAACTAATTCTTTTTTTTTTAATTTATTTTAATTTATTTTGCAATACAATTCAGTTCTACATATCAGCCACGGATTCCCTTGTTCTCCCCCCTCCCGTCCCCCTCACCTTCCCCCAACCCCCCCCCCATTCCCATCTCCTCCAGGGCAAAGCCTTCCCCACAGACTGAGGTCAACCTGGTAGACTCAGTCCAGGTAGGTCTAGTCCCCTCCTCCCAGGCCGAGCCAAACAATCCTGCATAGGCCCCAGGTTTCAAACAGCCAACTCATGCAATGAGCACAAGATCTGGTCCTACTGCCTGGATGCCTCCCAAACAGATCAAGCCAATCAACTGTCTCACCCATTCGGAGGGCCTGATCCAGTGGGGACCCCTCAGCCATTGGTTCATAGTTCATGTGTTTCCATTCATTTGGCTATTTGTCCCTGTGCTTTATCTAACCTTGGTCTCAACAATTCTCGCTCATATAAACCCTCCTCATTCTCGCTAATTGGACTCCCAGAGATCCACCCGGGGCCTAGTCATGGATCTCTGCATCCAGATCCCTCAGTAGTTGGATGAGGTTTCTAGCACAACAATTAGGGTGTTTGGCCATCCCATCACCAGAGTAGGTCAGTTCGGGCTGTCTCTCGACCATTGCCAGCAGTCTGTTGTGTGGGTATCTTTGTGGATTTCTGTGGGCCTCGCTAGCACTTTGCTTCTTCCTATTCTCATGTGGTCTTCATTTACCATGGTCTCCTATTCCTTGTTCTCCCTCTCTGTTGTTGATCCAGCTGGGATCTCCCGCTCCCCCAAGCTCTCTTTCCCTCGACCCTCGCCTTTCATCACCCCCACTCATGTCCAGGCTGTTCATGTAGATCTCATTCCATTTCTCCGTCATTGGGCGATCCCCGTGTCTTTCTTGGGGTCCTGTTTTCCAGGTAGCCTCCCTGGTGATGTGAGTAGCAGACAAGTCATCCTTGTTTCATGTCTAGTATCCTGCTATGAGTGAGTACATACCATGTTTGTATTTCTGAGTCTGGGTTACCTCACTCAGGATGATTTTTTTCTAGATCCATCCATTTGTCTGCAAACCTCATGATGCCATTGTTTTTCTCTGCTGAGTAGTATTCCATTGTGTATATGTACCATATTTTGTTTATCCATTCTTCAGTTGAAGGGCATCTGGGTTGTTTCCATGTTCTGGCTATTACAAACAATGCTGATATGAACATAGCTGAACAAGTGCTCTTATGGTGTGGTTGAGCATTTCTTGGGTATATGCCCAAGAGTGATATAACTGGATCTTGGGGGAGATTGATTCCCAATTTTCTAAGAAAGCGCCATATTGATTTCCAAAGTGGTTGTACAAGCTTGCATTCCCACCAGCAGTGGAGGAGAGTTCCCCAAGCTCCACATCCTCTCCAGCATAAGGTGTCTTCAGTGTTTTTGATCTTAGCCATTCTGACAGGCGTAAGGTGGTATCTCAGAGTTGTTTTGATTTGCATTTCCCTGATGATTAGGGATGTTGAGCAATTCCTTAAATGTCTTTCGGCTATTTGAGTTTCCTCTGTTGAGAATTCTCTGTTTAGTTCTATAGCCCATTTCTTAATTGGACTGTTGGGCATTTTGATGTCTAATTTCTTGAATTCCTTATATATTCTGGATATCAGTCCTCTGTCAGATGTGGGGTTGGTGAAGATCTTTTCCCATTCTGTAGGCTGTCGCTTTGCTTTGTTGACCGTATCCTTTGCTCTACAAAAGCTTCTCAGTTTCAAGAGGTCCCATTGATTGATTGTTTCTCTCAGAGTCTGTGCTACTGGTGTTCTATTTAGGAAGTAGTCTCCTATGCCAATGCGTTCAAGACTACTTCCTACTTTCTCTTCTAGCAGGTTCAGAGTAGCTGGATTTATGTTGAGGTCCTTGATCTACTTGGACTTAAGTTTTGTGCACGGTGATAGATATGGATCTATTTGCAGCCTTCTACATGTTGATATCCAGTTTTGCCAGCACCATTTGTTGAAGATGCTTTCTTTTTTCCATTGTGCACTTTTGGCTTCTTTGTCAAAAATTATATGTTCATAGGTGTGCGGATTAATGTCAGGGTCTTCAATTCGATTCCATTGGTCCACATGTCGGTTTTTATGCCAGTACTAAGCTGTTTTTATTACTGTAGCTCTACAGTAGAGCTTGAAGTCAGGGATCGTGATGCCTCCAGAAGTCGTGTTATTGTACAGGATTCCTTTGGCTATCCTGGGTTTTTTGTTTTTCCATATGAAGTTGAGTATTATTCTTTCCAGGTCTGTGAAGAATTGTGTTGGTATTTTGATGGGGATTGCATTGAATCTGTAGATTGCTTTTGGTAAGATTGCCATTTTTACTATGTTAGTCCTGCCTATCCATGAGCATGGGAGATCTTTCCATTTTCTGACATCTTCTTCAATTTCTTTTTTCAGGGACTTAAAGTTCTTGTCATATAGGTCCTTCACTTGCTTGGTTAGTGTTACCCCAAGGTATTTTATGTCATTTGTGGCTATAGTAAAGGGTGATGTATCTCTGATTTCCTTCTCCGCTTCTTTGTCCATTGTATATAGGAGGGCTACTGATTTTTTTGAGTTGATCTTGTATTCTGCTATGTTGCTGAAGGTGTTTATAAGCTGTATCAGTTCCTTGGTGGAATCTTTGGGGTCGCTCAAGTATACTATCATGTCATCTGCAAATAGGGAAAGCTTGACTTCTTCCTTTCCAATTTGTATCCCCTTAATCTCCTTATGTTGTCTTATTGCTCTGGCTAGAACTTCAAGTACTATATTGAATAAGTATGGGGAGAGTGGACAGCCTTGCCTCGTTCCTGATTTTAGTGGAATTGCTTTGAGTTTCTCTCCATTTAATTTGATGTTGGCTGTTGGCTTGCTGTAAATTGCCTTTATTATGTTTAGGTATGTTCCCTGTATTCCTGATCGCTCCAAGACCTTTATGATGAAGGGGTGTTGGATTTTGTCAAATGCCTTTTCTGCATCCAGTGAGATGATCATATGTTTTTTTTCTTTGAGTTTGTTTATATGGTGTATTACATTGACGTATTTCGTATGTTGAACCACCCTTGCATCCCTGGAATGAATCCTACTTGATCATGGTGGATAATTGTTTTGATGTGTTCTTGGAGTCTGTTTGCCAGTATTTTATTGAGTATTTTTGCATCAATGTTCATGAGGGAGATCGGTCTGTAGTTCTCTTTCTTTGTTGTATCCATGTTTGGTTTAGGAATTAGGGTAATTGTAGCCTCGTAGAAGGAGTTTGGTAATGTTCCTTCTGTTTCTATTGTGTGGAACAATTTAGAGAGTATTGGTATTAACTCTTCTTTGAAGATCTGGTAGAATTCTGCGCTGAAACCATCTGGTCCTGGGCTTTTTTTGGTTGGGAGACTTTCAATGACTGTTTCTATTTCGTTAGGGGTTATTGGACTATTTAAATAGTTTATCTGGTCTTGATTTAACTTAGGTATGTGGTACCTATCCAGAAAGTTATCCATTTCTTTTAGGTTTTCCAGTTTTGTCGAATAGAGGTTTTTGAAGTATGACCTGATGATTCTCTGGATTTCCTCAATGTCTGTTGTTATGTCCCCCTTTTCATTTCTGATTTTGTTGATTTGGATGCTCTCTCTCTGTCTTTTGGTTAGTTTGGATAAGAGCTTGTCTATCTTGTTGATTTTCTCAAAGAACCAACTCTTTGTTTCATTAATTTTTTGTATTGTTCTCTTTGTTTCTATTTTATTGATTTCAGCTCTCACTTTGATAATTTCCTGGCATCTATTTTTCCTGGGAGACTGTGCTTCTTCTTGTTCTAGAGCTTTCAGGTATGCTGTTAAGTCTCTAGTGTGAGATTTCTCCAACTTATTTATGTGGGCATTTAGTGCTATGAATTTCCCTCTTAGTACTGCTTTCATAGTGTCCCATAAATTTGGATATGTGGTGTCTTCATTTTCATTGATCTCTAGTAAGTATTTAATTTCTTTCTTTATTTCTTCCTTAACCCATTGGTGATTCAGTTGGGTATTATTCAGTTTCCATGAGATTGCAGGTTTTCTGTAGTTTTTGTTGTTGTTGAAATCCAACTTTAGACCATGGTGGTCTGATAGAACACAGGAGGTTATTCCAATTGTTTTGTATCTGTTGAGATTTGTTTTGTGGCCAAGTATGTGGTCAATTTTAGAGAAGGTTCCATGGGGTGCTGAGAAGAAGGTATATTCTTTTTTGTTAGGATGGAATGTTCTGTAGATATCGATTAAGTCCATTTGAGTCATGACATCAGTTAAGTCCTTTATTTCTCTGTTAAGTTTCAATTTGGGAGATCTGTCCAGTGGTGAAAGTGGGGTGTTGAGGTCTCCCACTATTAATGTGTGGGGTTTTATATGTGATTTAAGCTTTAGTAATGTTTCTTTTACATATGTGGGTCCCCTTGTGTTTGGGGCATAAATATTCAGAATTGAGACTTCATCTTGGTGGATCTTTCCTGTGATGAGTATGTAATGCCCTTCTTGATCTCTTTTGATTGATTTTAGTTTGAAGTCTATTTTGCTGGATATCAGGATGGCTACACCCGCTTGTTTCTTGAGACCGTTTGATTGGAAAGTCTTTTCCCAGCCTTTTATTTTTAGGTAGTGTCTATCTTTGAATTTGAGATGTGTTTCTTGTATGCAGCAGAAAGATGGGTCCTGCTTTCGTATCCATTCTGTAAGCCTATGTCTTTTTATAGGTGAATTAAGTCCATTGATATTGAGGGAAATTAATGACCAGTGATTGTTCATTCCTGTTATTTTTTGGTGGTGATGTGTGGGTACTTCTATACGTTGGGGTTTACTGCTGTGGCTTTATCTGTTGCCTGTGTTTTCGAGGGGTGTATCTGACTTCCTTAGGGTTGGAATTTTCCTTCTAGTGCTTTCTGTAGGGCTGGGTTTGTGGATAAGTATTGTTTAAATCTGGCTTTGTCATGGAATGTCTTGTTCACTCCATCTATGGTGATTGAAAGTTTTGCTGGGTATATTAGTCTAGGCTGACATCCATGGTCTCTTAGTGTCTGCATTACATCTGTCCAGGTTCTTCTGGCTTTCAAAGTCTCCATTGAGAAATCTGGGTGTTATTCTGATGGGTTTGCCTTTATATATCACTTGGTCTTTTTCCTTTGCTGCTCTTAATATTCTTTCTTTATTCTGTACGTTTAGTTGTTTAACTATTATGTGGCGAGGGGACTTTTTTTGGGGGGTCTAGTCTGTTTGGTGTTCTATAAGCTTCTTGTATCTTCATAGGCATTTCCTTATTTAAGTTGGGAAAGTTTTCTTCTATGATCTTGTTGAATATATTTTCTGTGCCCTTGAGTTGGTATTCTTCTCCTTCTTCGACCCCCTATTATTCTTAGGTTTGGTCTTTTCATGGTGTCCCAAATTTCTTGGACATTTTGGTTCATGACTTTGTTGGCTTTAGTGTTTTCTTTGACTGATGAATGTATTTCTTCTACTGTATCTTCAACGCTAGAGATCCTCTCTTCCATCTCTTGCATTCTGTTGATTATACTTGCATCTGAAGTTCCCAATCATTTTCTCAGATTTTCTATTTCCAGCATTCCCTCTGTTTGTGTCTTCTTCATTTTTTCTATTTCCCTTTTTCAGGTCTTGGACTGTTTCCTTCATTTGTTTCATTGATTTTTCTTGATTTTCTCTCAGTACTTTATTGTTTTCTTCCAGGACTTTATTGATTTCTTCTAATTTGTTTGCCCTTTCCTCTAGTTGTTTACAGCGTTCTTCACATTTTTTTGTCTTTTCCTCTACACAAGCCTCTAGCTTTCTTCATGATGTCATTCATAAGGCTGTTTTCTTCTGCTTCTTCCAATTTCTGATGTTCAGGTCTAGGTGTTGGAGGAGGGCTAGGGCCTGGTGATGCTGTATTGCTATTCATTTTGTTGTATATGTTTCTGCCTTGACGTCTGCCCATCTCCTTGTGGTTCGTTCTTGGCCTTATCCGCACACTTGGTTCAGACAGACCAGTGTTCCAAAAGGGAAGTCCGGAGCAAGATGGGAGCTGGGGGCCGGCCTCTAAGTCTCAGGAAGAGGCTTGGGGCTCAGGCGGATGGGCGTGGGGTCAGGGCGTGGAGACTGCAGGGTCTGCCAGGGGGTCTTGGAGAAGGGGATCCTTCCCGGTGGGGGCTAGCAGGGAACCTGCCAGGTGACCAGAACCTGGGGCCAAGTTGGGCAGGTCTTCCCTGGAGTGGCTGGTGCCCAGGGATGGGGTCTGGGGCAAGGAAGGGCACTCACCAGTGTTCCAAAAGGGAAGTCCGGAGCAAGATGGGAGCTGGGGCCCGGCCTCTAAGTCTCAGGAAGAGGCTTGGGGCTCAGGCAGGATGGGCGTGGGGGCAGGGCGTGGAGACTGCAGGGTCTGCCAGGGATCTTGGAGAAGGGGATCCTTCCCGGTGGGGCTAGCAGGGAACCTGCCAGGTGGCCAGAACCTGGGGCCAAGTTGGGCAGGTCTTCCCTGGAGTGGCTGGTGCCCAGGGATGGGGTCTGGGACAAGGAAGGGCACTCACCAGTGTTCCAAAAGGAAAGTCTTGGGCAAGATGGGAGCTGGGGGCCGGCCTTTAAGTCTCAGGTAGAGGCTTGGGGCTCAGGCGGATGGGCGTGGGGGCAGGGCGTGGAGACTGCAGGGTCTGCCAGGGGTCTTGGAGAAGGGGATCCTTCCCGGTGGGGCTAGCAGGGAACCTGCCCGGTGGCCAGAACCTGGGGCCAAGTTGGGCAGGTCTTCCCTGGAGTGGCTGGTGCCCAGGGATGGGGTCTGGGGCAAGCTAATTCTTTTTTATATATAACATAATTCTTTATTGATTCTTTGGGAATTTCACATCTGCACCTGAATCCCATTCACCTCCCAGTCTCTCCGTATCCACCCCCTCACCCCTGTAGCATCTCCCAAAACAAAATTAATGTAAAACAAAACAAACCCACCTCACTCCTCTGTCTTTCCAACACCTCTTCGTTCATTCTAGTGGCATTGGGAGCTGTGATGTGCCACACAGTATACCGTTTTGTCCAATCAGCCCGCCCATAAAATGTTCATTGCGGTGAGTCATTGGTCTGGTTCAAGGCCTCTGGCACACTATCATCACTGGACACTTACCTGACCTCCTCTTGGATATCTTGCTGTTGCCCCGAGTCATAGAGATCCTGGGGCTATTGTTCTAGTCCCTACATGCAGTTCGGGAGGTCATAGTTGTGGTAGATGTTAGGGTGGGCCAACCCAGGATGTGGGTCTGGGTGGTAATTGAGCTGGTTGGTCTGGGCCACTGGGACTGCCCCTCTCAGATAAGGGGCAGAGCCAGCTCTTCTAGGCCCATGCCATCAGAGCCAGCTCTCCCATGCCCACTGTGAGAGTTGGGGCCATTTCTCCCGAGTGCCAGGCCAGTTCTCCCATGGTAGGGTGGAGTGGGGACTAGGTCTTCTGCTGTAGTGTTCAGCAAGGGGCAGGGCCAGCCATCCCAGGGCCAGTGACAGGCAGGGGTTAGTGCAGCACGGCCCTCAGATTTCAACATGCATGCTTCCTATGATCCCCTGCGGTAACACAGGCCAAGGATATCATCACAGACCCCGGCTGCAGCAGGAACATGAACCCAGACATGGCTCTCAGCAGCAGCTAGAGCCTGGATGTTACCACGGCCCTGGTGGCAGCACAGGCCACCCAGATCAGTATGGCCCCAGCGACAGCAAGGTCTCAGGTGGCCATCCAGACCCTGGGCATTCCCACAGCCTCCAGTGTTAACAGGAGCCATGAACATCAACTCAGACCTTGGCTGCTGCTGTGCCACAGATCCAGACATGACCTTAGGCAGCAGCCCTGGTCTGGATGACACCATGGCCCCAGATGACAACACAGATCACTCAGATTGGAGTGGTCCTGGCGGTGGCATGGCTTTTGGGTGCCAACATGTCTACAAGTTATGGCCTAGACCCTGGGCATCCATCACGGGCCATGAACAGTAACACAGATCCAAGCTGCGGTTAGGACTACAGACCCAGACATTGTCCTCATCAGTGGCCTGGACTGGGATGTCACAATGGCCTCAGGTGGCAGTTGCAGGCTACTCAGATGTCCAGGTGCTGGGTATTTGCACAGCCTTTGGTGGTATCAGGAGCCACTGATATTAACCCAGACCCTGGCTACAGGAGGGCCAATGACCCAGACATGGCCCTAGACCACAATCCAAGCTCTGATGTCACCATGGCTCCTGGTAACAGTACATGCCATCTAAATTAGCCTGGCCTGAGCAGTGGTGTGGCCCTCAGACATCAACATGAACTCAGTCATCTGCACAGCCTTCAGTGGTTAGTGAAGCCATGGACATCAACACCAACCATGGCTGCTACAGGGCCACAGACCCAGACATAGCCCCTGGCAGCAGCTTGGGCCTGGATTCCATCATGTCCCCAGGTGGCAGCACAGTTGACCAAGATCAACACGGCCCCTGTGGCTGCACTGCCCTCAGATACCAAAATGGCCACAGGTGGTGGCCCAGACCCCAGGCATCTCCGTGGTCTTGGTGGCAACATCACAGGCCATGGACATTAGCACAGACTCTGGCTGTGGTAGGACCTTGGACCCTGACATGGTCCTAGGCAACAGCCCAAGCCTGGGTGCCACCATGGTCCCAGGTGGCAAGCAGGCTGCCAGCATTAACCCATTCCTCACTGCCCTTGCCTCTTCAGTTCCACCTTCTACCACAGCAAATGAACTGCTCTGCCTCTCCCTCTCTCCCATTTCTCCACCATATACTTGCTCATAATGGCACCCACACACCTGGTCAGGCAAGGTGCCAGGTGGTCCTGTGGATGCCTCCAGCCAGCCCTGTGGGTGTCTTTTGCCTGCCTGAACCCTGTGGCATCAGGCAGACTTGTGATGTCCTTCCTATTAAACTAATGCTTAATGACTTAGGCTTATACTCAATGACTACATCTGGCAACCCTTATACAGCAGGGCAATTGAAACAAGAAATCACAGCAGTTGTGGTAGCAGGCACAAGACTTGAGAAGGCTCAAGCCAAACCAGCACGGAGAGTGGAGGTGGGCACAGAGTCCCATCCCTAAGTCCTTAGAGCTACTGTCAATTGGTAGCTTGAAAGGAGCTAAAATAGTCATGGGGCCAGAAGCAAGAGTCTATGATACCTAAGTTCACCCTTGTGCTCAGTTGCTAGAGATATCGCCTTTGGAAGCAGGTGCTCTAGGGAAAAGATTTGTGTAGACTGTAAATCAGATGTCTGATGCAGTGAGCTTTGGACCCCACTTCCTCTATCGAACCCAGGTTTCTCATTTATAAAGTTAAAATATTTGAAGATATAGCTTGAAGTCTTTCGGCTTCTACAAGTAACTCTTTGTACAAAGAAAGAGACTTTCTCAATTAGGATTCAGTGAGCATACATTGTGTACTCAGATTAGTTCTTTTTGCATATAGAATCCCATTTTCCATGTACCACTGAATTTATTTAATTGAGGGCAGTGATGATGATGATGCCCACATGCACCACAGTATGCATGTAGAGGTCAGAGGACAATTTTTGAGTTTTCTCTTTCCTCTGTTGGTTCAGTGCTGTGGGATGGTCTTTCTGTACACTGTGAATATGTGTTGCTCTCATTGGTTGATAAATAAAGCTGTTTGGCCAATGGCAGGGCAGAATAAGGTTAGGCAGTACATTCAAACTGAAGACAGAGATGAAGAAGGGCGGAGTCAGAGCAGATGCCAGCCTGCCACCCAAGGCAATGTGCCAGCAGACTGGTAACACCATGGCCATGTGGCAATACATAGATTAACAGAAATGGGTTAATTTAAGATGAAAAGGCTAGTTAGCGAGAACCTGAGCCATAGACCTCACAGTTTGTAATTAATATTAAACCTCTGACTGGTTATTCAGGTACGGGTGAGTGGGAAAGATTTATCCAGCTACAATTCAGGGAGTTGAACTTGATGTTGTCATGCTTGCATGGCAGGTATTTTTACCAATATCTGTCTCTTTAACCCACTAGCACCATTTATAATGACAATGCTCTCCATTGGTTGGAGAGCTCCTTCTCAGTCTTCCGTGTTTGTGTTTATGTGAATTCCACATTGAGTTAATTACTATAACTTTGTAGTAAAGCTGGAAGTCAGACAATGGGAGACACCATCTTCCACTTCACTGTTGATAGAGCATTGTGGAAATGTTGGAAAGGGTTTGTGTTTTTCACCCGTAGCTACTTTGAACACGTGTACATATTCTCAAAACCTCCCTTTGCTTTCTACAGTAACTTACAAGAGTTGCTACCAAGTCTGAAGGAGTCTAAGAGTCTCATTATAAATTCTTCCTTTCGATATTGTCTTGGAAATGAACCCATGAAATGTATTGTTTCATGTCTATGATGTGTGCAATCTCTCTGAGTGATCATCATCCAGAGTCCCCAGCACCATGGAGGTGGGCCGGCAGAATTACAGGACAGCTCTGCTTTTGAGACTGTCTGGTTCTCCTGTGGTTTCTTGATTCTTGGGAGTCTGTCTCCTCACTTTGGTTACTTTATACGTGGGGGTGAGCAGGTAGCATTTTAAATGGCAACAAGCTGCTTTTAAGTCTTCAGAACTTCATGAAAAGCAGAGTTTACTCCATCGACATTGTTGTTGGAGGTGGAGAATTAAAAGGCCATATGGATGTTTGTATCACAACTCAGAAATCTGTGCAGGAAACAGAACCCCACCCTTTGTTTCTGAATGAAGGGCCTCTCCTCTGTCACCAGAGGGATTGTTTTTAGAACAAAACCCACTTTATTTGCTAGGGTATTTTTATATCAGATTAAATATGTATTATACTATACTTTATTCTACTATTACCACCTAATTTGTAACTTCCTTTTTTATGTGTGAATGTGTGGTATATGCATGCCTGTGTGCTAGTTTCCACACCTGTGTGTATGTGTCTAGAGGTCAGAGGTGGATGATGGGGATCTTCCTCTGTCAGTCTCCATGAGGACTCTTACTGAACCAAGAGCTCACTGTTCTGATTGGACTTTCTGGCCTGCAAGACCCTAGGATCCACTTGTTTCGGCTCCTTAGCAGTTTACAGACATGTGTCATTGTGAGTGGCTTTTATTGGGGTGACGGGGATCTGAACTCTGTCCCCACGCTTGTGCAGCGAGCACTCTTACCCACCGAGACATCTCTCCAGCTCTTATTTATAGTCTTCTTTCAAAACTAGGGAATCATAGAATTTGATAAGGAGGAGTTTTGTGGTAAGTAACGCGTGTCTTTTCATAATAATAGCTCATTGTTACCAGTGTTATTGAAAGAAGGTCACAAAATGCCAACTTGAAAAGTAAACTTTTTTCTCCACTGAATTGTGCACTTCCTTGTCTTCATAACAGAATATGCGGGACACAATTCAGTCTCATCTAGAGACTCAGGGACTGTAGTGCTGTTTGTGCCTAGGCTACAGGGTCTAGAGTGTTCAATGTTTTCCGTTCAACACCTCTCCTGTTGATGGAATGCCTTTTGTTTCTCAGTGAGATAAAAAGATTATTGAACAGTTGTGTTAGAAGTGAGATCAACCCTCCAGTCCCTGAGTCACTAGGTCATGGTGAGAAGCATGGCAGCATGCAGGCAGACATGGTGCTGGAGAAGGAGCTGAGAGTTCTACATCTTGATCCACAGGCAGAGAACTGACCTGAGCTTCTGAGACCTTCTGAGGCCCCACCGTGACACACTTCCTCCAACAAGGCCAGACCTCCTAATAGTGCCACTCCCCATGGGCCAAGCATTCAAACGTAAGAGTCTATGGGGGCCATTCCTATTCAAACCACCACAGGGAGTAGCAATAGTCTTCCAAGAGACATGCCTCTAAATGTTATCCTTTGCTGTCACAGCTTAACCAGCTTGGTTCCTGTCTTCACTGTGTGGCCTCACAGTTTCAATGATGAATCTATCCAAAGGGCTTTTCCTGCTATATTTCTGAATTCCCCAATGTGGGGTTATCTGCCTGTTTCTTGATTTGGGTCTGGTGGACAGGCTGATCAACATCGAGACTCCCATGTATTTCTAGACCTCCAATGCCTCTTTCCCAGTCCTGGAGTTCTGAAGGCATGGCTTATCCAGCTGCGAACTCTAACCACATTGTGTGTCCTCTACATACATACCTATGATAAAATTTTATTTATAAATTAGGCACTAGAGGCTAGCCACAGTGACTAAAAATAAACAAATGTAGCACTCTGTTATCATAAAACTTATTTAAAATTCATGAATTATTTGTTTCTGGAATTTTCCATTTAATATTTTCTGACCACAGATGACTGTGGGTAATGAAGAGCACAGGAAACAAAGATGTGGATAAAGGGTGAATACTTTATACGGCCAAGTCCCACTTCCCGCTCTGCAGGCTGGGTGACTGCTTTCTGCTCAGTGAGGCAGGCTGAGGGCTGACATGTCCCGCTCTAATCAGTAAACTGGAGAAAATGTCTCGGAAGTTGTGAACATGCTTTGCAGCCAATGTCTGCCTTTTGTGCGCCCTCTGATTACAGTGATGCCCTGAGTAAGGGTATTGTCAGCAGCCTTTTTTTTTTTTAAAGAAGTGCAATATTTTACATCATTAAGGAAATATCCACAAACATTGAATGGCTTCCTTTCTATTCTAGTTCCTATGAAAACAAGATGTCAGTGACCCAAGGAGGGTGCAGTTAGTAATTTGTTAAAACTATTCGAAGAAGAATGTGCTTTTTCCGTTTGCATTCATTCTTTCTTAGTTAGGGTTTCTATTGCTGCATCGAAATACCATGACCTCAGAGCAAGTTGGGGAGAAAAGGTTTTATTTGGCTTACACTTCGCATTGCTGTTCATCACTGAAGGAAGTCAGGACAGGAACTCAAACAGGGCAGGATCATCCCGGAGGCCGGAGTTGATGTACAGGCCATGGAGGAGAGCTGCTTACTGGCTTGTTTCCCATGGCTTGCTCAGCTTGCTTTCTTACAGAACCCAGGACCAGCAGCCCAGGGATGGCACCACCCACCATGGGCTGGGCCCTCCCCCATTGATCACTAATTGAGAAAACGCCTCACAGCTGGATCTCATGAAGGCATTTCCTCAACTGAGGCTCCTTCTTCTGATGACTCTAGCTTGTGTCATATTGACACACAAAACCACCCCGTACACACTTATTTAAGTTTTTCTGGAGCCCCAGCAGGGTGGTGCATGCCTGTAATCCTAGCATTCAGGAGGCTGAGGCTGGAGGATCTTGAGTTGGAGATCAACTTGGGCTATGTAGCAAAACTGTCTCAAAACATTTCCAAAGGCCTTTCTGGGCCTACATGTAACACCCACAGCCCTTTTCTAGGACAAATGAGAATCAAGTCTCTTTGCCTTCTCCATCTGTGGTGCTGCTCACGGAGTCCTTGGGTATCTCTCTGCAGCATTTCACAAGCTTGAGGCGCACTGCACAAACGAAGGCTGACTTCAGGGCAACATGCCAGAGTAGAAGGAGAATGGGATAGTGGCCTCCAGGAATGTGGAGGTTTCCTGAAATGATCTGCCTCCTCCAAGAATCCCAACTGCTCACAGAGCCTGGGTTTCATGGAATGCCTCTTTGGAATGACTTTTCCCCTCAGTAGCTGCAAGACAGAAAGGCCACTGAAGTCTGCTGTCCCTCTCCTCACCAAGTGTGGGTCAGTTTTCACCCGTCTAAGTCATGGTGGCAGCTCTGGGTTGAATACCGTTTCGTGCCTGATAAAGTTTCACTAGGCATTTTACTTTTAATTTCTTTTATTGACTTACCATGCAGATGGAGAGAAATGTTTAGAAAGGGGAAAAACCTTCAGCGGGGATTTAGTGAAGTCATGTTTCAGTAAGGAAGGAAATGCCACTGACTTTATTACAGCTGCCTAATGTTTTCCACAAACTGTAGAAATAATGCCTTGTGTCTCGGTGACCTACAATAGCAGCTGACTGCTCGCACATGATGGAAATGCAATTTGGGTTTGCTAAAAGTTAACTATTTAATGTCTTGGTGTCTGTGTTGTACTGGATTTTGGTTCTGATTTAAGTTTACCCACTCTTTTCAAGTCAACCACAGTCATTTCCACCGGGATAAGTGTCCAGAAGCTTCCTAAGAAGGGGCTAGGAGGGATGACTGCCCCGTGGTCTGTGCCCCCTGCGCATAAGTGGTCCCAAATGCTGTGGGAAGATTGCTCCAGCTTCCTCCATGTGCTCCCTTTACCTGTTCCCACAGCAGCTGAACCCAGAGGACCTCTTCCTCTGCCCCGACTCCGCCTGTCCCCTCCCTCCGCCTGCCCTCATTTGGCCTGTTGGAGTTCTGATAAAACAAAAAGGAAGTTTTTGATTGCATGAACACACCCTTTGGAGTGGGTCCAGATAAAGAGTCCGTTAAGGAAAGTGGGAGCAGGGTAGGGAGGCCTGCCTGGGTCTGAGGAAAATGCAGTCTAAGAGGGGGGAAAAAGCGACTCAGTAGAAGGCAGACGTGGCTGGGAAGATCTGCAGGGTGGAGGGAGTTCAGAATGGAGCTTGCCTAATGAGCCCTCTCTGAAGATTTACTGCCGCGACTTTGCTGAGAAGAGGATCCAGAGGAAAGAGATGTTCTGCTCTGTCTAGCTTCAGAGGAAGTCCACCGGCTGGGATTCGCTGGCAGGCCAAGGAGAGAGTGTGTGCTCAGCCTGCAGCCCTGGGATTTTCAGTTTGTTTTTAGAGAGACCCCTGTCCAAGCAGTCTTGTGATGCATAGATTACTGAAGGCAGAGAAACTACTCAGGAGGCAGGATGTTCCCGGTCTGTCCAGACCAGTCCGTCCCCAGGGGTTCTTGTCCCTCCCCTGACTACACCTCTCAATGAAGCTCAGGGACCATCCTGAAACCACCAAACTCTTGTCTGAGAGGACCCCAGCTGCGCGGAGATGTGAATGCTGTCTGTCCTCTATCTATTAGGTTGGGGCCTAATCTCTTGCCTGAGACCCAAAGCCTTTCTTTATTGCAGAAACTGCAATCCAAGCTCTCTTTGCAGTGAGCTGCCTGTCGGGCAGGGGAGATGCTCGCTTCCTGCCACAGGAGTCAGAAAGATGCAGCTAGGAGGAGAAAAAACATCACCATAAGAACTTGGCTTTCTCCTGTGTGAAGCAGATTCGATCACTGCCGTTTCCTTTATGGGAAAGCAGAGGCTGAGTGAACAGAAGGGATTTGCGTAAGGGCACAGCAGTGTGTGGCCTCAGACCGCCGGTGGACGCATGTATTCCTCTCATGGATGGACTGATGTCATCTTGAGAACTCATTCTGGGTCATAAATCAGACTCCGTCTAGGGGAAGAAAGGCAAATGGGGTTCTGGGCGTTTTTCATACAAAGGACAGGAAAACAGCCCATCTGGTCTGTGCTGTAAATCACAGTAAGTGAGGCAGAAATGCAGAGGGCCGGATTCCTGCCCCAGCCACACGCTGAGGCTGACCCGAACTCATAAAGTGAACTCAGCTCTGGGGGAACCTAGCAGGGGCTGACCGGCGTCGCCATGGCAGGGGAGGAGACACTAAGGAATTCTTCAAGAACCGAGAGAAGCTGAGTAGAGGGAAATGGGGGTACAAAGAGGCAGGTGGAGTGTCCGAGGACTCTAAGCAGGGGATAAGTGAACCCGCACAACTTTCAGAAAAAGACTAAAGAGACGTCCAGTTGCTGACCAAATATGTTTTATTTCTTTCTTCATAGTCAAAGGCAGGCTTTTTCTTTTTTCCTTTCTTTCTTTCTCTTTCCTTCTTTCCTTCTTTCCTTCCTTCCTTCCTTCCTTCCTTCCTTCCTTCCTTCCTTCCTTCCTTCCTTTCCTCCTCCCCCTCCTCCTCCCCTTCCCCCTCCTCCTCCTCCTCCTCCTCCTCCTCCTTCTTCTTCTTGATAGATAGAACAGGGGAAGATAAACTGGTTATATAAAATTTTTATGTCTGATTTTTCCCTTATTACTGAGTTCTTGCTAATAGGATGGAAAATAAAATTATGGTGGAGCGTTTAGGCAAGTTCTTAAAGGACAAGCGAATAGCAGCTCTCCACCATAAGCTATAAAGCAAGGTGCCAGGGACAGCAGTGTGGGCAGACAGCAGAAGCCTATGTCTCCAATGGCATCTTGTTGGCAAAGTCTCAGGGCCTTTTCCCAGTTGTTTTTTCCCCAAGGAAGAATAATCCCTAACTTGGTTAAGCCGCTGTGACAATGTCCGTTATTAGCAGGTGAATCCCGTTCCTGACTGATACAGAAACTATTATGTAGGTAGTACACAAACATGAATCCTCGGAGTACAAAATAAGCCAATAAGTACCAGGGTTTGATGGGAACTGTCAGTCTGCAGTAGCCACATCCACCTTTCATGAGAGGATGCCTTTGAGTTTTGAGATTCATCCCCCATCAAACCCAAGGCTTTGGCTTTGCACATGGTAAATAAGTTCTTTAGCATTGAGCTACATCCTTAACCTGAGACCATAGCAACTTTAATAGCACATACATGTCTTTTGAGGAAGGACCATCTCTTTAGGGAGCTATGCATGTGCGCCCACATTTGGTGGCTTCACCCAGTCTCAGTGGAGTTGAGCTGTACTAGGTTATAGTTACCCTAAAAGACAGAAAAGAAGGGACTGTAACTAGCTGGGCTAGTAGTAGTCTTTACTTTGGGATCTTTTTCCCAAGGGATTCACTGACTTCTAGAAGATGCCAACTCCTTTGGATTTGGCATTGGTGTGACCATAGGAGACATCAGAAGTCCACCATCAGTAGGATCCAAAATCGTCAAGGTCAGGACAGGCCTTCACAGGAGCTTCAAATGGTTAATATAACCCAACCTTGGAAAAGGAAGAATAAAAGTGAGTTGTTATAACGCTTGCAGACTTGAGCAGAAGCTTTGGGAAGTGATTTGTTATTCAATGTCTAATGTGTTCGGAACAGCGTGTCTATTCCTGGTTTTGAGGTTTCATGAAGTCTCAAGAGTTTACTGGACTTGGTACATTTGCATGGCAGTGTGATAAAACAGTCTGAATAAATGACAGTTCAATGTGTATTCTATTGGACTGCCGCTGTCACAGTGTTTGGATATTGCAGTCTACGCTATTAGGAGTCAGTTGAGTCTGAAGAGACTTTCAGGAAAATAGGTTGGGGAACACGGTGGCCATCAAGGGAACTTACCTAAATAGTTTTTTGTGCATTGTGTGTGTGTGGGAAAGGACATATGATATTTTGGAAGCCGTTTCTCTTTAATTTCCCAACAAAGTAATCCTTCCCTCTAAGATTGCGATTGGATGGTACCACACAACAGGCTTAACCAGGTTGCAAATATGTGTAAATCCTACCATGGTAACCTCCCCCTAGAGGAAATGTGTAACTGCCTTCTTTAGATCTTTATCATATATGATTTCCTCTTAAATTATTTGCCTACTTTACCCTCCTTTTCAGAAAGCAAAATAAGAGACCAAAACTCCACAGGCAAAACAAGAAATATCCCTAGTTATTAATTTCAATCTTCTAGATCACTGTGAGGAACAAAATACATACTGGCCATCGAGCATTTCCTCCTATTTTTATAGGAAACTACAATATTCCTGGTCAATCCTCAGGTTTCATTATGCACGATAACCACTGTGAAGTGTGTTCAAACACAGGCACACAGGCCAGCCCTTCCAGGATATCGTTCTGGGCACTCGTGCCCTAGCCGGTAGTTAGAAATAAAGTCTCTTTCTGATGAACGAGTGAGATGATCTGCTTCCTTTATTTAATTATTTCAACGTGAAGACAGCGCAAACATTTTAAAACAGTTCCACCCTGAAGTAGTGGGAACAACGTCATACAAAGACAACTAGGAAGGTGTAGCTGGTTCTCACAGCCACAGTGCTTGCCTGCTTCGGAGGGCCTTAGTGGTGTACAGCCGTTCTGATGGACCCCACCATGTCTGTGGTGGCTGACTATGTCACCTAAGCATGGGACATGCTCTTCACTGCTGGGATGACTCACTGATGACTGAACTGATGACAGTGCTGGGGAAGGACCCCCTGTGGCTCCTCTTACGTGCTCACAGCTGTCTTATGTCACAACCCACAGATGGTCTATTCCCTCCTTAGGGGACTTTCCAACATTGTTTGACAATGTTAGGAATGATAATATATACAATGGTATGCTCTAAAAGTGGCATTTATGTTTGTAATATACTGTCTTTTCACCTAGAAACATGCAAACTACAGATTTTTTTAACCCTCTGCTTTCACCAAACCCATGTGCTGTTTTCTCTATGTTGGACTCCATTTTTGAGAAACGGAACAAAGCTGGGTGGACGAGTGAGTGGACAAACCCATAGTAATAAATGTTTAACAATTAAGAAGGCCAAGCCTGAGAAGCCCAACACATCCATCATCAGGATTTGGAGAGTCAGGGACTGGAGAAAGAGGAAGGCTGGGGTGGTAGGAAGCGGCAGGGCCTGATGAGAACAGAAACATGTGAGATGCATCAGAGTGTCTAAGTCACTTGCCATGAACATACCTGGGGTTCTTCAAATTCATTTTGGTAACACAAAGCCTATATCCCTGACAATACCAGCCCTTGTGGGTCACATTTTGAGCAGTTATTCAAGGCATATAGTTCTTTTAACTTTATCCAATAAAGATCTACTGCAACTTGGGGATGTTGTTTGCATATTCCTAGAAGTCTTTGGGGAGACCTAATGGCTACACATCTCAATATCCTTGAGCAATCTTGCTCCAGTTTCTCCATAGACTTCAGATGGCTGAAAGAACTTAAGGGGCCACTTTACCCAGGATGATGATCCCCTGATACCCTTCAACCTGCTTGAACTCAGAGTGCCAGGATAGAGAGCGTCAGCCAGAGCTTTGAAGGTAAGAATGCTGCTGGGTGTATTCCACCATCATTGGGAAATTCTTCTACCTAGCTGATGTTGGCTTAGTCTCAGAGTGCCAAGCAGTATGGCCCATCTGGCTCACAAATCTCCCCTGGAAAGGTGTAACTTGAATTGCTAAACCGTCTTATTAATAAAAACAAAAAATAAAAAAAAACAGGAGCCAGATATTAGGGTGAAAGCTGAAAGATCAGAGAAACAGAATAAGCCACAGCCAACCTCACCTCAGCCAACTCCTCAGCCAATCCTGTTTCCATGAGTCCTCAGACTGAAAGCCTCTGAGGTGAGGACCTCTGAGGTGAGGACCCCTGAGGGTCTCAGTTGAACTGCTGCTTAGTTTCGGTCTCCTCATGCCTTATATACCATTCTCCACCCAGCCACGTCACTTCCTGGGATTAAAGGTGTGTGCTTTCCAAGCAAGGACAGGAGATCTCAAATGCTGGGATTAAAGGTGTGTGCCACCACTGCCTGGCCTCCATGTTTAATCTAGTGACTGGCTCTGTCCTCTGATCCCCAGATAAGTTTTACTGGGGTGCACAATATATTACTGCAGAAAGGTTGTTTGGTTTCTTCACTTCCTTTCTTTCTCCACATAGCTGCAATGAAGTGCTAGGACCACCATTACCAGTGTAGGTTGGTCAGATGCAAAGTCACGGGAAAGCCAAGACAAGGTCAGCATCTAACTCTACTGAGATTTTTAGGGAATGTTAACCACAGTGCCTGACATAGTTGATATGAAACAGAAATCTGATAAATAAATCAGAACCCTTTAGGATTTGGACTATGGTTTAATAAAGCAAATACCTTCAGTAGCAGTTCCCAACACCAATTCTTCAACTGACTCCAAGACTTTAAGTGTGTTTATTCATTGACAGGATGTTAGACCTCTCTCCACGGCACTGGTAGCAGCAATGCTGGAATCTGTCTTTCTTATGTTTTTCTGGTAGGGGGAGGACAAGGATGTGTGTGCACACTCAGGAAGTCTTCAAAGAAAGGAAAACCGGAAATGATAATAACAGCTATCACTGCTGAGTTCTGATTAGATATATCTAAGACAACCTTAATGTCAGCACTGTATTTATTTCCATTTGACAGACAAGGGAACTGAGGCTTCTAGACTTGAGGGAACTTCCAGTGACTTTGCATCTGACCAACCTGCACCAGTAGTGGTAGACGTTGACATGCGTCAGGCAACGTGGCTCACGTATTAGTGCACTGTCATAGTGATTCGTAGGGAAGAGGACTTCAGGGGGTGAAGAGATGAGAAACGATGGCAGCGACAAGAGGAAATAATGGAAGGGTTTAATTTCCAGGTCAAAGATCACCTCAAGGATTGAAAATCTGCACATCCAAGCAGCTCCAATTTCTTTTCTCTCTCTCTCTCTCTCTCTCTCTCTCTCTCTCTCTCTCTCTCTCTCTCTCTCTCTCTCTCTCTTTTTCTCTCTCTCTTTTGCTGGAAATAGATTTTTTCCCCACATGATATATCCTGATTATGTTTCCCCCTCCCTCTAATTCTCCCAGCACCCCCCCAGCTCTCTTGCCATCTGGATCTCTTCCCTTTCTGTTTTTCATTAGGAAGCAAACCGGCTTCTAAGGGATAATAACACATTAAAATAAGATAAAACTAAAACTAACACTTTGGAATTAGACAAAACCAACAGAGAAAAAGGAGCCCTAGAAAAGGCACACACAGGAATCCCATAAAATCACTAAACTAGAAACCATAATAAATATGTGAAGGACCTATAGGGTAAAAAGAGAGAAGAAAAATACATAAATAAAATAAAATAAAAATAAAAAGTAATAAGATAAAATTTAAAAGAAAAAAAAAGGAAAAGCCCTGCCATGACATTATGAGACAAGGAATGTCCAAAGACATTGAGTTTGTCTTCTGTTGGCCATCTACTGCACGGCATGCAGCCTTCCCTTAAGAGCAGTTTGCTTCCCCAGTGAGACTCCCATGAAGGAATGTAAGTTTTCATTTGCAGATGGTTGTCAACTGGAGATTACTCTAGGTTAGGGATGTGTCCACTTCTTTCAGCTCTAGGACTCTATCTGGTGCAGATCCGTGCAGGCTCTGTGCATGCTGCCTCGATCTCCATGAGTTCATACGCGCTTTGCTCATGTTAATTTAGAAGGACTTGTTCTCCCAGTGTCCTCCATCCCCTCTGGCTCTTTCATTCTTTCTGCCTCCTCTTCCATAGGGTTCCCTGAGCCCTGAGGGGAGGGATTTGAAGGAGACATCCCATTTAGAGCTGTGTGTTCCAAGGTCTCTTACTCTAAAGTCTGGCTGTAGGTCTCTGTGTTTGTTCCCATCTGCTGCAGGAGGAAGCTTCTCTGATGATGGCTGAGCAAGACCCTGATCTATAATTATAGCCAAATGTCATTAGGAGACATCCAGTTTGACCAGCACCATTTAATGAAGATGCTGTCTTTTTTCCAGTGTGTATTTCTGGCTTCTTTATAAAAAAAATCAAGTGTCCATAAACATGTGGATTTATGTCTGTGACTTTAGTTTGAGTCTGTTGATCAACATGTCTGTGTGCCAATACCATTCTTTTTTCTTTTTTTAAATTATCATTCTACAGAATGATACAACTTGAAATCAGGGATAGTGATACCTCACACAATTCTTTTATTATTCAGAGTTATTTTAACTAAACTAGGGTTTTTTTGTTTTTCCATATGAAGCTAAAAAATTGTTCTTTCAAGATCTGAAAAGAATTGTGTTGGAATTTTGGTGAGGATTGCATTGCATCTGTAGACTGCATTTGGTAGGATGGCCTTTTTTACTGTTAATCCTGCTGACCTATGAGTGTGGGAGATCTTTCATCTTCTGATACCTTCTTCAGTCTTTTCACTTGCTTGGTAGTTACTACAAGATATTTTTTATTACTTGAAGATATTATGAAATGTATTGTTTCCCTGATTTATTTCTCAGTCTGTCATCTGTTTATAGGAGTGCTCCTGATTTTTCTGAGGTAATTTTGTATCCAGCTATTTTGCTAAAAGTGTTTATGAGCTGTAGGAGTCCTCGGTGGAAGTTTTAGGTTCACTTATGTATACTATCATATCACCTGCAAATGGCAATACTCTGACTTCTTCCTTTTCAATTGGTATCCCTTTGATCGCCTTTAGTTGTCTTATTGCTCTTGTTAAGACTTCAAGTACTATATTGAATAGATAAGAAGAGATTGGACAATCTTCATGATTTCAGTGGAAATGCTTTGAGTTTCTCTCTATTTAACTTGATGTTAGCTATAGGCTTGCTGTACACTGCCTTTACGTTGAGATATGTCTCTTTTAACCCTAATCTCTCCAGGACTTTTATCATGAAGGAGTATTGGATTTTGCCAAGGCCCTTTTCTGCATCTAATGAGATTAGATTTTTTTCAGTTTGTCTATATGGTAAACTACATTTATTGATTTATGTATATTGTACCATCCCTACATTTCTGGCATGAAGCCTACTTGATCATGGTGGATGATATTTTTTATGTGTTCTTGGATTTGTCTTGCAAGTATTTTATTGAGTATTTTTGCATCTCTGTTCATAAGGGAAATAAGTATGTAATTCTCTTTCTTTGTTAGGTCTTTGTGTGGTTTGGATATCAGGATAACTGTGGCCTCATAAATCAAATCGGGTCATGTTCCGTTTGTTTTCATTGTGTGGAGTAATTTAAAGAGTATTAACTCTTCTTTGAAAGTCCAGTAGAATTCTGTGCTAAAACCATCTGTCCCTGGGCTTTTTTGCAGGGGGGCGGGCTTTAGGCTTCTATTTCACTAGAAGTTATAGCTCTGTTTAAGTTGCTTATTTGATTTTGACTTAGCTTTAGTAAATGATATGTCTCAAGAAAATGATCCATTTCTTTTAGATTTTCCAATTTGGTGGAAAACAGGTTTTTAAAGCATGTCCTTATGATTCTCTGGATTTCCTTGGTGTCTGTTGTTATACCCCTTTTTTCAATTCTAATTTTGTTAGTTTAGATAGTCTCTGTCTTTACGTAGTTTGGATAAGAGTTTGTCAAACTTATTGATTTTTCTCTAAGAACCAACTCCTTCTTGTTTCTGTGAGTCTTTTGTTTTTTGAGGGGGGGGAGTTATTTGTTTATTTGGCTGTTTCTTTTTTTGTTGATTTCAGCACTGAACTTATTTCTTGCCATCTACTCCTTTTTTGTGTGATTTCTTCTTTTTGTTCTAGAGAGTTCAGGTGTGCTGTTAAGTTGCTAGTATGAGATCTCTCCAACTCTTTTATGTAGGCACTTAGTGCTTACTATGAATTCCCTCTTAGAACTGCCTTCATTGTGTTCATTAGTTTGGATATGATACATATTCATATTCATTCAATTTTAGAAAGTCTTTAATTTCTTTCTTCACCCATTTTTCATTCAGTAGAGAGTTGTTCAGTTTCCATGAATTTTTAAGCTTTCTGTTGTTGATATCCGGCTTTAAAATGTGGTGGTCAGGTAGGAGGCAGGGAGTTATTTCAATTTTCCTGTAGTTTTTGAGACTTGTTTGTGTCTGAATATGTGGTGAATTTTGGAGAAAGTTTCATGGGTTTTAATCTTTTGTTGGGTGAAATTTTCGGTAAACATCTGTTATGTACATTTGGTTTATGATGTCTGTTACATCCAGTATTGCTAAGTTTAGTTTTTGTCTGGATGACCTCTCTATTGGTGAGAGTGGAATATTATAGTTATCCACTATCAGTGTGTGAGGGTCAATGTGTGATTTTAGCTGTGGTAGTGTTTCTGTTATGAACTTAGGTGCCCTTGTATTTGGGGCATAGATAGTAAGAATTTCAATGTCCTCTTGGTGGACTTTTCTTTGGCATGTAGTATCTTTCTCAATCTTTTCCAATTAGATTTGGTTTGAAGCCTATTTTGTCAGATATTAAAAGGGTTACACCAACTTGCTTCTTAGGTCCATTTGCTTGGAATATCTTTTTCCATCCTTTATCCTGAGATGATGTCTATCCTTGATGTTAAGGTGTGTTTCTTGGATGCAGCAGAATGAAGAATTCTGTTTTTGAATTTATTCTATTAGTTAGTATCTTTTTATTGGTAACTGAGTCCACTAATGTTGAGATATGTCAATAAGCAGTGTTTATTTGATTTCTGTTGTTGTTGGTGGTGGTGATGGTATGTATTTCCCCTCCTTTGGTTTGCTAGTCTGGGATTATTTATTCCCTGTGTTTTCTTGGGCTTAATTAATCTTTTTAGGTTAGAGTTTTCCTTCTAGTGCTTTCTGTAGGGTTTCTGGATTTTTAGATAGATACTGATTAAATTTGGTTTTATCATGTATGTTTTTCATCTTTTTTATTGTAATTTTTGCTGGATCGCTTCTCGGCCTTTTGGCTAAGATCAAGTGTAGTAATTTTTGCTGGACATAGAAGTCTGGCCTGGCACTCATGGTCTCTTAGAGTCTGTCCAGGCCCTTCTAGCTTTTAGAGTCTTCATTGAGAAGTAGGATGCAATTCTGTCTCCGTTAGGGTTTTTGTTGCTGTGAAGAGACCATGACCATGGCAACTTTTATAAAGGAAAACATTTAATTGAGGTGATGACTTATGGTTTCAGAGGTTTAGTCCATTACTATCATGGAAGAGAGCATAGAAGTATGCAGGCAGACATGGTGCTGGAGAAGGAGCTGCTACATGTTGATATGCAGGCAACAGGAAGTAGACTGAGAACGCTACATCTTGCAAGCAACAGGAAGTGAACTGTGACACTAGGTGTTATCTTGAGCATATATGAGACCTCAAAGTCTGCCTCTATAGTGACCCACTTCCTCCAACAAGGCCATACATACTTCTACAAAACCATACTTCCTAATAGTGCCACTCCCCTTTGTGGGAGCATTTTCTTTCAAACCACCACAAATTCTAATAGGTTTGCCTTTATATGTTACTTGGTCTTTTTCCCTTGCAACTTTTTAATATTCTTTCTTTGTTCTGTACATTCAGTGTTTTGATTATTATATTATTATATGCTAAGGAGAATTTCTTTTCTAGTCCAATCTATTTGGTGTTCTGTATGCTTCTTGCAACTTTATAGACATCTCCTTCTTATGGTTAGGGAAATTTTCTTCTATGATTTTATATTTTCAGGTCCTTTGAGTTGGTATTTTTCTCCTTCCTCTGCTCCTATTATTCTTAGGTTTGATCTTTTTATAGTGTTCCAGATTTCTTGGGTGTTTTGTGCCAGGATTTTTTTTTTTCAAGATCTAACATTTTCTTTGACCAAGATACTCCTTTCTTCTATCATGCCTTCCATGTCCGAAATTCTCTCTTCCATCTCTGGTATTCTGTTTGTGAGGCTAACCTCTGAGGTTCTTGCTCCAGTTCCTAAAATTTTCATTTCAAAATTTCCGTTGGTTTAGGTTTTCTTTAGTGGTTCTATTCCCATTTTCAGGTCTTAAATGGTTTTATTCATTTCCTGCAACTGGTTTGTTGTGTTTCCATAGATTTCTTTAAGGGGTTTGATTCATTTCCTCCTCCACCATATTCATAAAGGCTGTTTTAAGGTCTTTGTCTTGTGCTTCAGCTGTGTTGTAATCCTCAGGGATTACTGCGGTAGGGTTGCTGGACTGTAGTGGAGACATATTGTTCTGGTTGTTACTGACTGTGTTTTTAAGCTGGTATCTAGGCACCTGGATTTCAGAAGGTTGTAATTCTAGGTGCTGGTATCTGGTCTTGTCTTTGTTGGGTGAATGTTTTGTTCCTTGGTTTCTGTTGCCCTCTCTGTTCGTAGAAGAGTGTGGTGGCTGTGAGTTGCCTGGTAAGAAATTCTTCTGGGATCTTGATAGTGTGGTCATTGGGGATTGAGGGTTCTTGGTAAAATGTGTTTCCAGGTATTGGAGTATTAGGAACGGGGATAGACTGGGGACAGGGTCCTTTGGGTGTCCACAGGAGGGAGGAAAGTAGGGTGTTCTTCCTGGATCTGCTTAGTTTCCTGGGAATGGGGGCAGAGAGTAAGGAGAGGTCCCAACAAGTAGTCTGCTGCAGATAGGAAAAGACTGGGCCATTGGATCTGGAGGAGAGGAGGGAGAATGAAAACCTGAAGCTTGCCTGCCTGCCTCCCTCTCCTACTTTCTTCTCTGAGTTACCAGAGAGAGCCTGCTGCAGTCAGGGGCTGAGATGATGGCAGTGGGGAGAAGGAGGATCTGGGTGAGCTGCTGGACATGGGGCAGTGAGAAGGGGCAGCTACAGCAGGTGATCTGCTACAGAGATGGGGGTGAGACTGCGGGTTTGGATCTGGAGGAGAAGTGTAGCTAGTTAGGCTGCTTGTTTCCCTGGCCGGAGTGACCTGGAGAGTCCTAGATAATGCCTGTTTAGTTGGGGACTGGGATAAATTGATGAGTGGGGTCAGAAAGGCTGGAAGGGAAGTTCTGTGTGATCCTCTGGAGATGCAGGTGGGCAGGGAAGGAGAGGATGAAGCAGGTGGTCTGCTACAGAGCTGGGCACATGACGAGGTGGGGAGGGTGGGCGTGGGCTTGGATTCAGAGGAGCAGAGGCAGAGGTGAAGATCTGCAGTTAGGCTACTTGTTTCCTTAGCAGGAGAGCCCTGTGGATTCCCAGGGAATGCCTGCTGTATTTGAGGGCTGGGATAATGGGATGAGTTGGGGGAAGAGAATTTGGAAGGGAAGATCCATGTGACCTACTGGAGATAGGGATGAGGGATGGGGGAGGCTGCAGTGAGTGGTCAAGCAGCCCTAATCTCACATGACCTTTTGACTGAGGTTCAATACTACAGTTCCTTGAAGGAGCTGGGACTCAGATTCAGCAAAACCTATGTTTATGGCATGGTTTGGAATTAATCTATAAAAACGGTATCTTGGAAAAATGGAAACTGGCAATTTTAAGAATTTCTTTTAGTAACTAAAACAAGATGCTTTACATTTATTCCATTAATAAACTGAAATACACAAAACAATATAATTACTAAAAAGTTGCAGAACTGTCCTTCAATAGTTACTTTTCATGAAACCACCCTACTGTGGGATAATGCCCTTGTACACTGGTTTAATAAAATGCTGATTGATCAGTAGCCAGGCAGGAAGTACAGGCAGAGCAAGCAGATGAAGAGACTTCTGGGAAGAGGAAGTGCTGAGTCCGGAGACACATGGAGCAACATGCCAGCAGACTGTAAGCCACAGCCATGTGGCAAAGTATAAATTTATAGAAATGGGTTAATTTAAGATATAGAAACTAGAGAACAAGAAGCCTGTCAGGGCCATAGTTTAAAAATAATATTAGCCTGTGTGTGTGTTTATTCGGGTCCCAGTGGCTGCGGGACTGGTAGGTGAGAGAGATTTGTCCTGATTGTGGGCCAGGCAGGACACAGGAAAACTTTCAGCTACAAATGGTGCCCAATGTGGGGCAAGAGTTTCCACCTAAAACCTGAGAGAACTTAAGAAGAATTTATAAATGTCGCTAAGAGCACCTTTCTAATTCACGTCACTCATGGCGGGCCTAGTTACAATGATGTATGCCCTGGCTGTGGCGGGTTCTCGGCATGCATGGATTTCCACTGAGTTACATAGAGGTTTCTGCAAGCCATGCAACATGATGTGTGGTAGATATAGCTTTTGCTACTAAAAAAAAAAAAAAAAAAAAAAAAAAAAGGTTTCTGGGCTGTATGCTGCTGGATGGAGGCATAGACCCACTGCTTCCCAGGGTTGGCAGTAAGCATGGTTTCCAGAGCTGGTGGTAAATGTAGTTCTGCCATGTTGGGAAGCTGAGGTGGGCCGAGCCAGCAGCCAAAGCTGCCATTTCAGTCCTAGTCATTCTACAGTTTAAAGCAATAGATTCACAATAAGTCAGATTCAGATTAAACAAACCTCTAAATGGTTTACGGTATGTGTAAAAATGTACATAGACTTGAAAGAAAGAGGAAAAGGAATATAGACAGTTATATAAAGGAATAGTTTTAAAAAATAAAGTCTTTAAAGAGACAGTAAAGATAATATAAAAAATAAACCACGTAAAGATGGATATTACACAGAGAATCTGGATTGTGTTGTCTTTGGGATTTTTAACTACAGAAAGACATTTGATTATAAAGGCTGCTGAATTAAATTAATATATATGTTTTAAAGATATCTTGATTTCAAAATCTATGTCTAAGGATGTGTTGCTTTGGGAAAGAGGTTCTGCTTTTGTTTCCACAGAAGATGAGAACCTGTAGATTACTTTCAGGCTAATATGGTTTGACCAGCCAAGACCCCCTGAAAGGTCTCTGATGATACCATGGCCCAGATGATCCAACATCCAGAACAATTTCAAGGCAACTAGCTCAGACAGTGCAGCCTCACAAACTATTTCAGTCTGGACTTGACCATAATTCTTAATTTTCTCAGGATCCCCATAAGAATACAGCACCCTTTATCAGCAGGAAGTAGCCTAGAACACTACACCCACATTCCCAAAAAATGGATTATGGATGTTTGTCTTTGTTTAGGTTGTTGGTTACAAATTGTTATTGGTCATAGTCAATATCTTTCTAAAAGAAGAAAGAGGATATGATATGGAAATATAGGATATAGATATGAAAGGATAAAAGGATGGATTGTTGAACCTACTTTTAAAGAGCAACTTGTTTAAAATGTTTTACATTGCTATAGATTTTAGTTTATTGATACAAATGTAAAGTTAATTTTGTTATACTGTATGTATATTTCTATTCTTATTTAAGGTATTATGTTTATGTAGCTCATTTAAATTGTAATGGATAATTAAGAAATACAGATCAATAATTAGTCTTATATGATAGTCAAACTTATAGTCATGTTGAGTTTTCTAGATACACATAGTTATAATTCAATTAGGTATACATAGATATAATTCAATTAGGTAGGTAATCTTCAAACACTTCAAAGACCTACAAAATAAGGCATTTAAAATGTTTTAAAAACTTAGACTTTCTGGACAGTGAGACATGTCTGCTCCTAGCAGCATTGATTTACTTCAGAGAGAAAGATGGGCATTGAAGATACTCCATATGGAGTTTATCTTCTTCTTGGCAAAAATAGCCATTGGGCAAGAAACTATTCTTGCCTGGACTGCTTGACAAAATGTTATATAAATTGGACATGCAGGACCCATAGGAAGATGACCACTGAACTTTGCAAGGCGAGATGGTTCTTCAGGTTCCTGTTTCACAAAAGAAACTGCCAGATATTCTACAGGACACAGAGAAAAAAATGGCTAAGAGACTAGGCCTATGGGCTAAAGATGGATGCTCCAATATTACAGAGGAACTTTGGATGACTGTCCAGGCAGGCAGCTGTGTCTGTCATTCTAGATTTTTGGAAGCTGCTTACAATGCTCTTCCTGTTTACTTAGGTAATACTATATTCTTCTGAGGTCTTTGATGTAGTTGAAGATTAGATAGTTATAATTATGGTTTTCCTTGGTTATGACAAGAGAAAAGGTAGATATAAAACTTTAGACTCACAAATATAGGATAGATGATAAAATATTTTCTTTAATTTTGCCAAATACAAATAGACTAGATACTATAACTGTAATTCTTGCTTGCTAACAGTTTTGTTATATGTAATTTTACTATGTTGAAGTTAAAAACTTCCTTTTTAATAGAAAGAAAGGGGAAATGCTGTGGAATAATGCTTTTGTACACTGGTTTAATAAAATACTGATTGGCCAGTAGCCAGGCAGGAAGTATAGGCAGGATAAGCAGACAAGGAGAATTCTGGGAAGAGGAAGGCTGAATGAGGGGACACCAGCATGTAGTGGCACACAGATAAAGCCATGGAGTATGTGGCAACATGTAGATTAACAGAAAGTGTAAGAGCTATTCAGTAGTAAGCCTGAGCTAATGGCAGAGCAGTTTTAAATAATCTAAGCCTCTGTGTGTTTACTTGGGCCTGAGTGGCTGCAGGACTGGCAGGTGAGAGAAATTTGTCCTGACCATGGGCCAGGTGGGACACAGGAAAACTTTCAGCCACACCACCCACCACATCACCTGAAAAGAAGTATGCTGAAAAAAACATTTTTAAAACTTTTGAATGGCTACTAAATCTTATGCAATTTGCAATTTATTCTGCAAAGCTGGTCATGGCATCAGAGTCAGAAGTCATAAACACTAACAGCCCAGTCCCTATGGTGACAAGGTAGCATCATGGAAGGGGTATTTCTAAGAATGATTCAATGCAGTCTGTGAAGTGGGTTCCCCACTCATTTTAGTAACAGGATGCTAGGGATTAGAGTTTAAGAGGAGGGCTCAAAGTCCTCTGCTAATTGGGAATAGCCAGAAGTTGAGCTTCCAGACCAGAGCTTTCTGGACTAGACAAAGTGGTGGCACATGGATCTCCATGAATGACATACTGGAGGCTTGGATTTCTCTTTTCTATGAAAATGGCTTTTGGTTTACTCTGTCTCAGATTCTAAAAAAAGGATGAGGATTAAGTCATTCCTCAGAGGCCATTGGCCTGGCCTTTGGGGGCTTGAAGGGACTTTGGATCACATGTGTGATGAAACTACATTTTGAATCACATAACCTTTTCCTGGGTTGCAAGGGTTAAAAAGAATGGTAAGGTGAGCAAAGGGCAGGGACAAGGGTCTTTAAGGAAGGAGGGAACGAGAAGTTCCCAGATGAGTGAAAGGAAGGGCCTGTAAGCCCAGCAAGACTTGGGTTCCCTTACGAGGGCTCCCGAAGGGCCCACATGTTTCTAGGCTGGGCACCATATTGGACAGTAAATATCAGGACTGTTTACACTGGTGAGAGTGGGCATGGAAGTCAGGGATCACCTATAACAGATGCTGACATTTAGTGCTTTGATTTTAGACTCATACGCAAACTGGAACAGCTACATGATGTCATATTTTGGATGATAGCAGGATATGGACTTCTGCTTTGTGAATGCACATGGACAATAATCTGTTCATTTCTATTTTCTGTCTTAGGCAGAAACCAAAGGGGCATATCCTTCTTACCTTAATATGTGTTTCAGATCTGGAATAAGGCATGTGAAGGTGTCTGCTTTTCCACAACGGGTCTACTTTTTCCTCTGCTTTGTTGAGGTGATCTTTGAGGGTGGGAGAAATACTTTTGTGATAGTAGGGATGCAAGTATGGCAGAGAGTAACTGAATACGTGGTTTGATCATGCATTCTAGTCAGATATCTGGGATTGAGTTCCAGCTTTGCCAGTGTCGACCTTGTGAGCTTGAGCGATTTACTTAACCACTTAAGTCCGTGGTTAGTAAAGTGAGGATATGCTAAGTTGGGGGTACTAGTACAATCTGGGCCTGTAGTGTGGGTGAAACGTGATATTCCTCATAGACCATTCACACATAGTATCTGGTACATGTTTGTTGTTAGAGCACAAATAACCCTTCAATGAATATCAATGAACTTACTAATATAATATATGCCTTGTTCATGAGCTCAAGGAGAAACAATTTCTTCTGCAATTTAGGCTAGGAAGTTTAAGGGTATGTATAGATTGAATGCTTTCTAACAATAATCTCATGGTAAGAGACAATGTTCTTTCTGTGTGGGGAAGGGAACACTGGGGTTGGTGGGAAATCACCACTTGAAACAGACTTCAGAGATCAAATTTCCAGGAAGAGATTTATTTGTCTCTCCGATAAAGGATTTAGGGAATTTCACTGTACATTCTATTCATGAGAATAGAATGAGACATTACAGAACAGATTGCTATCCAGAACACTTGTGGTTCTGTGAATGAGTAGTTGTGCAGATGTGTGTGTGTGTGTGTGTGTGTGTGTGTGTGTGTGTGTGTGTGTGTGTGTGTGTGTAAGGGTGGGTAGACTGGAATTAAGAATGAAGTTAGGGTGAGGTGGTTTGTAAGAACTGCAAAATGTTCCCTGTGGTGGAGGGGTATGGGTGGTGCAAGAAACACAGACTCATCTTGGAGGTTTGCGTCGCTCATTTCTCTACACAGTTCCCCCAGCCTTTTTGCATCTTGAATTGCTGAAGACGTCTCTGGCCCTTTGAGTGCAGCAGGGTGGCACATGTGGAAGAATTTGGCACTTGGAGTAAGCTCTTCCTGGCTCTCCATGCTGTTGTAAATCTGGAGTGAAAGACAGAGAGTGTGGAACCTAGAACAGCCAAGGGGCATTTTCTCCTTTCTTTCACTGTTAGAAGTCCTTTCTAATGGTCCAGGTTTCCAAGTAATCACCCATACCTTAATGCATCCAGCAAAGTTTATATATAAAGTGTTCCCTCATGCCATCAAGGATCATTTCCCTCTCTCTTTTAAACTATTTCTATACTATGACTAAGGGCAAAGAGTTTAAAAGATTCCTTCATTTAAAAAATACAGTTAAAACTGGGGGGGAGGGAGTGATAGCAGTCAGTACAGATGAGGATAGACTGATGAGGGACAGGCAACACCAAGGTTGTTTTATGAAGCCTCAAGGAATCTTACTATTTTACATTTATCTAAAATTATACACAACACATATATATGTACACACATTTACACATGAATATATTATATTAACATATTATTAATCAATATACAATATTATTGATATAATATAACATATATAAAAGGAAGTTAAGCTACTTGGGCTGATAGTGCTCCCCACAAGAATGAGAGTTTAACAGTCCCCAGTGCCAGGCATAAGAAACCTCCTTTTGAATGGTTGATCAGAGTAGTTCAAGTAACTCCCAGAACAATGTAGACTACCCATGTAGCCCTTGGTTGTCACTCAGGGGCTGAGGGTGACCGTCTATTGCCGAAGACACCACACACTTAGGACAAGACTCATATGATTCTATCTGGATCTGATCAGAAAGCCTCTCTCTTGCAGTGTGGTGCTTTTGGTACCAGAAAATGCTATGCAAGGTACTAAGGGAGGAAGCAATTAAACAGCCCTATCCAGGGCGGCGTCTATGGACCACAACAACGACCAGCATGGCAAGATATGCATAAAGGCTCAAGAAAGAGCTCTCGAATATTGGTGGCAACCAGCAGCTGTCTAATTGGACGTAAGGCCCACTCAACAGGAGGGAAAATATTCCCAGTACTGGAAACCTAGTCAGCTTCCCAGAGCTAGTGAGATCATGGAGCTGAGATAAGAATCTACCTCTGTCGTTTTGCTTGGTGAGCACAATTCCCTCCTACATTCTAATATTTTTCCTTAGGTCCACAGATAAGTGTAGCTACCACCCCTTATCAAAGAAGCTCCTCTTTATAGCAGATGGAGACCATCACACAAAACCACAAGTGGATCATGGGGGTGAGCAGCACTAACAGATGAAACAAGATCACAGCTCCTTTATCGATGGCTCAGGAAACATCAAGGAAAGGGGATGGAAGATTACAAGAGCCAGAACTCCAAGGAGTCAGCTGTGACATTTTCTCTCCTAGAAATGGCTGCATAAACAAGACAGGAACAATGGCAACATCAATAGAAATATTAGCATGGCTGGTGGAAAAATTCACAGGGTCCCACTCCTAGACAAGGAACAGTAGGCAACTAATGACTGCCGCCAGGAGAAGGAGAATTAGCCTCTCCCAGCGATGAGTCCCTTAGCAGTTGTCCAATGAAGAATGATCAGCCCTGAAGTCATATACACACACAACAAAAATGGACTCGGTGGGTTGTATGTATAGATTTGTACATGCACCTACACACATGTGTATGCACATATGTGTATGCAACAATAACACAGAGGAAGAGGCTGTCAACTTGAGGGTGGAGGGCCACGGAAAGGGTTGAAGGGAGGAGACAAGGGAGGGGATGGAGGCAGGAAAGGGAGGAGCAAAAGTAAGTAACTGTATTTCAATTAAAACATATTAAAGTAAAAACAGTTAATACACACTTTAGTAAAAACCCTAGTAATTTAGAGATAAATAATTTACATTTTTCTTGTATATCAACTTTGATACCATCTCTGACTATACATGACCGTACTGTTATTAGTTTTTACAAAGGAACTATCAACTCAGTTACCATTTATTAATTACCTGCTATGCACCAGGCACTGTGTTAGGAGCTTAAATGTGAACAATAAACACAATAAACATAATGTATGATAAATATGTTTTATGCCCTTGAGAAATCATTCAGAGAGCAAAAAGTCAATAACAAGTGAATGTGTAGCACAAGTATGTATTACTAACACATAAATACAAAATGTATTATAAATATTATATATGTGAAGCAGCCCACACTGATGTAGTCACTTAAAAATAATATATGAAATTGAATGTATTTAATGTGCTCTGAAGTATAACATGGATTTTTTTTTTTTTTTTTTTTTTTTTTTTTTTGGTTTTTCGAGACAGGGTTTCTCTGTGTAGCTTTGCGCCTTTCCTGGAACTCGCTTTGGAGACCAGGCTGGCCTCGAACTCACAGAGATCCGCCTGGCTCTGCCTCCCGAGTGCTGGGATTAAAGGCATGCGCCACCACTGCCCGGCGGATGTTTTAAAATTAATTTAAGATTAATTTTTCACAGTGATTATATAAGATCATTTACAACAACTTGAGCTTTTTGGTGCTTTGGTATTTGGGCCAAATGAGTATTTTTTTTTTTTTTTTTTTTTTTTTTTTTTTTTTTTTTTTTGGTTTTTCGAGACAGGGTTTCTCTGTGTAGCTTTGCGCCTTTCCTGGAACTCACTTGGTAGTCCAGGCTGGCCTCGAACTCACAGAGATCCGCCTGGCTCTGCCTCCCGAGTGCTGGGATTAAAGGCGTGCGCCACCACCGCCCGGCCAAATGAGTATTTTTTGTTACCACATTTTAGAAGAAAATTTAGGCAATTACCAGAATTACCGTCAGTCAAGGACAGCCTTAGAACAGGCTGGTGAGGCCTGACGAGGGAGATCTTTGGATCTCAGAGGTGACCCGGACCTCTCCTCTTGGGGGAGGCAGATAAACACAGCAAATATCTCACCCTTCTGCTAGCCCCGAAAGCAGAGTAATTGATTTAGGACATTTTCAATCAAGGTGGGTTGGTTAGAATCAGCTAGATTTGGCTGGCTAAACTGTGTTGCGCCACAGTGGTGTGTTAGTGGCTTTTAACAATTCCACGTGGCCCACTTTGAATTCCTGTCCTAAAGAGCTGCCTTCAACAATGCTCGGTCTTCACTCCTATAGACAGTGGGCGGGCAGTGTGGTGGCCAGTGCTTCTCTTCCCTGTTCCTATCCTGGACGGTCCGTGAAATGTTCTGAGCGAGAATCTGGTGGCCCAGGTGTTTCACCCTGGCTTTAGTTGTATTCTTATCATAGATATTCTTTATTTTACTTTTGTAAATATCTTGGGAATTGTCTTTCTAGCACAACTGGCTTCTTTGGGTAAATCTTTCATGGATTGGCATTTATGGAAGTTGCTGTTTTGTGTAACATGATCCTGCTCCCTGTCTACATTTACTTTGTGCGTGGACAAACACTTAACTACATACATGCTAGTCATCTTCCCAGCACTGCTACAAATACCTGAGAAAATTAAGTCAAAGAAATAAGATGTATCTGGACCCACACTTTTGTGGATCTTAGTTCACGGCCTGGTGTCCCTGTGGCTGCTGGGCCTGTGGCAAGGCAGTAAGTACATCATGGCTGGGGTGCATGGTAGAACAAAAGTGTTTACCCAGGGCTGGATGTGGACCAAGAGAGTTGAGGTACCACAGTCCCCTTTGAAGTCATGTCCCACTGTCCTGAAGACTTCTTTTGAGACATCTACCAATTCCTGCCACCTACCAATATTGCCAAACTGATGACCAATCCCTTTGCAGATGACCGACCCCTTTGTGTACTTGGGGGACATTCCAGATAGAAACTCAAGAGCGCAGTGGCAGATGCATCTAAACCGAACAGATCATACTCCCTTTCAGGCTTTCCCTGTGACGCCAGGTGTTGATGTTTGCAGGAGCAAGGGGTGCCTGTCTCAGTCTGTTCTATATTGTTAAAAAAACATGCTGGACTTAATGCTGGGAGATGTGTAAAGGAAAGGTGTGCACTTAACTTTACAATTCTAGGGGTGGAAAGACCAAACAGGACGGTATGGTGTTTGTGTCTGGTAAACTCCCTCCTTTCCCCTGCTCAATCAGCACATAGTGGAGAAGCAGAAAGGGAAGGCCACAGCATGGGGTGGCCTTGATATGACAATCTACTCTCGTGAGAAGGAACCCAGTCACAAGGGATCTGTTCCACTTCTGTAGGATGGTGTCTTCTTTTCTTGAGGGTGAATTCCCTATGACCTAACTCCTTTTACTAGGCCCCACCTCTTAAAACTCCCCAGCTATCATCCTCAGCACTGCCATCCTTGTTCTCAGCGCATAAACCTTTGGTGGACAAACAACATCATGAACTTGAGTAGTGCCTAACTCAAGATGGGCCAGTTAGAGTCTTCTGTACAGAAAAGACAGAGAGTCATCAGTTACTCTAGGCTAGAGCTACGGAGTATAAAAATCTAGCAGCTGTGAAGGCCATGTTTCTCTCATATGGAGAAAAGCAGACTTTATGAAGAATAATGAAATTGACAAGCAGCGTAAGACAGAGGAACACATGGATGATTCTTCCTGAATGTCCTGGTCCCAGTAATTGCTAGGGGTGACCTGTATCTTTCAAAGGTGTGGTGTGCTTGTCAAAAAAAAATCCTTTAAATTGAACTAGTCAACATCCTGTACTATAACAACAACAACAATAACAAAATGCAAATAATTAATTCATACAGAGGGTATGTTTGTTTGGGCTCATGGTGTTAAAGGTTTCATCCTTACTGATTACTCCTACTGTTTTGTCCCTGTGGCAAAATAGCACATCATGGCAGGGATTATGTACCAGAGAATAAAAACTGCCTAACTCTGGAGTCAGGGAGCAAACAGAGGAAGAGGAGGGTCCCTCTTCTTCAGTAATCCACTTTGAGAGCATCATCAGTAATGTAAAAGCTTCGTGCTAGACCGAATCTCCCAAAGTTCCCGTCACTGCTCAGTAGTATTGCTCTGGGGCAAAACCTTTAAATTCCTGGGCCTTGGAGGACACCCAGCATCCAAACTGCAGGACTGAAGCTGGCTTAATGCTAATTCCTGCATAAGTCTTTGCTAAATTTTCTTTTTTCTTATAGTCTAATTTATGCAGTTGTGTGGGAAAAAATACATGAATGGCATCTAAAATCTTTATGGAAGCAATGAAGTTGTAAATCTCTCCAAATTGAGGAGAACAAAGCACATGATTCTGTTTATACCTGATACTGTGTGTGGACTAAAGAAAGGTTTCAAGGGCAAAATCAGCAGAGATAAGCATTGTCCCCAGCTCACAATTTTCCTAAAATGTTTGGTAGTAGAGCCATACTCAAAGTTAGAGACCCAAGATTTGGAAAAATATATGTTGTTCTTAAGTAGCATATTCCTACATTTCTATCTCTGCCATTTAAAAATGATGTGTCATTATTAGTGCACACCATGGCACACATGCGGAGGTCAGAGGACAACGTTAGGAGGCATTTTCACCTTCCACCTCGTTGAGGTAGGGTCTCTCTCTCTTGTGTCTGCTGCTATGAGGCAAATTCCAGACTAGCTGGCCAGCAAGCTTACAGGCAATTCTGTATCTGCCTTCCATCTCTCCCTAGGAATTCTGGGATTGCAGAAACATGCCATCATATCTGGCTTTTTACATGGTTTCTGTAACAGGGATGGGATTGGATTGAATTTGGGCTGCCAGGCCCATGCAGTACCCGCTTTTACCTGGTGAGCCACGGCCCAGCTCATGTTTCAGACATGTTTTTGAGACATCCAGGCTTAATGCCTAATAACAGTCCTTTGCATAGTTATACTGTCAGTAAGTGCTTTTGAATGAGTGCAGGGCCACAGATTTGAAGATCAGAATATTTCATTTAACTAACTTTAGTTACGTAAATTATTTAACTTTTACCTTAATTTTTCTGTGTTAAACAGACGTTGATATATATAAAACATACATAAATTCAACTTGACATTTTGAAATTACTTCTAAGATTCTTTGTTTATCATTGAGAATTATTCTTTATTTTTATCCAGTGTTGATTCTTCAGGGGTCTAAAATGAAATCAGCACTTGCCCATTAACTAACTGTCACACTCTAAACCTGCATGACCATAAAGGAGCTGACCTCACACAATAGCTCCATTCCTTAACCCTCCATACACCATCAAGAGCCACAGCACTCAATTTTATCTTGATTGCATTTATTACCATTCATAAAGATATTCCATGACTTTTTCTTTCCAGGGGGCGAAGAGAAAATGTATTCAATTTCCTTTAATAGACCAAAAATCTGGTGGATGTTATATGATCACCGTATAATCCCCTGGGGTCCTTTATCATTCTACATTACATTATAAAATTTTAGTAATATTATTTTTTCCTATTTGCAATTTCAGTATGCTAAAAAATGAAAATAAGCAAATGGAATAATGATAGAAGCCCTTGGAAGAAGAAAATAAGAAATCTTGTTCTATCAAGTTTTGGTTTTGTCCCAGCGTTTCCTAAAGCATTACGTCAACTAAATACAGGGGAGAAGGGGCTGGAGAGATGGCTCAGCGGATAAGGGCACTGGCTGCTCTTCCAGAGGAACCAGGTTCAATTCTCCACACCCACATGACAGTTCACGACTACCTGTAACTCCAGCTCTAGGGTAACTGACACCCTCTTCTGACCTCCGTGGGCACCAATTAGGCATGTGGTACGCAGACAGACATTCAGACAAAACACCCCGTGCACATAAAATACGACAATAATGACAAAAATAAGTAAAAATAAGAAATAAGGGAAGTGTGGAAACATAGACTTTTTTTTTTTTTTTTTTTTTTTTTTGGTTTTTCGAGACAGGGTTTCTCTGTGTAGCTTTGCGCCTTTTCCTGGAACTCACTTGGTAGCCCAGGCTGGCCTCGAACTCACAGAGATCCGCCTGGCTCTGCCTCCCGAGTGCTGGGATTAAAGGCGTGCGCCACCACCGCCCGGCTAACATAGACTTTTTTAAAGTTTTTTTTTTTAACATAGAGACTTAAAGTTTGTCATTTTCTGTGCATTGTAGCAAATTAGGCCACCAATGTCGGACACAATCTTGTGGGGCACAGGAACAAATGCAGGAGGGCACAGCAGTGATGCTCAGAGATGCGCAGCCTCGGGTGTGACTCTATAGATGAGATATTCTAGATGGCATCAGTCCCACAAACGGGCAGTTCACTCCTAGGGACAAAAGGAAAACGTGGCCTCATCACTAGATTCAATAGAAAAGGCATAACCAAATAACATCTTCCATATGATCCCAAATTTTTCTGTTCTTGCCAAAAGGATGCTGAGCATGGTTTGCATTGCTTTAAAATTTATTTGGCATATAGCTTTTTAAGTAAATGAATGTCAAAAGCAAGTGTGCATACATAGAAAATTGAAAGATGGGCTAGATAGAAATAAAAACAATTGAGCTAGTTGCTTTCATAAATTAAGAAACATTTTTCCCCTTATGGAAGAGAGAAGATAATGATCTTGTAAAAAAAATCTGATTTGTTATAACATCAAAAACCATACCACCATCAAAAACAACAACAACAACAACAAACCTGGGAATGTGGTTCATTTGGAAGAATGCTTGCTTATAGCATGCATGATACCCTGGGTTTGAGCCTTAGGACAAGACAAACCTAGGGTAGTGGTGAACCCTATGACCTGAGCACTTGGGAGGTGGAGGTAGGAGGATCAGAAGTTCAAGGTCTTCCTCAGCTACATAGTGGACTAGAAGCTAGCCTGGGATATATAGGACCTTGTTTCAAAAGTGATGGTGATGATGATGATGATGATGATGATGATGGTGGTGATGATGATGGTGGTGATGATACAAATCTGTCACATTTTGGAAGATGTTAGTGATTAAGTAGTAGGAAAGTAAGACCTTTCAAAGAAGTGTTTAAAATCTGGAATTCAAATTCACAGTGTAGCTATGCCACAGACCCCTGCAGGATAGGCCTGAGCAGTTTGATATTTAAAATTTTAGTTATTTTTGTTTATTTAGTGTGCATGTGAGCGTGTGTTTCAAATGCATGCCATGGTACATGTTGGAAGGTCAAATGACCACATGTAGGAATCTTTTTCCACATGTGTGTCCTGAGGACAGAGTTGCTCACTGGCTTGGTGGCAAGTGCCTCTCCCCACTGAGACGTCTCTTCTTCCATAGTGGTCCATTTTAAAGACTGCTAATTTTAAATGTTGTGGTTCGATCCCCCAAAGGTCTGTGTGTTGAAGATTGGTTGCCAGCTGAACCAACACGGTTGTGAGAGTGGTAGAACATTTGTGTGCTAGTGCAGGGAAGTCAGATCTCTATAGGCACGCCCTTGATAGGGACACGCGGACCTCAGGCTCCTTCTTCTCTTGCTCAGTTGCCAGAAGGTGGGTGGTCATGTTACATGGTCATGTTCCATGTTCCATGTAACATGGGTTACACATGACTAGCCTGGGGATATATCAGAACTCAAAGTTCAAAGTATGCTTTCTTCTGAATATACATTTCTTGTGTATCATCATAAAGTTGAAAATTGTGGGTCAGCTTACCATAAGTCAGGTAGGTGTGTATGTGTGTGTGTGTGTGTGTGTGTGTGTGTGTGTGTGTAAAAGGCCAGAAAGATTCTTATGAGATCTGTGATTATTTCTAGGGTGTGGGGATGACAGCGATGTTCATTTTTTAAAATGTGAAACATTTTGTATTGTCATGTTTTTACAAGAAGGTAATAAACATATCCAGAGCTTAAGCCATTTTTTCAAAGGTAGGACCCAGTAGTTCCGGGTTCTGTTTTATAAGCTGGTGCACATCCTGTACATGTCTCCACAACCGCCTTGTCTTTTATACTGACTTTGCAATGGACAACTTTTTATCCTAGGGCCAAATACATTTCTAGACTCTTGGTATGCAATTATCATTTTCTATTTGAAGCATAGAAAGGCAAAAAAAATTATATATTTGTTTTTAATTACAATCTGTTTGTGGTGATGGTCTCACACTGTGTAACTTTTCCTGGGGAGAGGTGAGCAAATTTCTACCCACCCCAGATAGGACACTGAAGACAGACCAAAAAACAGTCCCACTCAAGTGCAGCATCATGAACCAATGCGTTTTACTGGGGTTGATAGAGAAGCATCAGAACTTAATGGGCATTATATCACTGAAAAGTTTACTCCAGTATGGATGATGATAAAACCTTCATCCTTGGATACATCTCCCTGCACTTGCAGGTATCTATATGGGCTGGAGAGCCTCCTACCCTTGCAAGTCTTACTGCTTATATAACTTTGGCACTGGAGGACACAGCCTTGTAAATCTTGTTAAGTTTTATGGCTTTCCTGAGCCTTGTAAGTTTCTTATATTTCCTTGGCCTTGTATGTTTTCTTTATTGCATCTTATGAATTCCACTCACTTCCCCCTTGCAGGAGATAATGTTTTAATTTGAGCTGAACCCATCAGGTTCACCACTGATGGGCTGGTGAACCTTTAGACCAACCATTTCAACAAGGAGAAAAACAAAACAAACAAAAACCCGAGAGTAACTACATCCAACAAATAAATCTGAATCAAAAAACGGATTAGCCACCAATGCCATGATATCACATCTTATCAATCTTAAGAGTTAAAACTTTATGTGGGAAACAACTTCAAACCATCCACACTACCTGAAAGGCTCTTGCTGTCTCTGTTTCTGTGTGTAGCTCTGAGTGCCTTGGGTTTTCCTGGTCTCAGCCAGGCAGTCTGGTTACTAGAAAAAACAAAGTCAGATTTCAAATTAATTTTAAGAGGGCAACTCTCTTTTTCGACTTTCAACTCATAAACTTACTTTGAGTGATCTTGCTTGTCAGCTGTATTTTTGTGTAGCCTTCCAAATATCAGAATCATGAATAGATACAGCAAAATTGCACAACACCAGAACGATGCTAGTCCTGAGTGGTGTGTGTGTGTGTGTGTGTGTGTGTGTGTTCACTTCTACATGGTAGTAGTGGCACTTACTCGTTGCAAGAACCAGCGAATGAATTTCCTGGATGCCTGAGGTCCACACAGCAGGCCAAATACTAAACCAGTCATTCTAGGCGGAAACCTTGGGCCTTTAGCCCTCCAAGGAGGATCAGATGTGCATGGGGGATGAGACAGTTCCCAGAAGGATGACCAGCTCTCACATGTTGAGGGCACCTCTGTTCCCCAGCTGCTGCCACCCAGCGCCCCAATTGCCAGGCCGAGCAAGAACCTAGCCCCAGGCAGGCCAGGAAGAGGCGCGGGAACATAAAACACATTCCAGCGGTTGGCATCTGGGCGCGCAGCAGCCAGGCGCAGTCAGCGTGTGGCCGCGGGGACCGCGGGGGCAGAGCCCGCGTCAGCGCCGCCCCGGGGAGCTGGCCGCCCCGGGTTTGGCTCTGCAGGCTCCATCGGGCCAGCTCCCGAGCGTCAGTCTTATCTCTGAAGTTCGGGAAGTGTGCCCAGGGGGTTGGCATCCTCTCGTGGGGCAAGCGCGCGGAGAGTAGCGTTGGCCCTGGGGATCTCTGGGGTGGGGGAGCGCTTCACATACCATGGTGTCTATGACTCAGGCGGGAGGGAAACCCCAGAATTACCACAAAGCCATCCAAATCCTGGCTTGGCCTCGCCAGTCGGCTCAAGAGCAGTTCCGTTTCATCTGGTTTCAGGGCGGGTGTTTGTGTCTGTGTATACTTATGCATATTTCTGAGAACGAATTCTTCTCCCGGTTTTCTTCTTTGCAAAGGGACTGGGGGTCGGGGTGGGCAGGGAGCTCGTAATGCCTATTAGAACCTCAGGATACTTGGTTTTCACATGAGAGAGCTTCGGAAAGGAGTCCCTAAAACTGTCTGGTAGCCGCCGCTTCTCAGCGACATCTTCTGTGGATTCACTTTAACATTACAGTTCTTTTGAAACTACGACGGTTAAATTAACCAAAAATCTAAATTAAAAAAAAAAAAAATTCCGGGATTCTTCCAGGCCTACTTCACATCATCAAACCAGGCCCCGCTGGAGGCCCCATTAAAATGGCAGCTCCCACTGAGAGAGAGACAAAAGCCCCTCTCTGAATGGGGATGCTGGAACAGTGATGGACTCTCAGAACGGCTTTTTTTTTTTTTTTTTTTTAATCCATTAAAAAAAAAGTTACCTCTGCATTGACTGTGAGAGAGTATTTCGTTAGCTCTCCACACTGTGGGAAATGGAGGCGGTCTCCCTTATAAGGACACCGGACGAATCCATAACATGGCTGAACAAGTTCTTCCTCGCAACTGAAATCGTGGAATGTTTTAGACGTGAACAGCTTAATTTTGGTGTGGTCTGGGACAAATTAATATGACTCAAATCCCACCTCACACAGGAAGCCGATCCCGATGAAGTGGGCGGGGTGAACGCAGTCACTGTCTTCAAAATTCTGGCCAGGGTTGTCCCTATTAAATTTAAGTGCGGCTCCTCCTCTCTCTCCACAAGAAAGAGATTTGAAAAGGAATAGGGACATCAAGAAGAAACTAAAAATATATCCAAACGGCTTAGCTGTGCGCCAAGAGGCTCAACACATGACTATGTGGTATTTTAGGCTACATGCATGATAGTGAGTTTTTATGTGACAGACCAAAATCTCCTAGAAGATAATCACCCCGACACCTTTGTTTGGGGGCGACTATGCTAAACATGTTCAGTGTTCTCCAGTGCTTCCCACGAAGTCCAGAAGCAGTTATTTTACTCAGGACTCAAAGGAAAGTAGCGTCCCATGTCCCCAACTGCTGCTGCCCGAGGAGATGCTAGTCCGTAGCTGGGAAGGTCAGTTACAGTTACGTCCGTACTCATTAAAGTGAACGTTGATGTTAACCTCTCCAGGATCACATTTCTTGACTTTTGCAAGCTTGCGTAATTATTACTACCATATGCACAAGCGGAAGCTGCTGTCAATGTTGGATACATACTTAGGGTTTAAGAAACACTTGCATGTTGCTTAGAAGGAGCAAGTGGGGAAGATTACTTTCCAGTGATCAATAAGAGAAATAAGTTTGACTTGGCCTTAGAATGAACCCTGTGATTATTCTTTCTGCTAACTTATGCAGGTAATCATGGTGGGTCTGGTTACTGTTAAAATTGGGTTATCTTCCACTGTTAACTAGGAACATTCCCCCCCCCCCCCCCCCCCCCCCCCCCCCCCCCCCCCCCCCCCCGCCAATATGCACTCTGGTAGATGCCATTTTTGAGATGCCCTTGGGCTGAGGTAAGCAGATGAGGGTGGCAAGACTTACTGAGTATGAAATGCGGCTGGTCCCAGGGGCACAACCCCCTTTGTGTGACAATCTCTGAAGTGTCGGTGTGTGTGCCATCAAACCGGAGTTCTTGGGATGCATGTCTCTGCAGATGTGTCTGCGTAGCTCACAGGGTATTATATTGATTAAGAAATAGTATATCGATAGGAAAGAAATGTAAATGTCAGAACTTTCTCAATAAAAAGTTCAATTGGTGACTGCTTTGAGGTTATGAATCGCAGACCACTGGAGGCAGATAGAAGATCCTTGTCGACTGTCTCTCAAACGCTCGTTTCCAACAGAAGAGGGTCACATTGAATGGGGTGGGGTGTGGCCATAGGGTATGGCAGAGAAACCTTGGGAGAGGCAGAGGTTCATCCTGAGAACTGCCATTTTAGTGACTATCTAAGTGTGCACATCTTCTGTGGATGTGAAGAGATACTGACAGACAGAACGGCCGAAACATCACGACACTGGCACTATTTATCAAAGCAGTGCCTACTTGATAAACAAATGAGGAAACAGATGTCTGAGAATTGCAGCAGGGGGTCAAAGGTTACCCAACTACTTAGTGACAAACCCAGGACCCAAATTCATTTTTTCTCCCTGACTTGCAGGCCGCTGTAGGATGCCATTTCCAGAGTCTGGAATGCCTTTGAAATCAGTCTGGGTGACACTCTAATCAATTTTAATGATCTAAAGCCTTTAAAAGTTGACTTGAAACTTTGCAGCAAAGAACGGCTTTTCATGGCTGTGCTCTGCCACCAAAGAGCCACTGATTCTTAGCGCTGTTTTTGTGCCCACAAGTTGATAACAACCATCCCTTAGGTTTATTCAGCCCAGTAGGCACGGTTTAAGCACTACCACATGCAGTCTGGAACTGGACAGAAGACGTGACATCCCTGACCAGTAAATCCCTTGAATGAGTGCATTTTCTCCCGTGCCTGTCCCCTTCTTGTCCATTGTCTCCCTTCTTTTCATGCTTGTGGCCATGACTGTGCACTTACAAAGGTCAGTCACCCAGCAGAGAGGGCAGGCCCTGCAGAAGGCGTGTTGACGAAGCGTTGCAGCGGCCACTGAATTTGTTAGCTCTCTACCTCACTCCCAGGGCAGGCTACAATTGTTTCCTGTGTGGTATGGCACCCACCCAGAACTCCATGGTATGGACCATTCCAAGCAGGAATCGCCAAACCACAGCCCACAGAAGAAACACCTTGAACCTTCCCACGTCAGCGAATGAATTCTGTTACCTGGCGTTCCTTCCCATGATTCACACAGCGTACTCACCAAAATGAGTGAAGGCTCCCTTTTCTCTCATTTACAATAAATGGCATGGGAGCCCTTTAGGGATTATTTACCACATGGACAGTAAGCCACACCCTGCAGCCTGGCTTAGGTGGTCAAGTGCTTTGCTGTGTAAGCATGAAGACTTGAATTTGATTCCCAGAGCCCATATGAAACCCATATAAAAAAGCTGGGTGTGGTGGCATGAACCTGTAATTCCAGCGTTGGGGAAGCAAGGGCAGGCAGGTTCCTGGGGCTTACTTGCTGGCCAGCTTAGCCTCATCCGACAGCACAAGGCCGGGAAAAGACCCCATCTGAAAAAAACAGGAACAAAAACAGTGTGGATGAGGCCTGAGGAATGGCCCATGAGGTTGGCCTCCATGTGCGTTAAACACAGGCTTGCACTTCTTCCTGCACATACACTAACATCCTCACGAAGAAAAACACATATGAGCCAAGGTTCCCACCTCACCCAATATCAGCACACAGACACTAATCAGATGACTGAAGATATGAACTTAAAAGTAAAAACCAGAAAGTTATTAGAAGCATAGGAGAACATTAGATCTGTGATAAGATAAAATAATAGGCTACAGACAGAAAAGAATTCCAGTTTCCATAGCTGATGGAAGTCTCTTTCGGACATGCAGGGTAACTCCTTTATGTTAACAGTTTTAAAACAGAAATTAAATATATGAATATAGATTTGACAAAAGAAATGGACAAGAATAAATTCTCAAACACAATTGATCATTAAACATCAGAATTAAGAAAAAGCAAATTAAAATCCCAGCTTGTGCCACACGAGAAGTTAGTGGGACCGTGGAACACCAGCAACTGTACAGGCACCAGGGGATACAAAATGGAAGCATCTACAAGCTTCTGATGGCGCATACCTTGGGAAGTTATCCCTAGAAACTAGTCGGTCAGCAACTGCGTCCTGAGAGACTTAACCAAAGAAACCCCAAAACGTGTCCACAGACACAGGAATGAGACAGGTCAAGGAGGCTGGGAGTTCTTGGAAGAGGGCACTAACAAACTTTCAAAAGCGTAGAAATACTGTTTATCCCGCTTACCAAACTCCCTGAATGTACTCTGCATAGTTACTGATCTCGTAAAACCTCTCAAACCAAACCACAAACAGATCTCACAAATGCCACATTTTCACAAAAGCACCATTTTCCTAAAACATGAGGAAGAGAGAAGTACCCTTTAGCTAGAGAAACAGAAGTCCCTCTCACTCTGTTTGTTTGCTGTCTTGTTTTTATTCTTAAGTTTTTGTTTGTTTGTTTGTTTGGTTTCCCGAGACAGGGTCTCACTGTATAATCTTATGCTGACCTGGGACGCATTGTGCAGCCGAGGCCTGCTTGAGAGTGCAGAGAGCATGCGTCAGCATTTGTATTTTATTACACAGCCTGTTCTGTGAGAATAGTAACGACGTCTAATTCATGGAAAGAGATGTAGAAGTGTGACATCCTGGAGACTCAGGACAACCTGGCATGGAGTCCACTTAATAGAAGCCACATGAAATGTGAGACATGGGCAAAGTCATGACTGTGGTGTGGGGAGCCGCGGCCACCCAATGGGACAGTCTAAATATTTGTCAGGGAGAAATGGTCAGCTAGTCATGTAGAACCTCCCCAAATACCCAAACATCTCTGGTGTTTGTTTGTTTATTTATTTATTATTTTTAAAGGCAGGGTTTCTCTATGTAGTCAAGGCTAGCCCCAAACTCTTGGTAATCCTGTTGCCTCAGCCTCCCAAGTGCTGGGATTCCAGACTTGGCAGCATCTCTATGTCACAAAGTGCACAGCAGCTGAGGGAAGACACACTCAACCCCTGGGTACTTCAGTGTGCAAAGCAGACGACAGGCCAGGGTGTGCAAGACTGCCCCAGTGTGTGGAAGTGGCTCCTCCTCCTCGTTCCTTCTCTGCTCCTGGCTGGCCTGTCCTCCTGTCATCTCTGAGGATGCTGCCTAGAGGGAGGCCAGGTGCCGGGCGGGCGGGTCAGCCAGTGGCAGCGTTTGAGCCTCTCCACTGTTCACTGTGCCTGTATTGTCTGATCTTGCTTCTCAAGGGATGTGTGGCTGTTTAGTAATTAAACAACAACAACAACAAACCAAAGACAAAAAGGTGGGAAAGGAAAGGAAGAAGGAAAAGAAGGAAGTGAAGAAAGGAAGGAGGGAGTCGGGGAGGGTCTGGGACCGTAGCCCAGGGTGTGGGCACTTGCCTAGCATAGGAGGGAGGGAGTGAAAAGAGGATGGGTGGAGAAGAGGGGAGGGGAGGAGGGGAGGAGGGGGGGAGGGGAGGAGGGGAGGAGGGGAGGAAGGGAAGAGCAGCAGGGGCTAGCAGGCAAGGCCAATCCCAATCCTAGTCTTGAAAGTTCACCATAGGCCAGGCCTGGGTGGAAGGAACTTTTGGTCCATGCCTTGACTTTAGCATCCTGCTTCCTCTAATGTCGGTTAACATTGATCTTAAAGACGGAGAAGTAGATTCCAGAACATCTCTTATTAACTATTTCAGTACCTCTGTCTCTTTACTTCAAGGTTCTATCTTTGAACTTCAAGGTTGGCTCCCTCTCCCCCCACCCCTTACTTTTGGAGATTATAATTATTCCATTTCCCCGTCCATTTCCTCACTCCAAACCCTACCATATACCCCCTTTCTCTCTTTCAAATTCATGGCTTCTTTTTCTTTAATTGCACACACACACACACACACACACACACACACACACACACACACACACTTCAGTTTTTACTTGAGAGTTTGTTTCTGTGACAGCTCTGGAGCTATTGGTATACCAGGGGTGGCTTGCACCTCCATGACTGGTTGAGGTCAATCTGTGTTTCAGGTTGGGAGCCTCACAGGCTCACCCCAGCATTCGAGGGTGGTGCAGTCCGCAGCATCTGCAGATGTCCTTCACCATCACTGGAAGCCTCTCCTAGAGGAAACAGGATTATGCTTCACCAGGGGGGATTTGGATAGGCAGGAGCAACTTCCTGACTGATGATTTCCTTCCACAGAATCTTTAAAAATAGAGTAGCTTCCTATTTGTCTGGTTTTGTTTCTGTTTTTTTTTTAATAGGATGAAAATATACAGTATAGATTTTTTTCAAGACCCCTCTCTCTGTGAATTTATATACTTGTGTTGACAAGAGAAGACAGTTTATTGTATATTCAAATTAGAGACAATCTAGAAAGCTTCAATTTCTTAAAGCTTCAATTCTCTTCCTGATGTTGTAGCCCACAGCAAATGTCTTGCCCTTATCACTTGTAGATCCAAAAGTGCTTCAGCAAGCTAAAAAAGTAACAGGAAACATGCGGACTTAGGAAACGTATGTTTGATAAAACATTAATGTTTTGTGGAATAATGAAATTATTGACCATAAATAATATTATTTTCTCATTGTTAGCAGCTATTTGAGACAAACCTGAAAGGGACCAGAACAGAATCTGAAATGCAAATCTTTACTTTGTATAGGGATTGATTGACAGGCTAGGACGCGGAAAAATGAGGATAAATATGAGGTAACACTGCCATCTAGTGGTCACCCTGTGTCACTGCCACCCTTTGAGGCGGCGCTGAACTTCCGCTCCTATCCCTGGTTCTGTAAACAGTTAAGCTGCTGGCCGCCCTGGAGGGGATGGACCTGAGAGTCAGTTCATTCTTCCTGCTTTCAGAGCCAATCAGAGGTTACTAACGAGAGCCAATCAGAGGTTATCAGACAGATGCTAGTGTTTAGAAAGCATCCTTTCATTTTCTGTTTCTTGATTTAATTTTATCTTGGTGATGGACTGTGACCTGAGCGATACATCGCTTTAGAATTTATTGAGACTTCCTGTCCAAGTTAACATGTGGTGGGCTTTGACATAGATCTGTGAGCGCTTGGTGAACATACACTCTTTTTTTTTCTATTTATATGTATAAATTATCTTCTAACATAGCAATTTTAAATATTAATTGGGTTAATTAAAATTTTAACCTACATAAATTCCTGGGCGCAGAAGTCACGTGACATCGTCTTTCGGACACAGATGACAGATGATTGCAGCATCTCATTGCACGGGGTCATTTTCGTCACCGTGTTTACCGCCGCGTCTCCTCCACGACAGCCTCTGCCTTCAGGTCTCCTTTTACTCGGGTACAAGTTTCCCTACGACAGATTGTCTCTGGAAAGAATTTGTCTAGTCTCTGTCTCTCTGTCTCTGTCTCTCTCATTGCTCCCCACTTGAAGTTTTGACACAAGATCTCTCACTGAAGCTGTAGCTTGCCTTTTTGGCCAGACTGGCGGGCCAGCCAGCCCTTGGGATCCACATATCTCTTCCGCCTGGAGCTGGGAATCAGTCGTCATCACGGATGTAATGTTAAATCCGTACCTGTTTTAAAAATTATTCTGTATTCTCTTGTCAAAAAGTTGTTTCAATGGTTTTGTTGCTTTGCGGTGAAAATACTTAGCAAACAGGATAATCTTCTGGATTAACATTTCGTTTTGATGTTCCTGTTGCCTCATGAAACTCTGGTTGATCATTTTTAGTTCCACAAAGGAGTATTCCACTCATATTATGTATGCATTATAATAAATATATACTTAGAGTTTGTTTTTATTTGTGTGTCTCTGTGTGCATCTGCCACATCGGGCTCCTCAGAGCTGGAGTTTGGGGTGGTTTTGAGCCACCCCATGTGGGTGTTAGGAATCGAATTCGGGTCCTCTGGAAGAGCAGCACGCATTCTTGCCTGCTGAGCCATCTCCTCAGGCCCCCACGTGATTTTTTAGCATGTGAAGTCTACTCACTTTCCTGTCCACAGACAGTTCTTTTTCCGTCTGAAGTTAGAACGCCATTCTTTTTTTTTTTTTTTTTTTTTTATTAATTTATTTTGCAATACAATTCAGTTCTACATATCAGCCACGGATTCCCTTGTTCTCCCCCCTCCCGTCCCCCTCACCTTCCCCCCAAACCCCCCCCCCCCCATTCCCATCTCCTCCAGGGCAAAGCCTTCCCCACAGACTGAGATCAACCTGGTAGACTCAGTCCAGGCAGGTCCAGTCCCCTCCTCCCAGGCCGAGCCAAACAATCCTGCATAGGCCCCAGGTTTCAAACAGCCAACTCATGCAATGAGCACAAGATCTGGTCCCACTGCCTGGATGCCTCCCAAACAGATCAAGCCAATCAACTGTCTCACCTATTCAGAGGGCCTGATCCAGTTGGAGGCCCCTCAACCATTGGTTCATAGTTCATGTGTTTCCATTCATTTGGCTATTTGTCCCTGTGCTTTATCCAACCTTGGTCTCAACAATTCTCGCTCATATAAACCCTCCTCATTCTCGCTAATTGGACTCCCAGAGATCCACCCGGGGCCTAGTCATGGATCTCTGCATCCAGATCCCTCAGTCATTGGATGAGGTTTCTAGCACAACAATTAGGGTGTTTGACCATCCCATCACCAGAGTAGGTCAGTTCGGGCTGTCTCTCGACCACTGCCAGCAGTCTGTTGTGTGGGTATCTTTGTGGATTTCTGTGGGCCTCTCTAGCACTTTGCTTCTTCCTATTCTCATGTGGTCTGCATTTACCATGGTCTCCTATTCCTTGTTCTCCCTCTCTGTTGTTGATCCAGCTGGGATCTCCCGCTCCCCCAAGCTCTCTTTCCCTCGACCCTCGCCTTTCATTACCCCCACTCATGTCCAGGCTGTTCATGTAGATCTCATTCCATTTCTCTGTCATTGGGTGATCCCTGTGTCTTTCTTGGGGTCCTGTTTTCCAGGTAGCCTCCCTGGTGATGTGAGTAGCAGACAAGTCATCCTTGTTTCATGTCTAGTATCTTGCTATGAGTGAGTACATACCATGTTTGTCTTTCTGAGTCTGGGTTACCTCACTCAGGATGATTTTTTCTAGATCCATCCATTTGTCTGTAAACCTCATGATGCCATTGTTTTTCTCTGCTGAGTAGTATTCCATTGTGTATATGTACCACATTTTGTTTATCCATTCTTCAGTTGAAGGGCATCTGGGTTGTTTCCATGTTCTGGCTATTACAAACAATGCTGATATGAACATAGCTGAACAAGTGCTCTTATGGTGTGGTTGAGCATTTCTTGGGTATATGCCCAAGAGTGGTATAGCTGGATCTTGGGGGAGATTGATTCCCAATTTTCTAAGAAAGCGCCATATTGATTTCCAAAGTGGTTGTACAAGCTTGCATTCCCACCAGCAGTGGAGGAGAGTTCCCCTAGCTCCACATCCTCTCCAGCATAAGGTGTCTTCAGTGTTTTTGATCTTAGCCATTCTGACAGGCATAAGGTGGTATCTCAGAGTTGTTTTGATTTGCATTTCCCTGATGATTAGGGATGTTGAGCAGTTCCTTAAATGTCTTTCGGCCATTTGAGTTTCCTCTGTTGAGAATTCTCTGTTTAGCTCTATAGCCCATTTCTTAATTGGACTGTTGGGCATTTTGATGTCTAATTTCTTGAATTCCTTATATATTCTGGATATCAGTCCTCTGTCAGATGTGGGGTTGGTGAAGATCTTTTCCCATTCTGTAGGCTGTCGCTTTGCCTTGTTGACCGTATCCTTTGCTCTACAAAAGCTTCTCAGTTTCAAGAGGTCCCATTGATTGATTGTTTGTCTCAGAGTCTGTGCTACTGGTGTTCTATTTAGGAAGTAGTCTCCTATGCCAATGTAGAACGCCATTCTTTTCCATCCCTCCGAGTGCTCGTGTGTGAGAACCACCTCCCCCCCCCCCTGACAGCTGTTCATTTCTGTTCTCTAACATCATCTTGGAAAACAAGGCATTCATACACATTTAAAAATATAACATCTAAAAGTTTGAGTGTAAATTTGAACAGTGGCAAATTACTTGATTTTGTCTTATTGGTGTTTGAAGATGCAGTCATTCAAATGTCAAGCAGGGGGATGAAAACTCCTACGGATAGAAACATGAAGATACACCGTAGTAGGAGTCTGAAATAGTTCCTTTTCCCCCTTAGACTCACACTTCCACACTTAATTCCTGATTTTTTTTAAATTAATTACGTTTGTGTATTTATTTGTGTTGGGCAGAACACGTGTGTGCATGTGACACATGTGACACATGCAGGTCAGAGGACAACCTGCAGGAGCCGGGTCTCTCCTCGCACCCTGTGGATCCCAGGTGCCCAGCTCAGGCTGGCAGACTCACACACAAGCGTGTTAACTCACTGAGCCCTCTTGCTGGCCCTTTACTATTACTGTTATTAATTAAAATTTTCATTTATTTTACAACCTGATCAAAGTTTCCCCTCCCCCTTCTCCTTCCATTCCCTTCCCTCACCTCCCCTCTATCCTCCCCCCCATCCACATCCACTCCTCCATCTCCATTCAGAAAGGGGCAGGCCTCCCATGGGCATCAACAAAGCATGGCACATCAAGTTGAGGCAGGACCAACTCGCTGGCCTTCTTAATGAGTTATTTTTTTTTTTTAATATTTGGAAGTATCTTCTCAGTCTCACTATATTTTTCTAACAAAGTATAAATAAAGAATTTAAAAACCCCTTCTCTCTGACCCAAAGCTCTGAGTGTTCAAATATCTTATTCTGAATTGAGTTCTTGGAACTATTGGTGCGACCATGAAATTGATCAAAGCCAGGCAATTATTTCTGTGAACATTTACTAAATATTAAAACAACTGGAAGCGTGCATGGATAAGTACATGTGAGCTGGCATCTGGATACCGAGCAGCAGCTGTTGCTGCTACAGGAGGTGCACACGCATTCCACGTCTGCTCTGACTGTGGCTGAAGGTCCCAAGGACCCGTGTCTGCATGAGTGGTGGATGGAATGGGCATATCTTGCTATGTTTTTGTCAACTATTTGAGCTCTTGATAAGTTATATTGCTAAAACTTAATGTAACCGTCATCTGAATTGAAGTCCTTCGAAGCACTTAACGTCCCCAGAATCAGTTGTTGAGTGAATGCTTCAGTTTGTGATAAAGACTGACCCCCTGCAAGAACAATTTAATGTCATAGAAATTCTGTCAACTGATGCTTATAATTAGGGTTATTTTCCACTTTATTATCAGCAAATGTTTAGAAACAATGTTGCCTGTAGAAGCATTTTGTTACATGGACAGCACAGTCATTGACTGCCCTGGTTTCCGGGGAATGTACCCCAGGGGTATTGGACAGGAGAGGAAATGGTGAACTGTACCCGCTGCTGTTTTGCTTAGAGACACCTTGCTGAGCCCACAGAACTAGAAAGCTCAGGGGGAAGTCAGTGTGGCTGATACCAATCACAATTTTCACAAAATGCTGCCATTTCACGTTTTAGAGACATTGTCACAAAAAAACATCACAGATAGTGTTAACTGACTCAGACCACTGGGCGTGGTAGCCTGAAATTTAATTCACAGAGTTTTCACTGGCCTCCTTGTCAAGCTCCTTAGCCAAAGGAAAATGTCTGAAAAAGGATGTCTTTCTTTTTAAAATTCAAGCAAACTTGTCAGCACTCATTTCAAGGCATGTTCTGAACAGGAAGGAAGACAGACAGGCATCTCGGGAACAGACAAGCAGAGAAGGCACGAGACGGGTCATGTGACAGAACTCTAGCAAGCGCTGGCCACCTTAAGGCCCCCAAATAAAATAAAGACAACAAAAACAGGGCAAGGACAATATTATTTATTTTGAAACAACAAAGTGTGAAACGCGCTCTGTGTGAAGCAGGAGTGAGGACGAGAGATCTCATTTGGTAAAAAGGTGTGAGGAGCCAAATATGAAATATTTGAGCTAAGAATTCTTATTGCTCTTGCGGAGAACCTGAGTGAGGTTCCCAGCACACACACTGGATGTCTCATAACCTTCTGTAGCTCCAGCTCCAGGATTCGATGCCTGTGGCCTCCACAGATACCTGCACTCCTGAGCACTTACACCGCTCCCACATACACATAATTACAAATGACAAGAAAAGATTTTAAATGTGTGAGGGTGTGTTACCCATGCTGCACATGCATATTAAGCATTGGGATAGCTTTTATAAGCCCTTGAAACTCAGAATAACTTCAGTAATTTTAATGGACACTATATAATCAAATGTCTCCTATTTACCTATTTAAAAAGGAATATTGGCTCCGGACTTCCCTTTTGCAACACTGGTGAGTGCCCTTCCTTGCCCCAGACCCCATCCCTGGGCACCAGCCACTCCAGGGAAGACCTGCCCAGCTTGGCCCCAGGTTCTGGCCACCTGGCAGGTTCCCTGCTAGCCCCACCGGGAAGGATCCCCTTCTCCAAGACCCCTGGCAGACCCTGCAGTCTCCACGCCCTGCCCCCACGCCCATCCGCCTGAGCCCCAAGCCTCTTCCTGAGACTTAGAGGCCGGCCCCCAGCTCCCATCTTGCTCCAGACTTCCCGTTTGCAACACTGGTGAGTGCCCTTCCTTGCCCCGGACCCCATCCCTGGGCACCAGCCACTCCAGGGAAGACCTGCCCAACTTGGCCCCAGGTTCTGGCCACCGGGCAGGTTCCCTGCTACCCCACCGGGAAGGATCCCCTTCTCCAAGACCCCTGGCAGACCCTGCAGTCTCCACGCCCTGCCCCCACGCCCATCCGCCTGAGCCCCAAGCCTCTTCCTGAGACTTAGAGGCCTGCCCCCAGCTCCCATCTTGCTCCGGACTTCCCTTTTGCAACACTGGTGAGTGCCCTTCCTTGCCCCAGACCCCATCCCTGGGCACCAGCCACTCCAGGGAAGACCTGCCCAACTTGGCCCCAGGTTCTGGCCACCGGGCAGGTTCCCTGCTAGCCCCACCGGGAAGGATCCCCTTCTCCAAGACCCCTGGCAGACCCTGCAATCTCCACGCCCTGACCCCACGCCCATCCGCCTGAGCCCCAAGCCTCTTCCTGAGACTTAGAGGCCGGCCCCCAGCTCCCATCTTGCTCCAGACTTCCCTTTTGGAACACTGGTCTGTCTGAACCAAGTGTGCGGATAAGGCCAAGAACGAACCACAAGGAGATGGGCAGACGTCAAGGCAGAAACATATACAACAAAATGAATAGCAATACAGCATCACCAGGCCCTAGCCCTCCTCCAACACCTAGACCTGAACATCAGAAATTGGAAGAAGCAGAAGAAAACAGCCTTATGAATGACATCATGAAGAAGCTAGAGGCTTGTGTAGAGGAAAAGACAAAAAAATGTGAAAAACGCTGTAAACAACTAGAGGAAAGGGCAAACAAATTAGAAGAAATCAATAAAGTCCTGGAAGAAAACAATAAAGTACTGAGAGAAAATCAAGAAAAATCAATGAAACAAATGAAGGAAACAGTCCAAGACCTGAAAAGGGAAATAGAAAAAATGAAGAAGACACAAACAGAGGGAATGTTGGAAATAGAAAATCTGAGAAAACGATTGGGAACTTCAGATGCAAGTATAATCAACAGAATGCAAGAGATGGAGGAGAGGATCTCTAGCGTTGAAGATACAGTAGAAGAAATAGATTCATCAGTCAAAGAAAACACTAAAGCCAACAAAGTCATGAACCAAAATGTCCAAGAAATTTGGGACACCATGAAAAGACCAAACCTAAGAATAATAGGGGTCGAAGAAGGAGAAGAATACCAACTCAAGGGCACAGAAAATATATTCAACAAGATCATAGAAGAAAACTTTCCCAACTTAAAGAAGGAAATGCCTATGAAGATACAAGAAGCTTATAGAACACCAAACAGACTAGAACCCCCAAAAAAGTCCCCTCGCCACATAATAGTTAAACAACTAAACATACAGAATAAAGAAAGAATATTAAGAGCAGCAAAGGAAAAAGGCCAAGTGACATATAAAGGCAAACCCATCAGAATAACACCCGATTTCTCAATGGAGACTTTGAAAGCCAGAAGAACCTGGACAGATGTAATGCAGACACTAAGAGACCATGGATGTCAGCCTAGACTAATATACCCAGCAAAACTTTCAATCACCATAGATGGAGTGAACAAGACATTCCATGACAAAGCCAGATTTAAACAATACTTATCCACAAACCCAGCCCTACAGAAAGCACTAGAAGGAAAATTCCAACCTGAGGAAGTCAGATACACCCTCGAAAACACAGGCAACAGATAAAGCCACAGCAGTAAACCCCAACGTATAGAAGTACCCACACATCACCACCAAAAAATAACAGGAATGAACAATCACTGGTCATTAATTTCCCTCAATATCAATGGACTTAATTCACCTATAAAAAGACATAGGCTTACAGAATGGATACGAAAGCAGGACCCATCTTTCTGCTGCATACAAGAAACACATCTCAAATTCAAAGATAGACACTACCTAAAAATAAAAGGCTGGGAAAAGACTTTCCAATCAAACGGTCTCAAGAAACAAGTGGTGTAGCCATCCTGATATCCAGCAAAATAGACTTCAAACTAAAATCAATCAAAAGAGATCAAGAAGGGCATTACATACTCATCACAGGAAAGATCCACCAAGATGAAGTCTCAATTCTGAATATTTATGCCCCAAACACAAGGGCACCCACATATGTAAAAGAAACATTACTAAGCTTAAATCACATATAAAACCCCACACATTAATAGTGGGAGACCTCAACACCCCACTTTCACCACTGGACAGATCTCCCAAATTGAAACTTAACAGAGAAATAAAGGACTTAACTGATGTCATGACTCAAATGGACTTAATCGATATCTACAGAACATTCCATCCTAACAAAAAAGAATATACCTTCTTCTTAGCACCCCATGGAACCTTCTCTAAAATTGACCACATACTTGGCCACAAAACAAATCTAAACAGATACAAAAGAATTGGAATAACCTCCTGTGTTCTATCAGACCACCATGGTCTAAAGTTGGATTTCAACAACAACAAAAACTACAGAAAGCCTGCAATCTCATGGAAACTGAATAATACCCAACTGAATCACCAATGGGTTAAGGAAGAAATAAAGAAAGAAATTAAAGACTTCCTAGAGATCAATGAAAATGAAGACACCACATATCCAAATTTATGGGACACTATGAAAGCAGTACTAAGAGGGAAATTCATAGCACTAAATGCCCACATAAATAAGTTGGAGAAATCTCACACTAGAGACTTAACAGCATACCTGAAAGCTCTAGAACAAGAAGAAGCACAGTCTCCCAGGAAAAATAGACGCCAGGAAATTATCAAAGTGAGAGCTGAAATCAATAAAATAGAAACAAAGAGAACAATACAAAAAATTAATGAAACAAAGAGTTGGTTCTTTGAGAAAATCAACAAGATAGACAAGCCCTTATCCAAACTAACCAAAAGACAGAGAGAGAGCACATCCAAATCAACAAAATCAGAAATGAAAAGGGGGACATAACAACAGACATTGAGGAAATCCAGAGAATCATCAGGTCATACTTCAAAAACCTCTATTCGACAAAACTGGAAAACCTAAAAGAAATGGATAACTTTCTGAATAGGTACCACATACCTAAGTTAAATCAAGACCAGATAAACTATTTAAATAGTCCAATAACCCCTAACGAAATAGAAACAGTCATTGAAAGTCTCCCAACCAAAAAAAGCCCAGGACCAGATGGTTTCAGCGCAGAATTCTACCAGATCTTCAAAGAAGAGTTAATACCAATACTCTCTAAATCGTTCCACACAATAGAAACAGAAGGAACATTACCAAACTCCTTCTACGAGGCTACAATTACCCTAATTCCTAAACCAAACAAGGATACAACAAAGAAAGAGAACTACAGACCGATCTCCCTCATGAACATTGATGCAAAAATACTCAATAAAATACTGGCAAACAGACTCCAAGAACACATCAAAACAATTATCCACCATGATCAAGTAGGATTCATTCCAGGGATGCAAGGGTGGTTCAACATACGAAAGTCCGTCAATGTAATACACCATATAAACAAACTCAAAGAAAAAAACCATATAATCATCTCACTGGATGCAGAAAAGGCATTTGACAAAATCCAACACCCCTTCATGATAAAGGTATTGGAGCGATCAGGAATACAGGGAACATACCTAAACATAATAAAGGCAATTTACAGCAAGCCAACAGCCAACATCAAATTAAATGGAGAGAAACTCAAAGCAATTCCACTAAAATCAGGAACGAGGCAAGGCTGTCCACTCTCCCCATACTTATTCAATATAGTACTTGAAGTTCTAGCCAGAGCAATAAGACAACATAAGGAGATTAAGGGGATACAAATTGGAAAGGAAGAAGTCAAGCTTTCCCTATTTGCAGATGACATGATAGTATACTTGAGCGACCCCAAAGATTCCACCAAGGAACTGATACAGCTTATAAACACCTTCAGCAACATAGCAGGATACAAGATCAACTCAAAAAAATCAGTAGCCCTCCTATATACAATGGACAAAGAAGCGGAGAAGGAAATCAGAGATACATCACCCTTTACTATAGCCACAAATGACATAAAATACCTTGGGGTAACACTAACCAAGCAAGTGAAGGACCTATATGACAAGAACTTTAAGTCCCTGAAAAAAGAAATTGAAGAAGATGTCAGAAAATGGAAAGATCTCCCATGCTCATGGATAGGCAGGACTAACATAGTAAAAATGGCAATCTTACCAAAAGCAATCTACAGATTCAATGCAATCCCCATCAAAATACCAACACAATTCTTCACAGACCTGGAAAGAATAATACTCAACTTCATATGGAAAAACAAAAAACCCAGGATAGCCAAAGGAATCCTGTACAATAACACGACTTCTGGAGGCATCACGATCCCTGACTTCAAGCTCTACTATAGAGCTACAGTAATAAAAACAGCTTGGTACTGGCATAAAAACCGACATGTGGACCAATGGAATCGAATTGAAGACCCTGACATTAATCCGCACACCTATGAACATATAATTTTTGACAAAGAAGCCAAAAGTGCACAATGGAAAAAAGAAAGCATCTTCAACAAATGGTGCTGGCAAAACTGGATATCAACATGTAGAAGGCTGCAAATAGATCCATATCTATCACCGTGCACAAAACTTAAGTCCAAGTGGATCAAGGACCTCAACATAAATCCAGCTACTCTGAACCTGCTAGAAGAGAAAGTAGGAAGTAGTCTTGAACGCATTGGCATAGGAGACTACTTCCTAAATAGAACACCAGTAGCACAGACTCTGAGAGAAACAATCAATCAATGGGACCTCTTGAAACTGAGAAGCTTTTGTAGAGCAAAGGGTACGGTCAACAAGGCAAAGCGACAGCCTACAGAATGGGAAAAGATCTTCACCAACCCCACATCCAGAATATATAAGGAATTCAAGAAATTAGACATCAAAATGCCCAACAGTCCAATGAAGAAATGGACTATAGAACTAAACAGAGAATTCTCAACAGAGGAAACTCAAATGGCCGAAAGACATTTAAGGAATTGCTCAACATCCCTAATCATCAGGGAAATGCAAATCAAAACAACTCTGAGATACCACCTTATGCCTGTCAGAATGGCTAAGATCAAAAACACTGAAGACACCTTATGCTGGAGAGGATGTGGAGCTAGGGGAACTCTCCTCCACTGCTGGTGGGAATGCAAGCTTGTATAACCACTTTGGAAATCAATATGGCGCTTTCTTAGAAAATTGGGAATCAATCTCCCCCAAGATCCAGCTATACCACTCTTGGGCATATACCCAAGAAATGCTCAACCACACCATAAGAGCACTTGTTCAGCTATGTTCATATCAGCATTGTTTGTAATAGCCAGAACATGGAAACAACCCAGATGCCCTTCAACTGAAGAATGGATAAACAAAATGTGGTACATATACACAATGGAATACTACTCAGCAGAGAAAAACAATGGCATCATGAGGTTTGCAGACAAATGGATGGATCTAGAAAAAAATCATCCTGAGTGAGGTAACCCAGACTCAGAAAGACAAAAATGGTATGTACTCACTCATAGCAGGATACTAGACATGAAACAAGGATGACTTGTCTACTACTCACATCACCAGGGAGGCTACCTGGAAAACAAGACCCCAAGAAAGACACAGGGATCGCCCAATGACAGAGAAATGGAATGAGATATACATGAACAGCCTGGACATGAGTGGGGTAATGAAAGGCAAGGGTTGAGGGAAAGAGAGCTTGGGGGAGCAGGAGATCCCAGCTGGATCAACAACAGAGAGGGAGAACAAGGAATAGGAGATCATGGTAAATGAAGACCACATGAGAATAGGAAGAAGCAAAGTGCTAGAGAGGCCCACAGAAATCCACAAAGATACCCACACAACAGACTGCTGGCAATGGTCGAGAGACAGCCGGATCTGACCTACTCTGGTGATGGGATGGCCAAACACCCTAATTGTTGTGCTAGAAACCTCATCCAACTACTGAGGGATCTGGATGCAGAGATCCATGACTAGGCCCCGGGTGGATCTCTGGGAGTCCAATTAGCGAGAATGAGGAGGGTTTATATGAGCGAGAATTGTTGAGACCAAGGTTGGATAAAGCACAGGGACAAATAGCCAAATGAATGGAAACACATGAACTATGAACCAATGGCTGAGGGGTCCCCACTGGATCAGGCCCTCCGAATGGGTGAGACAGTTGATTGGCTTGATCTGTTTGGGAGGCATCCAGGCAGTGGGACCAGATCTTGTGCTCATTGCCTGGGAGGAGGAGACTAGACCTACCTGGACTGAGTCTACCAGGTTGACCTCAGTCTGTGGGGAAGGCTTTGCCCTGGAGGAGATGGGAATGGGGGGGGGGGGGGGTTGGGGGGAAGGTGAGGGGGACGGGAGGGGGGAGAACAAGGGAATCTGTGGCTGATATGTAGAACTGAATTGTATTGCAAAATAAATTTAAATAAATTAAAAAAAAAGAAAGCATCAATAAAAAAAAATAAAATAAAAAGGAATATTATTTATTACAAATACATTAGAACATAAGCCAGGGGGAATAAACACAGTTAACACTTTATAAAGTGACAGTATCTTACAAATCTTATGAAATTGTTACTATTTAAGATCATTATTATAACTGGCATAATGATGTGTGAGACATAAAAGAACTTTTAGATTATAGATCATTGATTAATTATTAAAGGAGAACCCAATATGTTAAACTGGCCCTATATTTGACAACCCTGAAGTTTCTGCATGTAGGGTAAGGCACTATGATAAAGTTTAGAATAGGCAGAGGCATGTCTTTGTATCAGTCAGTACAGTATGTGTGCATGTGCACGTGTGTGCATGCGTGTGAGTGTAAGTGTGCATGTATGTGTGTGTGTGTGTGTGTATGTGCCTGCATGTGCTCCCGTGCGTGCCTCTCTGTGTATGTGTGTGTGTGTGTGTGTGTGTGTGTGTGTGTGTGTGTGTGTGTATTCCTGGATATGTAAATGAAACCCACCTAACCCATACACTGTTACTTGTACATGTCTGATCTCGGGGCTGGCCCTGAGTGCTCTCTTGGGTTAGCCAAGGATTCCCTGTTCCTTTGTCCCACTCTGGAATGAGGTAAGTGAAGACTTTCAAAGCTACAGAACAGCAGAGCATGGCCCAGGAGAAGGGGAGCTGGGATGGACATACACCACAATTGAGTTCCCACCGCCTTACCTTTTCTACAAATGCAGCCCATTCTGCTCCAGATACCATGCCTATTGTGGCTGCTAGTAACTGAGTTGGGAAGACTGCAGGCAGGCGTGGTGTGAAAGGAAGCGCAAAAACCATAATTTCAGTCTGAAGAGGTGTGATAGGTATTAGACACCAAAGTGAGGATGCTGAGTTTGCAGGGTAAAAGATGCCAGGGCCTGTGGGGTGAGACTGGACTGCAGGTCTGAGCTTGGGAACCACCGAGTGCAGTACCGATTCTACTACAAATTTGAAATATATGTGCCACAACTAAAGACAATAAAGAAGAGCTTTAAGAAAAATATTTTATAACAAAAACAACAAAAAATCACTGTGACACACAAAAATCTTTTAATAAGTTGGTGAAGAAAAGAAAAAAACAGTAGAGAAAGACAAAAGAGATAAAGACAGTTTATGAGAAGGGAACCTGAATAACCAGTCAATATATGAAGAGATGGCCAAACCCAGTAGCAAAGAAAAAAATATAAATTTGAATATTGCAGAGACATAAGCTGCACCCACTAGACTGGAAGAAAACACTCTTGCAAGTGAAGACTTTCAAAGCTACAGAACAGCAGAGCATGGCCCCGTATGTCTATATACACTTATTACCATTTTGGATACATAAGATTTGCAAATATCACTGTACCATTATATGTAGATTTTCTGTTTTTTTAAACTCTCTAACAAAGATATGGTAGAATCATAAAAACAAATGAAGGATAAGTAGTCAGTGATTGTTGGAAAAAAATCAAGAGTGAAATGTTTTGGAAGCCTTCGTGGAGCAAGTGTTTTAGGAAGTGGGAGTGGATGCCTGCCTTCCATGCTGCTGAGAAAAAACTTCCAGCACTATTTGCAGTGGGGTGGTGGTGGAGATAATTATACAAGGGAACTGAAGGAAAGAGCAGAGAACATGACCTTGCTTTGAAGCCAGGAGTCATAAAGGAGAGGAGAGACATGGAGGGAGGTGTCAAGACAGGTTTCCATTTCAACATTTCTTATAGCATTTCAAATTATATCATACAATGCTCATATTGTACTTATATGCGTGTACTTTAAAAATAATTGTAAATATAATATACTTATCTATTAGTCAACAGTAGAAACTTTCAACATCAAGAAACTTGAGGAGACTGCTCTTTCCAGTTTTTACTTACCATTGTGGTCGGTATTGAAATGACCAGTAAAACTGTAACAAATGCAGTTAATTAGCTGGGTAAAAAAATGAAATGGAATAATGCTTGGTATTGGCACAGGTATAGAGCATTTGAAAGCCACACAGCTGTGAAGGGTGAAAAAACTGCTCAGCAGTGAGTTTGCTGGCTCACAGCCTGTTCCTAACAGCTACGTTACCTTCGTCACAAATAAGACTCCACATACGATGGCTAAGTTTGGTTGTCAGATTGACGGGACTGAGGGCATTAGTGAGGCAGACTTTCGCGTGTGTCTGTGAAGGTTTTTCAGAGAAGATTAATTTCCAGGTGAAGACCTGCCTTAATGTGGGCAGCACACCCGGACTGAGTATGAATGTAAAGGGGGAAAACTATTTTCCTTTCCCCTCTTCCCGATCTTTCCAGGTGTGAGCACAGCAAATGTTGCTTCTGTCCCCACGCTGAATGAAAAGAGATGAGGACATGGCTGCATCCTAGGTGTGATGGAGAAGAAGGTTTATTGTAGCTATGAGGGAGAGCGCAGTCAGAGGCATCTGGAAAGGTCCAGAATGAACTGGACCATGAGAGGAGGGGAGGAAAAGAGGAAGAGAGGAAGAGAGGAAGAGAGGAAGAGAGAGGAACCAGGAGGCCGAGAGGCCAAGTAGCCAAAATGGCTGGGTTATAGAGGAAGAGACGCTGGGGGAAGGGAAGGGAAGCTCAGGGGCTGGAGAAGTTTACAGTAGGGGGCGGGGGGAGATGATAAGTGCTCAGGAGCCAGTGTAACACTTACTAGTGGCCAGTGTCTGTTCTGATATGATAAATAGACACCTCAGTTAGCCATTTGTCCTGGGTCTCCTTGAGACCTACCACATGCCTTCACACGGAAGGATTCCCTCCCAAATTTAGACCTTGAGCCAGAATGCAGCTCCTGCCCCGCCCCCTCCTCGAGATGCTTCAGCCAGGCATTTGTCACAGTGAGACAAGGAACACCTTCATACAGGCGAGGGTCAGATGGCCTGTTGACTCTGACCCATTGGTCCAGTTCTCAGGTTGGGCCCTCCAGGAAGCCCCGAGACTCCGATAGAAGGTTTATAGAGACTGTGATGGGGATTAACACTGGAAGAGAGAATGCAGCATTGGGAAGAAGGAGGTGACTCTGGGCTGAAATTCAGGACCCACAAAGCCTCAGCTGACTATACAGGAATTTCTGAAGCCACAAAGATTTTTCAGAGTTGCGCTGAGCTGTCTTCAGTCCCCAACAGGAACTGGAGCACTACACCACAGCATTGCCTATAGCCCATCTTGAGCTACTTGGAAATACACATAAAAACACACATATGTGGGGCCAGCTCTCTGAAGATAGTGAGGAAAAGGGGCCCAGGGTGAAAACTTCAAGCTGTTGACATATTTTGCCATGAGAACACTGGCTGGGTTTAAAAGGAAGGTTAAAGGTGAAAAGGCAAAATCTATTCCACCAAGAAAGATGAGTAGGATGGCTTGTAATGGGGAAGGAGACAGGCAAGCAGAACTGATAAGAGACAGCCAATCAGGCACTGAGGAGCAAGGTCCATGTCAGCAGGCTGGCTGGCTGGCTTCCATGAACCTCTCCTGGGAATGTACACTAGATACTAGTGCTCTTTTGCCTATCTTTACTTGGAATGCAGCTCCATGTAACAGACTTAATTGTAAATAAATATGGCTACCAACAAAATGTTTCTACCTAGGATACCATCCCATAGCAATGAACTAAACAGGAGGTCACCAAGAAAGAGTTCAGGCTGCAGCGGGGATGGCGTTAACTCTCTGCCATGGTAAAGCTAGGAACTGGTTATGTAAATATGGGAACAAAGGGGACTCAGTCTATTAACAGCACCTGAGATTCCTGCACAGGCAGGAACATCACTCAGTGATTTAAATCTAGCAGATCATTAAGGCCAATAGCTAGCAGAGCATGAGTCATGGACGGACAGGGGTGGGCTTCAAACACCCATGTGCGTGGGCAATACATGAACAGTGTATGCTCATCTCAATGGTTAGACCAGAGGGACATGCATAGTGTAATAGTGTATGGGCAAGTTTAGCCCATGACAGCCTAGAGAAGTAACCAGTCTCAATAGAGATTATTTCAGCCTTTGTCGAGTTTCTACCATGACTCTGTAGGGGAGGGAGGGAGGGAGGCAGGGAGGGAGGAAGAGAGAGAGAGAGAGAGAGAGAGAGAGAGAGAGAGAGAGAGAGAGAAGGAATTTAATGCCTTTCTCTTTTTTTCTTTTTTTTTTGAGAATTCTTCCTACTCTTGGGATTATTTTTATTGAGTTTCTTACATTTCCTCAAACTCTAACTTTTCTATAATTCTTAATAAAGCTTACTTCAGCTTTGTATAATTCCATGAGAGTCCACATTTAAAATTTTTATTGCTACAAGGCAATGAACTTTGTCACCATCCCAGGTCATTCTTAGATGACCATGAGTGTTCAGCATGCTAGGACCTAGCCATTTGGGCAAGAAACTGTTCTTGCCTGGACTGCTTGATCGACTGGACACACAGGACCCATAGGAAGGTGACCACTGAACTTTGCTTGGCAAAATGGTCCTTCAGGTTCCTGCTTTGCAGAGGAAACTGCCAGACATTCTACAGGACACAGAGAGAAATGACTGAGAGACTCTAGGCCTGTGGGCTGAAGACAGATGCCCCACCTTTACAAAGGAACATTAGGTGACTGTCCAGGCTGCCAGCTGTCTCTGTCTACCCTGCAAGACTCCCGAAAGTTCCTTGTGTCCTTTTCCCATTTCTCAGGTAATAGTATATACTTCTGAGGTCTTTGATGTAGTTGAAGCTTGATAGTTACAATTTTCCTTAGTTATGATAAAAGATAAGTTAGATATGAAACCTTAGACTCATAAATATAAGATAGATAGGATATCTTCTTTAATTTTGCCAAAACAAATTGACTAGATATTGTAACTGTAATTCTTGCTTGATAACTGTTTTGTTATATGTAATTTTACTATGTGAAAGTTAAAACCTTCCTTTTTGAAAAAAAGAAAAGGGGAAGTGCTGTGGGATGTTCTGTATGTTAAATGTGTTGCTCTGATTGGTTAATAAATAAAACACTGATTGGCCAGTAGCCAGGCAGGAAGTATAGGCAGGACAAACAGAGAGGAGAATGAGGGGAGGTGGAAGGCTGAGGCAGAGAGACGCTGCCAGCTGCCGCTATGACAAGCGAGATGTAAGGTACCGTAAGCCACGAGCCATGTGGCAACTTGTAGACTAATAGAAATGGGTTGATTTAAGATGTAAGAACAGTTAGCAAGAAGCCTGCCATGGCCATACAGTTTATAAGTAATATAAGTCTCTATGTGTTTACTTGGTTGGGTCAGAGTGCCTGTGGGACTGGCAGATGAGAGAGATTTGTCCTGATTGTGGGCCAGGCAGGAAAACTCTACCTACAGTGGGTCATGAAAGGGGCCATAACCCTCAAATCTTGCATTCAAGATCTAGGCACAGACTTCTTCTGGGACTAAAGAAATCACTTTAGAAACTGATAGAAGAAGGTGTGTGGAATAGGCTGCAACCTTTGCAAGACAGATTTATGAAGAATGAAGATTTACTCTGTCTCTTGTTTCTGGAGACTGGGAAAACCAGGAGCATGGGACTCATATCTGTTTGGTTTTTTGTAAGAGCATCAAATCACAACCTGGTGGAAAGGAAGAAGGGGCAGTGAGCTCACATGAAAAGAAGAAGGTTGAAGAAGTGTGTCATGACAAAGGCAAGTGTCATGATAACTAAGTCACTCTGAGGCAGCCGGGGACAGGCAGCCTAGCTCTACTTGGCTTGAGCTATGCACACACTCCTCTGATAATGTCACCCTAGGACACCCACCTGCACTTCCCTCTCCTAACGTTCGTTGAGCCGCACACACCCCCCACCTCAAACATTGAAGTGAGTTGTTCATTCTTGACAACACTATGGTGGCACCCCATTTCCAGTCAAGCACATCCTGGAATATATCTGGGAACTATGGCAATGGCCCAATCCAGCTTGGATTGGTTTATGTGCATGCACCTAAAGGTAAATTGTTAAACTATGTACTTTGTATGAGCTCTTAAAAGAAAAAAAGACTTATTTACCATCTTATGCTTATGCACAATTTGCACAATTGGGTATACATAGGATTAAAATCAGATGCATTGTTGGAAAGGACCTATAGAGAAAAGCTTACACAATCCAAGCTCATTAATCAACACAGAAAACCCTCCCCATCCCATAGGCACCATTTGGCAGACCTGCTCCTTCCTAACCAACAGACCTTCCTCTGCCTCTGGGATTTTCCTCCCCCTTGTTCCCCTGGGGTACTCTCATCCCCTCACCAAAGTCCAGGTTGGCTCTTCTGGACTTCCCTTCCCTATACAACCAAGTAAATCAGATCCTTCTCATCCATCCCTAAGGTCTTCCAAGCTCCTCAGGAACTTCACCTCCCGTGTCACCAGGTAGGCCCTGTTCCTCCCCATCACATAGCATCCCTACACTCATCTGACACCTTTCTCTCCTCCCATCAACTTGATTCTGCCTCATCCCACCCTGAAGGCAGTCCATCTCCTCTACGGTGTAGCATCTCTGAGACATTGGGTAACAGTGCTGTATGCTACAGGCCTTCTGTCTCCTATAGGATCTCACCTCCAAGTGTTGCCAGACCACCCAGTACCTCTGGGATCTCCTATTCCCACTCCTCAGACTAGGTCCACTCTTTCCCACCCTATAAGTTACCCACTACTCCAGAACCTTACTTCTCAGTGTTTCCATGGAGACCCCACCCTAATCCCATAGGCCTACATACCCAGATTTCTAAGTGTTTCTGCCCCTAACTATGAGTTAACCAGAGTTTATTTAATGGAGAGAGACCAAACTTGGAGAGCTACATCATAAGGCAGTAGAAGAGAAGACAACCAAGGAGTGTGCTGACTCACGGACAGTGTCTGTCCACAGGAGTTTATTGGACTTTCAAAAGAAGACTAAGGATAGAACCTGTGTCACTTAATACAAATTCCACAAAAGAAAACATCTCAAGCCTCTTACAAACCACTCCTCTCCTGAAGATTGAACACAACTACACCGAAGAAGGAAGGTGATTGGAGCAAAAAGAAGGCCAGACCAAACTAACAAACTATTCCAGATAATCAAGTGACAGCACAGAAAAAATAAATAACACACACAAAACAAGAGACCAACCCACCCCCACCACATTACAAATCTTAGAGTAATGAACCTTGAAGATTTTCCAGTCAAAGAATTCGAAAGATGATTATAATATGTTAAAACAATTCAAAGAGGACACAATTATATTCCAGAGAAACAAGAGAAAGAGCTGAATAAGACACAAAAGTCATTCTGAGACATGTAAATAGAATTCAACAAAGAGGTATAATTGCTGAAGAAATGTCAAATTGAAATGCTAGAAAAAAAATCCAGTAAGCCAAAAACAAGGAAAAAGAACAAGAACTAGTGAAAAGCCTTAGCAACAGAATGGATCACGTGGAAAACTGAGTGAGGGCTGGAAGACAAAGTCAAGGAACTGGATCACCCAGTAAAGGTCAATAAGAAAAAATTAAAAATATGAACAGAACAACAAGAGAGCTTTCCAATTATGGCCATGGAAGAAGGAGAATCACATAGCAATGGCATAAAGAATATAATCATAGAAGAAAATTTCCCAAACCTAGAGAAAGAGTACAAGAGGCCTGCAGAACAACAAACAGATAGAACCCAAAAGACATTCTCCACAATATTCTATAGTTATAAAAACAAAGAGTAAATGAAGGGTGCTGAAGTAGCAAGAGAGACAGGCCAAGGCAGGCCCATCAGATGGATCCTTGATGATGTGAGAAAAGATTCTAAAGCCAGAAGGGCCTGAAAAGATATATTCCAAATTCTGAAAGCTCACACTGGTCAACTTAAAGTATTATTCCAAGCAAAACTTTCCTTAAAATTGAAAGAGAAATTTCCATAATAATGCAGATTAAAGGAATTTATCATCACCAAGACAGCTCTCCAGAGGATACTAGAAGGAATATTTCAGTTTGGAGAGAAGGATAAAAATACCAAAGAACTCACAGGAAATAAGTTAACTCCACAAAATCAACAAAATGACAGGAATTAATGCAGTTTAAATAAAACTGAATATTAATAGACTCAATTGCCCAATAGAAAGACACAGACTAGTTTATTGGGTCAGAAAACAGGATTACTATCATGACAGCCATCACCTTAGGATGGAAGAGGGTATACCAAGAAAATGGGACCAAGAAACAAAGAGGTATAGTAATTCTAGTATCTGACAAAATATATTTCAAACCAACTCTTTTCAGAAGAGATAAGGAAAGTCACTTCAACTTCACAGTTTACAAAAATGATACTACAGTTCTAAATGTATACACACCAAACATAGCACACCCAGCTTTACAAAATACAGACTAATAGATATAAAACCACAGATTAACCCCAACAGTGACCGCAGGTGTTTTCAATACCCTCTTCTGACCAGTTGACAGGTCATCTGGAAACAAAGAAAACAGAGAAACAGTGGAGTTAAACGACATAAATCAAATGGACCTAACAACCAACACTGAAGAACACATATTCTTTCCAACAGCCCATGGAACTGTTTTCAAGACTGACCACATATTTGGACACAAAGCAAACCTCAGCAAATACAGGAAAGCTGAAATAATGTCCTGTATTCTATCTGGCCACAGAGGATTAAGGCTGGGTATCACAACAACAATAACTACAGAAAATATACAAACTTGTGGAAGCTGAACCACTGAATTGGTCAAGGGAGAAATCAATGAGGAAATTAAAAAATTCCTAGAACTGAATGAAAGTGAAAATACAACAAACCAAAATCTACATGACACAGGTAGTCTGAAGAGGAAGTATGTTGCAGTCAGTAAAGCTGGAAGAGTGGACCCATCTGATCCCTTTGACATCAGACAGAACAATAGAATTTGGAGCTTGCCTTTTAGGTTTAAGTGTTGCTTTGGTTCAGTATGTGCCCGATATGCCCCCAATTCCTCCCCTTGTAATGGTGATTCTGTGCCATTTAATGTTGGAAGTATGTAATTTGCTTTTTGATTTTACAGGGGGGTATAATTAAGAGAATGCCTTGAGTTTCAAAAGAGATTTTTGGGCTTTGGACTTCAGACTTTAAACTGTGTTGAGACTGTGAATGACTATGGAGACTTTTGAAGCTGAGCTAAATGCACTTTGCACTATCATATGGCCAGGAATTTATGGGGACTAAGGAGTGGAATTTGGTGATTTGAATGACAATGGCCCCCATAAATTCATATGTGAATGCTTGGTCCTGGTTAGTGGAACTGTTTGAGAAGGATTATGAGATGTGGCTTTGTTGGAGGCATGTCACTGGGTGTCTTAGGGTTTCTATTGTTGTGAAGAGGCACCATGACCATGGTAACTCTTGAAAACATTTAATTGTGGTGACAGCTTACAGTTCAGAGGTTCAGTCCATTATCATCACGGCAGGAAGCATGATGTGCAGGCAGATGTGGTCCTGGAGAAGTAGCTGAGAGTCCTACATCTTGTAGGTTACAGGAAGTAGTCTCAGTATCACACTTCTTTCAACAAGGCCATATCTACTCCAACAAAGCCACACTTCTCTATAAGCTTATGGGGGCAATTCCATTCAAACTACCACACTGGGCTTGGGCTTTGAGGTTTCAAAAGCCCATACCATTCCCAGTAAACTCTTTCTTTCTCTCTCTCCAACTTGCAGAGAAGGATGTAAGCCCTCATCTGCTCCTCTAGCACCATGGATGCCTGTCTGCTGCCATGGTCCCCACCACAATGGCCATGGACTCACTCTCTGAAACTGGAAGCCCCAATAAACTCTTTCTTCTATAAGTTGCCTTGGTCATGGTGTCTCCTCACAGCATAGAAAAGCAACTTAGACAGGAAGGAACACTTCCAAATTCTTTTTTGAAGACATTATTACCTTGATAGCAAAATCAGACAAATAACTTACAAAAAAGAAATTATAGGCCAATCTCACTGATGATCCTAAGTGTAAATATTCTCAATAAAATACTTGCAAGTGGAATTCAAGAACATACCAAAAGTATCATGTACCATGATCAAGTTGACTTGACCCCAGAGGAGCAAGGATGGTCCACCATATGTAAATGAATAAATGTAATTCACCACATAAACACACTCAAGGACAGGTGCAGAAAGGGCCTTTGATAAAATCCAATGCCATTCCTGAAAATGTCCTGGAGAATCTAGGGATATGGTGGGATATACCTTAACATTCTAAAGGCAATATACAGCAGGTCCATAGCCACCAGCATGCTAAGTGGAGAAAAACTCAAAGAATTTCCATCTACTCTCTTCATTCCTCTTCAACTTAGTATTTGAAGTGTCAGCTAGAACAACACATTGAGAGAAAGAGATAAAGGGCTTACAAATAGGAAAGAAAGAAGTCAAAGCATCCTTATTTGTAGATGATATAAATCCACACATAAAAGGCTTAAAGAATTCCACTAGAAAACTCCTATAGTTGATGAACATATTCAGAAGGATCTAAAATTAATACACAAAATCAGTAGAATCCTGAACATCAAGAATAAACATCCAATAAAGAAACCAGGAAAACAATTCCATTCAGATAGCCTCAAAAAAATCTTGCAATAAATCAAACCAAGGCAGTGAAGATTTGTTACAGGGAAAATTTTAAGACATAGAAGAGAGAAATTGAAGATAACAGAAAATGGAAAGACCTCCCATGTTCACGTATTAATAGGATTAATATTGTGAAATGACATCCTACCAGAAGAAATCCACAGGTTTAAAACCTCCCATCAAAATTCTAATGCAGGGCTGGAGAGATGGCTCAGAGGTTAAGAGCACCGGCTGCTCTTCCAGAGGCCCTGAGTTCAATTCCCAGCAACCACATGGTGGCTCACAACCATCGGTAATGAGATCTGGTGCCCTCTTCTTACCTGCAGGCATACATGCAGGCAGAATACTGTATATATAATAAATAAATGAATCTTAAAAAAAAAGAAAAAAAAATTCTAATGCAGATCCTCATAGAAATGGAAAAGAGAATCTCAAAATCCATATGGAAGCACAAAAGAGCCAGGATAGCCAAGAAAACCCTGAACAATGAAACACTCCTGGAGGAAGCAGCATTTCTGATTCCAAGCTGCATTATGGGGCATAGTAATAAAAACAGCATGCTGATGTCAGAAAACAGACACACTTGTTAGTGGAATAAAAGTGGAGATGCAGATATAAGCCCACACCCCTACAGCCATATGAGTTTTGATAAAGAGGCAATAAATAAATGAATGCACACTAGCAGTGGTTTTCAACCTGTGGGTTGTGGCTGGTCCCTTTGGGTGTTGCATATCAGATATTCACATTACAATCCATAACAGTAGCAAACTTACAGTTATGAAGTAGCAATTAAATAGTTTTATAGTTGGGGGTCACCACCACATGAGGAACTGTACTAAAGAGTCCCTGTAGGGGGACAAATAGCCAAATGAATGAATGGAAACACATGAACTATGAACCAATGACTGAGGGGCCCCCACCTGGATCAGGCCCTCCGAATGGGTGAGACAGTTGATTGGCTTGATCTGTTTGGGAGGCATCCAGGCAGTGGGACTGGGTCCTGTGCTCATTGCATGAGTTGGCTGTTTGAAACCTGGGGCCTATGCAGGATCGCTTGGCTCGGCCTGGGAGGAGGGGACTGGACCTGCCTGGACTGAGTCTACCTGGTTGATCTCAGTCCATGGGGGAGGCTTTGCCCTGGAGGAGGTGGGAATGGGGGGTGGGCTGGGGGGAGAGGGTGAGGGGGGCCAGAGGGGGGAGAACAGGGGAATCCATGGCTGATATGTAGAACTGAATTGTATTGCAAAATAAAAATAAATTAAAAAAAAAAAGAGTCCCTGTAGGAAGGTTGAGAACCACTGCAAAGGGGTGTCTTCAATAAACGGTGCTGGTCAAACTGTGTAGCTACATGTAGAAGAATGAAACTAGATCCGTGTCTTTAACCCTGCACAAAACTTAACTCCAAGTGGATCAAGGACTTCAACGTAAGACCTGATACCCTAAATCTGATGGAAGAAAAAGAAGGGAATATGTTTAAACTTATAGCCACAGTAAAGGGCATTCTGGATAGGATCCCAGTATCACAGGCTTCCAGACAAAATGGGACCTTATGAAACTAAAATCTTCTGTACAGCAAATAACATGATCATTCAAATGAAGATATAGGTTCCAGAAGGGGAAAAATCTTTACCAGCTTTTATCTCACAGTGTTTGTGTGTAGAATATACAACACACAGAGACACAGACACAGACACACAGACACACAGACACACACACCACACCACACCAAAAAAGTAAACACCAAACAAACAAACACCTAATTAAAAAAATGAGGCATGGACCTAAACAGAGAGTTCCCAGAAGATGAAATACAAATGGTTGTGAAATATATTTTTAAAAACATTTCCTTTAGCTATCGGGAAAATGACAATTAAAACTGGGATGGAGGGGCTGGGCATGGCAGATGGAAGCACCGACACTCGGGGAAGGAAGCAAGCATGTGGTGGAGAGATGGTGACGATGGTGATGGGTGTGGGAGAGCTGGCCTCACCTGTCACCTGGGCAGAACAGGAGAGCTGGCCTCACCTATCACCTGGGCAGAACAGGAGAGCTGGCCTCACCTCTCACCTGGGCAGAGCAGGAGAGCTGGCCTCACCTGTCACCTGGGCAGAACAGGAGAGCTGGCCTCACCTGCCACCTGGGCAGAACAGGAGAGCTGGCCTCACCTGTCACCTGGGCAGAACAGGAGAGCTGGCCTCACCTGTCACCTGGGCAGAGCTGGAGAGCTGGCCCCACCTGTCACCTGGGCAGAGTGGGAGAGCTGGCCCCACCTGTCACCTGGGCAGAGTGGGAGAGCTGGCCCTGATGGTGTGGGCATGGGAGAGCTGGCCCCATTCCTCACCCAGGCAGTATTTGCCAGACATGGTAGAGCTGTGCACACACAAACACACAGTGGCTGTAACTGCATGCACAGCACCTGTACAAGATCAAGCCAGCCCAAACCCCAGCACAGACTGGGGAAGATCTCACAAATTCTATCCCCGTCTGAGGAGTTTTTGACAATTGATGGCTGCTGGGCAAAGAAAGATTTCTCCAGGGATACAGTCCTTAAAATGCTACCCATGCTCTGGTGGATGGCCCAAGTCCCATACACATACAGGTCACAGTAAATGAACTCTGTGTTAGGAAACAAAAAAGAATGTGAAGTTGGGAAGGAAAAGTGGTAAGGAAATGAGGAAAGAATTTGAGGGGAGACGGGGTGGATTTTAGTAAAACATATGTAATGCATATATGAAAATTTCATTCAAACAATTGAAAATTAAAAACAAACAGAAAGAAACTGAAAAACTGGGGTGGTACTCTTAAACTTGCTGTATTTTATAAAGCATTTTAAATAAAAAAGGTTAAAAGTGAATCAAAAACAAAACAGAGAACCAGCAGTGCTGTGCTCCTCAGTAGTCAAACACTTCCTCTTCAACCACATTCGGAAGCTCCCAACAACAATGGACCCTTGAGTACTTGCTCACTCCTGTGGCCCACTTACAGTATACTTCTGATCTGTACTATGTATTTCCTTTTGAAAAATTTTCTTTGCTTCTTTGTAATTGTGTGCCTTTGTTATACTTCTTTAAATAACACACCAAGAACCTGGAAACACTAATTCCAGACACCAACCACTGGTAATTTTAGGTAGCAGAGCAGTAGTTCATTCATTAGAGCAGAACCCGTTAGACCCTCCCTGCTCCTCAATATTGCTGAATTGGGACCAATTTCCGAACACGGGAATTCTAGCGGATAAGCCCGTATCATAACAAGGGTGCAGCTGGTACTCACTGTGGAGTTTGAATGGAAATGTTTCCTAGGGGTTCACGCATTTGATCACTTGGTCCCAGTTGGTGGAACTGTTTGTATAGGTTATAGAACAAATTAGGAGGTGGAGCCTTGCTGGAGGAAGCACATCACTGAGGACAAGCTCTGAACAAGTTAGGAGGTGGAGCCTTGCTGGAGGAAGCACATCACTGAGGACAAGCTCTGAACAAGTTAGGAGGTGGAGCCTTGCTGGAGGAAGTACATCACTGAGGACAAGCTCTGAAAGTTTGCAGCTTCACCACACTCCCTGCGGCCCTCCTCTGCTTCCCATGTACAGAAAAAAATACGATCTCTCTGCTTCCTGCTCCTGGCTTGCCTTGCCTCCCTGTCATTCCTGATTCTATTCCTCTGGGACCATAGTCGAAATGGGACCTTTCTTCCTTCAGTTGCTTGTGGTCATGGTATCTTACCACGGTAACAGAAAGATAACTAATGCAGAAATGGGTTCCAGAGAGACTGGGGGTGTTTTTGTGAAAACCCTGTTATTTTTTTCTGGAGGAATGTAGAAGACTTTGGATTGGGAAACCTGTTGAATTATTCAGACAGTTCTTAATAGACCCTTTTGTGGAAACTTGGGAGACAGTAGTGCTGAGTAATGTGGACAGTGGTGGCCTGTCTTGCTGGTAGCCATGTCAGAGGAGCAGCAGATAGTGACTGAGGTTCAGGGTGTTGGCCCACCAGGAGGCAACCCCGTGATGGATAGATCTTGGTGAAGCAAGGCCCCCAAAGACCCCAAGCCCCAGAACGTCTTTTGATTCTGCTGTGCCTGTGCATGTTTCCTGTTGCTATCTTTCTCTGATATCTGGCATGGTTGAATTGGGTGTGGGGAAATTCCTCACTGCCTGTAAGGTAATGTGTTTATCTCGTGGAAACTTCCCATTCTACTGGGCGTTTTTACCTGTGAGTCATTATGATGATGGCTTCTCCCCTAAGCTGTACTGTCTAATTGATAATAATAACATTAGCTTATACAGAGCCTTGATGAATAAAAGTATATACACGGATATGTTTCACAGTTAAGGCCTATGAGTTCCACCTCAGGAGTTGCTTTAGATCACAGCTCAGGTTAATGATAGAAGGCGAACAACTGGATTCTTTGGGAGCCAGGCTGGCCCTAATTCTCTTAATGCTAAAAAGATATAGTCACAAGTCTTGGTGTGCATCATTTGGCCGAAACAAAGCCTTGTAATAACTTCAGGTTAGAATAGATGCTTTGACCATAGCTTTAAGATGAAAAAAAAAAACCCACAGAAAACAGTCTAACATCTACAAGGACACATAGCTGAGGTAAAAAATGCAAAGCAGACCAACTGTTAAGTTTGGTTGTTGATCAAAGGTGATGATGAACTGCCCTCAGTTTCTTGATAAATAGGTATACACCCTTAAGATTGAAAGTACAGCCGATAAATTGTCCTTTATGTATAAAAGTTTATGTTTGTGATTCCTTTAAAATTCTTTATAAGATTAACTTTCAAGATAAACAGTAAAATGATTGTTTTTTTGTAACCATAGTATTTAGCCTGCCAGCAAGAGAGTTGGTTGTGAAAAAATACTTTTTGTCTGCTCATGTTCTGTTAATTTGCAATAAGTTACTTAGACATAAATGCTCAAATAATGATAGAGACAGAACCCTAACTAAATATCTGTCATCATCAAATGAAGCTTCCAGTACTGGGAATGGGTTACATCTAACCAAGTTTTTGGCCAAACAGGTTCCATAAGGACCTCCTAACAACCCAGGTTGCTTTCCACAAGCTCATGGCAAGACCCCATTGCTGAAGACAGTACCTACACAACTCATTGAACATGGAGAAGGTAACCTAGTGCCTACTTAGGGCCTTCACCTCTGCAGACTAGTGATCATGGTGCTGGAAGGTATATTGCACACTACCAAAGAAGAAAGATAAAATCAACTCTCTTAGGGTGTCTATTGCTGTGAAGAGACACCATGACCATGACATTTCTTCTAAAGGAAAATATTTAATTGGAGTGGCTTACAGTTCAGAGGTTTAGTCCATTATCATCATGGTGGGACATGGAGGAGTACAGGCAGATATGGTGCTGGAGAAGGAGCTGAGAGTTCTACATCTTGATTCGAAGGCAGCAAAAGGAATCTGCGTACTGGGCATAGCTTGAGAATATATGAGACATCAAAGCCTGCACCCACAGTGACACACTTTCTCCAACAAGGCCACACCTCCTAGTAGTGCTACTCCCTATGGGCCAAGCATTCAAACACATGAGTCTATGGGGGCCATACCTGTTCACACTACCACACCATCCCAGCTACAAACCCTTTGATCTACAATGGTGACCTGCCTGTAAGATACACAGGTGCAATGGTGGCACAGAGCTTGTGGGAGTCACCAAGCACTACCTGATTTGACTTAAGATCCACTCCATGAGATGGAATCCATATTCAACACTGCTTGGATGACAAAGACCTTAAGACTAGATAATCCAGGGACCTAGGGAAAAACCAAATACTACTGTTCTGCTAACAGAACATACCAATGAAATGACTCCTAATGACATTCCGCTGTATGCACAGATTCATGCCATTATCAGAGAAGCCTTCTCCTGCAGCAGATGGGAACAAAAACAGATATACATAATCAGATAATATTCAGAGAGTGAGAGATTTGGAACACTCAGTCCTAAATGGGACATCTCCCTAAAATCTCTCCCTTCAGGGCTCAGGGAACTCTCTGGAAGAGGAGACAGAGTGTATGTACCACTGGGGATGGAGGGTACCAAGGAATAAAGGCTTTCTAGATACAATGGGGCTGGAACACTTATGAACCCACAGAAACTGAGGCATTATGTGCAGAGACTGCACAGGTCTGTATCAGAGGAGGTTCTAGAGCTGAGAGGAGAGGGGACACATGCCCCTATCCCTCACTCAGAAGCCATCTCTAATTGGTAGTCACTTGAAAATGAAAAATCAGTTCTCTCCAACAAAGTCTCATTTGGGAAACAAACCACTCTTAGGTAGTCCCCATGCCCAGCAGTAGATGGCCAACACAAAATGAACCTAACAGCTTGATTGCAGGTTCTTTATCTCATAATATTAAGTCAGGACATTACTTTTCCCCTTCTCTTTTACTTTCTTTTTTCTTTTTTTGAATTCTTATAGGTCCTTTACATATATATTATGGTTTCTGGTTTTGTGTGTTTTTTTTTTTTTTTTTTTGGAATTCCTGTGCAAATCTGTGTGTCTCTCCATCTATATGTTTCTTATGCTTTTTCTTTGGCTCTTTTTCTTGTTTGGTTGTTTTGTCCTATTCCAAATTGTTTGTTTTTGTTTTTATCTTATTTTTTTTATCATTGTTCCTTAGATGACTTTGTTTCCCCTTTTATTTTATTTTATTTTTTTTCAATATATTTCAACTACAGTTTTCACTCCTCTCAGTCCTCCACCCTCTCCCCCTCCCAGATCCACTCCTCCTCCACTTCCCTTCAGAAAATAGAAGACCTCCCAGGGATATCAACTGAATATGGCATAACAAAATACAAACTAGGCACAAACCTTCATATCAATGCTGGGTGAGGCAACCCAGTAGGAGGATAAGGGTCCCAAGAGTAGGCAAAAGAGTCAGAGACACCTCCACTCCCACCTTTACGAGTCCCACAATACACCACATAACAACCATAACACGTATGAAGAGGACCTAGCATAGACCCTGTGATTGCTACTTAGTATTTGTGAACCCCTATGAGCTCTGCTTAGTTGATTCAGTGGGCCATGTTCTCCTGGTGCCCTCAACCCCTCTGGATCCTACAATCCTTCCTCCCCTTCTTCTGCAGATTTCTCCAAGCTCCAAAAGGAGGAACTACTTAATGGAGATCTCCAATTTCAGATCTCTCTCTGCTTAATGTTTTGCTGTGGGTCTCAACATCTGCTCCCATCAGCTGCTAGAGGAAGCCTCTCTGATGATGATTGGACTAGGTGCCAATTTATGAGTATAGTAGAATACCATTAGGAATCATTTTATTGATTTTTTTCTATTCTAGGTTCCTGGTCATCTAGGCAATGTCAGGTATGGGCTCCCTCTCATGGCAAGAGCCTCAAATTAGACCAGTCTTTGGTTGGCCACTCCCACAAGTTTGGTGCCTCCATTGCCCAGCACATCTGTCAGGCAGAATAGATTGTAGGCAAAAGATTATGTGGCTGGGTTGGTGTCCCAATCCCAACACTGGAAGACTTGCCTGGTTACAGAGGAGGGCTGGTTCAGGGTACATATCCTCCATTATTAGGAGTCCTTGTTAGGGTCACCCTCAGAATCCTGGGAGTTTATAGAGCACTAGGTTTCCACCCCCCATGCCCTCCAATTCCAGTTGTCCCCTCCAGTACTCTCTCCATCCATCCATTCCCCTACCCTGCCTGATCTCTCCTGTTCCCATCCCCACCTGCATATCTGGTTTTATGTTGAGGTCTTTGATCCCCTTGGACTTCATTTTTGTGTAGGCTGACAAATATGGATCTATTTGCATTCTTCTGCATGTAGATATCCATTAGATAAATACCATTTGTTGAAGATGCTTTCTATTCTCCATTGTGTCTTTCTTGATTCTTTATTTAAAAAAATCAGGTGGCCATGGGTATGTGGATTTATGTCTGTGTCTTCAATTCAATTACATTGATCCATCTGTCTGTTTTTAATGCCAAGACCATGCAGTTTTTATTACTATAGCTCTGTAGTACAGCTTGAAATCAAGGATAATGATAACTCTAGAAGTTGTTTGTTCAGGGTGTTTTAGCTATCCTGGGTTTTTCCATATGAAGTTGAGTATTGTCATTTCAAGGTCTGTAAAGAATTGTGTTGGAATATTGATGGAGATTGCATTGGATCTGTAGAATGCTTTTAGTAAGAGTGCCATTTTTATTATGTTAATCCTACCAATCCATGAGCGTGGAAGATCTTTCTATCTTCTGATATCTTCTTCAATTTCGTTCTTCAAAAACTTGAAGTTTTTATAATGCAAGTCTTTCACTTTCTTGGTTAGAGAGGTCCCAAGATATTTTATGTTATTTGTAACTATTATGAAGGGTATTGCTTTCCTTATTTCTTTCTGTCTTTTGTCATTTGCATATAGCATGGCTACTGATTTCTTGGAGTTAATTTAGTATCCAGCCACTTCGTTGAAGGTGTTTTCAGCTGTAGGAGTTCCCTGATAGAATTTTTGGGGCTGCATATGCATAGTATCATATTATCTGTGAATAGTGATACTTTGACTTCTTTCTTTCCAAGTCATATCCCCTTGATTTCTTTCAGTTGTTTTATTGCTCTAGCAATAAAATTCTTTAACTTAAAATACTATATTGAATAGATATGGAGAGAGTGGGCAGTCTTGTCTTGTTGTTGATTTTAGTAGTATTACTTTGAGTTTCTCTCTATTTAATTTGGTATTGGCTATAGACTTCCTGTAAATTGCCTTTATTATGTTTAGGCATGTTTCTTTTATTCCCGATCTCTCTAAGACTTTTATCATGAAGGGGTATTAAACTTTTTTCAAAGGCTTTTCCAGCATCAAATGAAATGATCATGTGGTTCTTTTTCTCTGAGTTTGTTTATATGGTAGATTACATTGACTGATTTTCATATGTTGAACCATCCTTGCCTCTCTGGGATGAAGCCTACTTGATCATGGTGGGTAATATTTTTTATGTATTCTTGGATTCCATTTGCAAGTGTTTTATTGAATATTTTTTAGCAACTATGTTCATAAGAAAAATTGATTTGTAATTGTCATTCTTTGTTGAATTTTTGTGTGGTTTGGGTATTAGGGTGACTGTGGCCTCATAAAATGAATTTGACAATGTTCCTTCTTCTATTTTGTGGAATATTTGTAGAGTATTGGCATTAATACTTTCTTTAAAAGTCTGGTAGAATTCTGTGCTAAAACTATCTGGTCTGGGCATTTTTTTTTTGTTTGGAGGCTTCTAGTCACTATTCCTATTTCCTTAGGGGTTATAGGTCTATTTAAATTGTTTATCTGTTCTTTATTTAACTTTGGCAAGTGCTGTTTATCGAGAGAATTATACACTTCTTTTAGATTTTTCAAATTTGTGGAATACAGGATTTCAAAATATGACCTAATGATTTTTTGGATTTCCTTGGTGCCTGTTTTTATGTCCCCTTTTCTTTTCAGATTTTGTTAATTTGAATAATCTCTCTCCATCTTTTAGTTAGTTTGGATAGGGATTCATCTATCTTCTCATTTTCTCAAGAATGAAACTTTGTTTCCTTGATTCTTTGTATTGTTCTTGTTTCTATTTTAACAAGTCAGTCTTCAATTTGATTATTTCCTGCCATCTACTCCTCTTGGGTATGCTTGTTTCTTTTTGTTCTAGAACTTTCAGGTATGCTGTTAAGTTGTTAGTATGGGGATCTCTCCAGTTTCTTTATGTAGGCACTTAGTGCTATGAACTTTCCTCTTAGTACTGCTTTCATTATGCCCCCTAAGTTTGAGTATGGTGTGTATTCATTTTCATTGAACTCCAGAAAGTCCTTAATTTTTTTCTTTATTTCTCTTGACCCAGTTTTCATTCAGTAGAGAGTTGTTACATTTCCGCGAGTTTTTAGGCTTTCTGTTGTTGAACTCCAGCTTTAATCATGGTGCTCTGGCAGGTGTGATATTTTGTGTATGCTTTAACAAATAAAGCTTGCCTGAAGATCAGAGGGCAAAGCCAGTCACTAGTTAGCCATGGGCCAGGCAGTGATAGCACACACCTTTAATCCCAGCACTTGGGATCTCATGCCTTTGCTCCCAGTACTTGGGAGGCATGTATGCCTTTAATCTCAGCTCTAGGGAGGTTGAGACAGAAAGTGATATGGCTGGGCAGAGAAAGGAATATAAGGTGGGAGGAGACAGGAGCTCAGTCCTTTTGCCGCTGAATTGGTGAGGTGAGAGGTGGCTGTGGCTTGTTCCTTTGTCTCTCTGATCTTTCAGTATTTACCCTGATATTTGGCTCTGGGTTTTTTATTAAGACCAATTAAGATTCATGCTACAGATAGGATACAGGGGATTATTTCAATTTTCTTATATCTTTTTGAGACTTTTTTATTTCTGAGTATGTGATCAGTTTTGGAGAATGGTCTGTGAGGGTCTGGGAAGGTATATTTTTTTGTGTTTGGGTGAAATGTTTTATAGTTGTCTGTTAGGTCCATTTGGTTTATAGCATCTGTCAGCTCCAATATTTCTCTGTGTAGTTTTTTGTCTGAATGACCTGTCTGTTGGTGAGAATGGGGTTTTGAAGTCTCCCACTATCAATGTCTGAGGGCCAATGAATGATTTAAGCTTTAGTAGTGTTTCTTTCACAAATCTGGGTACCCTTGCATTTGGGGCATAGAAGTTAAGAATCAAAACATCATCTTGGTGGGTTTTTCCTTTAATGAGTATGAAGTGTCCTTCTCCATCTCTTTAGATTAATTTTGGTTTGAAGTCTGTTGTTTTTCCATAAGTACCACAGATGCACCTGAATCTACTGCTGTTTTTCACCAGTAATTACAGCTCTGTAGTTACTGGCCTGCTTGGCCCAGCAGGACTTTTACATCTTGCCAGATCTGATCCTTGCTGCTGCCACCAAATATAGTTTTTAACTAAATCTCTATAGCTCTATTTATCAGTAAGACTTGGAGTTAGAGGCTGGGGTGAAAACCTGCTAGCTCAGAGAGGTTAAGGAGCAACTACCTGACCTTCTCTCTTCACTGGCATCTTAGAAAAGTGTCCTTCCACTTGTCAAACCAAAAAGACCACCACACTCAAAGCCCCTCCCTACTATTTCTTATGCATCTCTCTATCCATCTTTCAAACTCTCTCTGACTCTCTATGATTAATTTCTATCAACTAGTTAATGGATCTGCTTCTTGACCCAAGGTTGATTTTATTTAATTAACAGAAATGCAAACTTGGGGTTAAGAGTGTGATAGAATATCCCACAACATTTCCCCCCTTTTTGTCTAAATAAAAAGGGAAGGTTTTAACTCTAACACAGTAAAACTATATATAATAAGAACAATTATCAGGTAAGTATTAGATTCATGATGTCCAGTCCGTTTGTATTTGGCCAATTTGGAGAAAGTACTCTATTATCTATTCTATTGTGGTGTGTCCAAAGTTTTATATCTAAACCACTTTCTATCATAACTTGTATTACCAACCTAAAATTATCTTTTTAGACCTTGAAATGTTTTCTTAAACAACTTAAGTTTTTATGTCTCTCAACCTTATAAAGATTACATCTCTTTTGTGAGTTTTTTTGAAATTAGTAACAAAGAAAATGGCAGAACTATAAGTATATTGTCTTCAATCCCATCAGAGATGTGAGAAGGATAAAATATTAATTGAATAAAAGGAAGTGCAGAGCAATCAACTTCTAAAACTACAGATATGACAGAGACAGCTGGCTGCGTGAACAGTCACTCAAGGTTCCTCTGCAACACTGGGCATCCATTTTCAGCCTATAGGCCTCAAATATCTGACAGACTTCTATGAAGCAGGAATTTTGAAGGACTGGCCTACCTTGTCTTGGCAAAGTTCCACAGTCAGCTTCCTTTGTGTCCTGCTTGTCCAATTTGGATAGCATCTGTCAGCAGTTGATGCAAGGGCAGTTTCTTGCCCATTGGCTAGCTTTGCCACATTTAAAGCAAGTTCCATATGGAGGTTCTTCAATACCCATCATCTTCACTGAAGTAAATTGGTGCTGCCAGGAGCAGATGTATCTCACTGTCATGAAAAGTCTTATGTTATTAAAACATTTTAAATGCCATATTCTGTAGATCTCTGAAGTGTTTGAAGACCACCTATCTATCTAAAATATATCTGTTTAACTTTGAAAACATATCTAACATGACTACAAGTTTGACTGTTACAGATAACTACTAACCTGCATTTCTTAATTATCTTAAACAGTTTATAATAGTAGCTTTCAAGGACTAGAACTTTACAATACATTTTAAAATGAGCTGCATGGGTACAATAAACAAGAGTAGAAACTTATATACATATGTTATAACAAAAATAACCTTAAATATGTATTAATATACAAAATCCATACCAATGTAAAATATTTCAGACTAGTGGTTTCTTTTTAGTTTAAAAGTAGGTTCAATAATCTACCCTTTCATCCTATTATTCCTATATCTGCTCCCTTTTTTTTCACTAGCTAGGAGAGAAAGAAGAATAGAGGAAAGAAAAAGGAGAAAAAAATAGAAATTCCTTAATCTAACTTCCTGTGTTTAGTTTCCTTTCTGACTATGACCAATAACAACTTGCAACTAATTCCCCTAAACAATGACAAACATCCATAACCCCCATTTGACCAAAAAACCACCCACCCCAACTCTTAGAAATGCGGGTATCATGTTCTTAAAATTACTTTCTGTTGTCTGGGGATGATGGCATATTTAGATGACCCTGAGAAAATTGGGATAATGTTTAAGTCCTGTGTAGCATGAATCTTAAAAGGTCTTATTAATAAAAACAAACCTGGAGCCAAGTATTGGGGTGAGCACTGGAAGATCAGAGAAGCAGAACAAGTCACAGCTTCCTCACCTCACCAATTCCTCAACTGATCATCCTGTTTCCTCAGACTGGAAGCCTCTGAGTCCTCACCCAGAGTGAATCTCAGCAAAACTGTTGCTCAAAAGCCTAAAAGTTTAACCAGCCGAGTTCCTGGTTTTCACACCTTATATACCTTTCTACTTTCTGCCATTACTTCCTGGGATTAAAGGCTTTTGTTACCACGCCTGGCTGTTTCCTTGAACTCACAGAGATCCAGGCAGATCTCTACCTCTGGAATGCTAGGATTAAAGGCGTGAGTGCCACCATTTTCTGGCCTCTATATCTAGTGGCTGTTCTGTTGTCTGACCCCAGATAAGTTTATTAGGGTGTACAATATTTTGGGGAACATAATATCACCACAGTCCTGGAAGAGCTAACTATATCATTTTTTTGTCCAGTCTTTGTATTATGGGAAAGTACAGGGCTTAACTGAAGTCTTAGCTAGAGTAGTCTGTGATGTTGGACCCTTTCAGCTAGCAGGTTTCAAGTTGTCTTGAGCAATTTGTAGTTCAAAACTGATCTTTGGGTGGTATTTCCCAGCTTAATGGCATTAACACAGTCCAGGTATATTTGTCATTGCAGGGCCCCATCATATTTTTGGAGATTTCAAAGGTCTCTGTTAGGAATGGCCATGGTTCACTGCAGAAAACCTAAACATTTTAAATACCATATATAACAGATCACAGCCCCTAGCTCATGAGCTGGCTTTTTAGAATCCATTCCCTATGATGGAATGCCTTACTCAGCCTTCATGAAGGGGGGAAGAGCTTGGGCCTGCCTCAACAAGATATGCCAGGCTCTGTTGACTCCCATGAGAGAACTTAATCTTTCTGAGGAGTGCATGGGGGTGGGTGTAGAAAGGAGGTAGGGGTAGGAAATGGGAGGAGAGGAGGGAGGGGAAACTGTGGTTGGTATGTAAAATAAATAAAAATTAAATTAAAAAGGTATCTAGATTAGTTCAACTTAGCAATCCAGTTTGCAATCCCATGTCTCTTAGCATCTGCTGTTTGCTTGTGAGCATTCCAAAAATTCAAAATCAGCACAATAGCATGCAGGATCCAGACTCCCCATGTGTTCCCTACCTTACATGGCTTTTTCTTTTATAGTATTTTACTGTCTCTTTAAAGAATTTACCATTTCCAAACTATTTGTTTCTTTCTATAACTGTCCATACCCGTTTTCTTTCTTAAGTCTACACACATTGTAAAACACACTGGAACCTCTTTAGAAGTTTTTCTTTCTGTCTAAGCCTCCTTTACTGTGTGACTTTAGCCTTTTTTGACTGCCTGAGCAAACCATAGACTGCTAAGCTACACCTGGATCCTTCATGGGGCTCTGTTGACTGGCTCTGCCTGCTTCTTGAGTCCTGAAAGCCATACCGAAAGCTTGCTGCCTGGTCGGAGGTCTGTGACTGAAAACTGTGTTCAACCTTCCTCACTGCAGGAAGCCAGTACCTGCATTGCCACAGGCAGTTTTTACTGATGTGGGGTTGGTGAAGGTCTTTCCTTGTCTTATTTACCATGTTTTTTTTTTTTTTTTTTTTTTTTTTTTGCCTTACAGAAGCTTTTCAGTTCAGGAGGTCTCATTTATTAATTGTTGATCTCAGTGTCTTTGCTATTGGTATTATATTTAGGAAGTAGTCTCCTGTGCCAATGCATTCAAAGCTACTTTCCATTTTATCTTCTATCAGGTTCAGTGTAACTGGATTATGTTGAGATATTTGATCCATTTGGACTTGAGTTTTGTGCATGGTGATAGATATGGATTTATTTGCATTCTTCTGCATGTCGACATTAAGTTATGCCAGCACCATTTCAAGACAACTGGCTCAGATGATACAGCCTCATGGACTACTCCATGATCCTAAAATTTTCTTTGTTTCCCCAAAAGATACAGCGCCCCCCTCCAGCAGTTGATATCTTCTTCAATTTCTTTCTTCAAAGACTTAAAGTTTTTATCATACATGTCTTTTGCTTGTTTGGTTAGAGTGACCCCAAGATATTTTATGTTATTTGTGGCTATTGTAAAGAGTGATTTTTCTCTGATTTCTTTCTCAGCCCATTTGTCATTTGTATATAGGAGGGCTACTGATTCTTTTTGAGTTAATCTTGTATCCCGCCATATTACTGAGGGTGTTTATCAGCTGTAGGAGTTCCCTGGTAGAATTTTTGGGGTCATTTATGTATACTATTATATCATCTGCAAATGACAAAAGCTTGACTTCTTCCTTTCCAATTTGTATCCCCTTAATCTCCTTTTGTTGTCTTATTGCTCTAGCTAGAACTCTGAGTTCTATATTGAATAGATATGGAGAGAGTGGACAGCCTTGTCTTGTTCCTCATTTTAGTGGAATCACTTTGAGTGTCTCTCCATTTAATTTGATGTTGGAGGTCAAATTGCTGTAAATTGCCTTTATTATGCTTAGATATTTTCCTTGTATCTCTGATCTCTCCAAGACCTTTATTATGAAGGGAAGTTAGATTTTGTTGAAGGCTTTTTCAGCATCTAATGAAATTATCATGTGTTTATTTTTTTTCCAGTTTGTTTATATGGTGTATTACATTGACAGATTTTTGTATGTTGAACCATCCCTGAATCTTTGGGATGAAACCTACTTAATCACAGTGGATAATTTTCTTGATGTGTTCATGGATTCAGTTTGCCAGTATTTTGTTGAGTATTTTTGCATCAATGTTCATGAGGGAGATTGGTCTGTAATTCTCTTTCTTTGTTGCATCTTTGTGTGGTTTGGATATCAGGGTAACTGTAGCCTCATAAAAGGTGTTTGGCAATGTTCTTTCTGTTTCTATTGTGTGGAACAATTTGAAGAGTACTGGTATTAACTCTTGTTTGAGGGCTGGAGAGATGGCTCAGAGGTTAAGAACACTGACTGCTCTTCCAGAGGTCCTGAATTCAATTCCCAGCAACCACATGGTGGCTCACAACCATCTGTAATGAGATCTGGTGTCCTCTTCTGACCTGTAGTCATACATGCTGTATACAAAATAAATAAATAAGTCTTTGAAAAAAAAGCTGGGCAGTGGTGGCACATGCCTTTAATCCTGGCACTTGGGAGGCAAAGGCAGGCAGATCTCTGTGAGTTTGAGGCAAGCCTGGTCTCCAAAGCGAGTTCCAGGAAAGGTGCAAAGCTACACAAAGAAACCCTGTGTCGAAAAAACAAAAAAAAAAAAAAAGAAAAAGAAAAAAAGAAAGAAGAAATTCTGGTAGAATTCTGTACTGAAACTATCTAGCCCTGGGCCTTTTTTTGGGGTGGGGGGACGTTTAATGACTGCTTCTATTTCCTTATGGGTAATAGATCTATTTAAATAGTGTATTTGTTCTTGATTTAATTTTGGTATGTGATATCTATCCAGAAAATTGTCCATTTCTTTTAGATTTTTCAATTTTCTGGAATATAGGTTTTTGAAGTATGACCTAATGATTCTCTGGATTTCCTCAATGTCAGTTGTTATGTCTCCATTTTCATTTCTGATTTTGTTAATTTGGATATTCTTTCTCTGTCTTTTGGTAAGTTTGGACAAGGGTTTGTCTAACTTGTTGATTTTCTTGAAGAACCAATTCTTTTGACCAACTTTAGTTTGAAGTCTATTTTGTTAGATATTAGGATAGCTACACCAGCTTCTTTATTAGGTATATTTGATTGAAAACTATTTTCCCAACCCCTTACTCTGAGGTAATATCTGTCTTTGAAGTTGAGGTGTGTTCCTTGTCTGCAGCAGGATGGGCCCTGTTTTCATACCCATCTGTTAGCCTGTATCTTTTTTATAGGCAAATTGAGTCCATTCATATTAAGGGATATTAATGACCAGTGCTTGTTAATTCCTGTTATTTTTTTGGTTTTGTTGTAGTTGTTGGTAGTGTATGTGTGTTTCCTTTCTTTGAGATTTGCTGGTGTGAAATTATTTATTGCCTGTGTTTTCATGGTATAACTAACTTCCTTGGATTGGAGTTTTCCTTCTAGTACTTTCTGTAGGGCTAGATTTATGGATGGGTGCTATTTAAATCTGATTTTATCATAGAATATCTTGTTTTCTCCATCTACAGTGAATGAAAGTTTTGCTGGGTATATTACTCTAGGATGGCATCTGTGGTCTCTTAGTGTCTGCATAACATCTGTCCAGGAAGCTGGGTATTACTCTGATAGGTCTGCTTTTGCATGTTACTTTGCCTTTTTCCTTTGTAGCTCTTAATATTCTTTATTTTGTATGTTTAGTGGTTTGACTATTATGTGGTGAGGGGACTTTTTTTTGGTCCAGTCTATTTGGTGTTCTGTAAGCTTCCTATATCTTCATAAGCATGACCTTCTTTAGGTTGGGAAAGTTTTCTTCTATGATTTTGTTGAATATATTTTCTGTGCCTTTGAGCTGGAAATCTCCTTCTTCTATCCTTATTATTTTTAGATTTAGTCTTTTCATGGTGTTCAAGATTTCTTGAATGTTTTATAAGACTTTGTTGGATTTAGTGTTTTCTTTGACCAATGAATCTATTTCTTCTATCATATCTTCAGTGCCTGAGATTCTCCCTTCCATCTCTTGCATTCTGTTGGTTATACATGCATCTGTAGTTCCTGTTTATTTACCCAGTTTTCCATTGCCAAAATTTTCTCAGTTTGTATTGCTTCTATTTCAATTTTCAAGTCTTGAACTGTTTCCTTCACCTGTTTGATTTTTTTTCTTGGCTTTCTTTAGGGAATTTATTGATTTCTTCCACTTTTTTGTTTGTCTTTTCTTTGATTTCTTTAAGGGAATTTTTCATTTCCTCTTTAAGAGTCCTTATCATCTTCACAAAGTTGTTTTTAAGGTTGTTTTCTTCTGCTTTATCTGTGTTGTGGTGTTCAGGCCTTCTTGTTATAGAACCATTAGGTTCTGGTGGTGCCATGTTGCTCTTTATATTGTTGAATGTATTCTTACACTGTCATCTACCTATTGGGTTTGGGGTAATTATTAATTAATATTAATTATAACTGCTTGGCCATTAGCTCAGGCTTATTGCTGACTAGCTCTTACACTTAAATTAAGATAATTCTTATCTATGTTTAGCCATGTGGCTTGGTTCCTTCCTTCAGTTCTGCCTTCACATCTTACTTCTTCTGTGTCTGTCTGGCAACTCCTGATTCTGCTCTTCCCCTTCCCAGTATTCCTTTAGTCTGCTCACCCCACCTATACTTTCTGCCTGGCTGCTGGCCAATCAGTGTTTTATTAAATCAGTGTACAACAACATTATCCCACAGCAAGGGGGAAGTGTTGTAGAATATTATTTTTAAGATGTGTTACATTTGTTTATGCTGTGGAACATTTGTGCAATGATGCAAAGATGTGTTGGAAGAAATCTGGGAGGAAAGGAAGAAAAAGCAAGAGAACAAGGAGTCGAGGACTTCAGGGGCCAGCCACCCAGACACACAGCCAGCATGGAGTAAAGAGTGAAAGTAAGATATATAGCAGTAAGAGAAAGGAAAAGCCCAGAGGCAAAAGGTAGATGGAATAATTTAAGTTAAGGAAAGCTAGCTAGAAATAAGCCAAGCTAAGGCAATGCATTTTAAAGAGTAATTAAGAGTAAGCTTCCATGTGTGATTTATTTGGGAGCTGGGTGGTGGACCCCCCAAAAGAGCAAAAACAACCAATAACAGATTATGAGATTAGTGACAATAGAGTAGTCCCTTAATTTTGGTTTTCTTCTGTTCTATACCAGGTGGCTCTTCTGACATGAGACAGAGGTTTTGAATTTTCCTTTAACACACATACATAGGTTTAGAGAAGGAGAGAGCCACACTCCAACTCCAGTGCCAGCCTTGATTTTTAACTGAACTGGGACCACAAAAAGACCATTTGCCTTTTACGTTTGTGCAGAGCAGCAAAAACAAGCATTTGGAAGATTTGTGAAATTCTACTCTGTTGGAGGTGTGCTATATACCATTAGGCAAATTTACTTTTTTTCTTGGGACATTTTCTCTTGATGATTTGTCCTTCTTCTTCAGATGTTTCATTAGTCCAGTGGTCTTTAGCTTCCTTAATTGGATGCTTTTATGCTCCCAGAAAGACAAAGACAAAATCCTGCCCCAACCTTAACTTTGGTAAGTTCAGTTTTTGGCAGTTTATATCTTTGTTAAGGCAAAATGTCTTTTTGGCAGCAGAAAAAGTATTATCTTTTAATTAAAAAAATTTTCATACCTGATCAAATGAAAGGCGTTTGTTAGTCCTATAAGTTAGTTTGGATTGAATGACCAAACTGATGAACTAGCACCTCTCCTTAATCATGAAGTCTCTCCTGTTAGAATCTAATCTTTATCATTCTTGATGGTATCCACAATGTTAATTCTCCTGTGGAAACAAAAGCAAAACCTCTTCCCCAATGCAACACATATTCTGGTTTCCATTCGGAGGTAGAGTTCAACATATCTTTAAAATACACAGGCTGATTTAATTCAGTAGTTTTTTTTCTATTATCCAATGTCTTTCTGCATCAACTGTTCCTTTTCATTAGCATTTTAAAACTTTAAAGTTAATAAAACACTGTGCAATCTATCTCTGGGGGTCTTTATTACCCCTTTCTGTTTATTAAGCTTATCTTTTAAAGTGGGATTAGATCTTTCTATAACTGCATGTCCTGTAGGATTGTTTGGTATACATGTAATATGCTTTATGTTATAGTATGTGAAAAAACCCAGTTTCATTTTATTAGAGACATATGCTGGAGCATTGTCAATCTTAATTTGTACAGGTATTCCCATGATGACCATGACTTTTAATAAATGTGTAATTACAAAACCAGCCTTTTCAGAACTCAAAGCATTTGCCCATTGAAATCTTGAATATGCATCTACTCAAAGCAGTTGCCCATTGAAATCTTGAATATGCATCTACTCAAAGCAGTTGCCCATTGAAATCTTGAATATGCATCTATGGTATAAAACACATATTTTAATTTTATAAATTCTTCAAAATGAAACATGTCTATTTATCAAATTTCATTTCTTTGAATACCTTTTGGGTTACTTCCTGCAGGTACTGGAGTTTGGTTATACAAAGAAGAAGTAGGACATTTCATTATAATTTCCTTGGCTTGTGTCAAGTGATAGAAAAACTTTTTCAAACTGTTGCTATTAACATGGTTTACTATTAATAGCTGATCAATTTCATCATTCCCTTGTGCCAGAGAGCCTAATAGACAGGTATGGGATCTAATATGTATTATATAAAATAGATGTTTTCTATTTCTGATTACTTGTAATGGAATAAATAACAAAGTTAATTCTGAATCATCTAGAATAAGTTCAGCAGTTTCAATATGTAAAACAACAATTTCTGCATATTGAGGTTCAGTAACTATATTAAGAGGTTCTTGAAAATCCCACAATACCACGAGAGTAGCATATGATTCTGACTTTTGAACTGAATCATAAGGGCTTTGAGCCACTTTACTTATTTTTCTTGACTTATAACATGTCTTTCCTGATTTATTTGCATCAGGACAGAATGTAGGGGTTCCAGAAATTAGTGTTCCTTTTATTATATGAGGGAGAATCTGAATAGGTCTTTTTTTTTTTTAAATAAACTGTAATCTCTTAGTTTTGGGACATTTGTTGCTAATCTCTCCCAAAAAGTTACTGCAAGTTTTTTGCCAGTCTTCATTTTATGCCCATAATGAGGCAATTTCAGCATTAGTGAAAGGTACCACAATTTTTGCTTCGTCTATTCCTGCTAATTGATGAAGTCTAAATTGTCCTTTCAGAATAAATTCAAAAATCTTTTCTACATATTTCTTTAATTTTTTACTCTGTTTTTGTGGTAAAAATATCCTTTCAAAAACATTATCTTCTCTCTGCTTAATAATTCCTCTAAGAGAATGAGTAGAAGGTAGAATGACTAGGATACAATAAAGCTCTGGATCCAAGTGATCCACATGTCCATCCTGTAATTCCTTTTCTACCAGAGCCAATTCTCTCTCAGCCTCAACTGATAATTTTCTTGGACTATTTAAGACCTTGTCACCTTGTAAAGTTTGAAATAAATTACTGAACTCTTGAGTAGTCAATCCAATTGTGGGCCATAGCTCACATAGTTAACATCTCCCAGTAAAATGTGAAAATCATTAAGAGTTTATAATTGTTCTCTCCTGATTTGTAATTTCTGTAGTTGAATTTTCTGCAAACCTATCCTATATACAAAATAATTAATAGAATCTCCTCTTTTTATTTTTATTAGGAGCAATTTGTAATCCCCAGCAAGGCAAAATTATCTTTACTTCATCAAATATTTTTTTCTGTGACATCTGCATCTGAATCAGCCAGTAAAATATGATCCATATAATGGTAAATTAGGCAAATTTTTCTCTATCCTGTTCTTGTAAAGGGATAGGAAAAAAGCAATCTTTAAAATCAATTACTATAATAGACCATCCTTTAGGCAATAAAGAAGACAAGGGAATTCCAAGCTGTAAAGAGCACATTGGCTGAGTCATCTTATTTATAGCTCTCAGATATGTTATCATTCTCTATTTTTCAGATTTCTTTTTAATAACAAATATAGGAGAATTCTAAGGACTGGTAGATTCCTAATATGTTGAGCATTTAGCTGCTCCTGTACCAACTGTCCTAGGGCCTGTAATTCTTCTGATATCAAAGGCCATTGTTCCACCCACAAAGGTGGTTCAGTTAACCACTTTAAAGATAGGGCTATTGGTACCTTTGAAAGACCAACTGCTGTTGTTTCCTACTTATGTACAACCTGAACAGTCTGTGACTTTTCTTGATAATACCATTTAATATTTTTCTCAGAAGTATTCTTTATTTTCTGGTTTGTCTCTGAGATTGAAGGCATGTTAATTTGTATTTTCCATTACTGCAACAAATCATGTCCCCATAAATTCATTAGTATGTTAGCCACATATGGCTTTAATTTTCCCTTCTATCCTTTAAGCCCTATATGCTTGACCCATCTTGCAATTTGTTTTACCTGAAATAAAATTCCAATCCCTAGAAGCTGAACATATACCTACTGAAGAGGCTAACATGAATGCCAAGATTTTGGTTGAATTATTGTTTCATTCACTCCTGTGTCTACTAAAACTTCAATTTCAATGCCATTTATTTGTATTTTTAGCTTTGGTCTCTGATCATTTATAGCAGTTTGTCAAAATACTTATTTTCTGGTCTCTCATGAACTTTTTGTTTTATCAACTGAAGCTATTCTATCCTTGATCATATCCTGAACAGTGTTGTCTTTAACAACAGGCATTAAGTCTTTTAATTGCTTTGTAGGTGAGATTCTTCAATGCTGACAGGGAACGATTGGACTAAATTTGATATTGGGGCCTGCAGGATGCTGCACTTCCACCAATAGCCTCTCATAAGCTCTCTTCATAGTGTCATACTGGACAAAAGCAAGACCAAAAACCAGCTGGGCAAACTCTAAACTCTGCATCTCCATGTCTGATGTCAAAATGATCTTCAGCTCTCCAATTCCTTTCAGCTTTGTTGACTGCAGCACACTTCTTTCTTTTGGGCAGATTCTACTTTCTGGCACCTCCAACATTTTGGTGTCTCCAAGGCAATCCATGCTTCAAACTTCACAGTTTCACACAATGGCCTCTCTTGGCCTCCATGCAGGGACACTCCTGATACACCCCACTTCCCTTAGTCGCAGAGGAAGATTTCATAACCCCTTTTCTTTTATTCTTGATTCTAAAGTCAGAGCCACATGACTGAAGCTACCAAGTTTTGCTGCTTTCTGGGGCTAGAACATGGCCCCTTTGTTCAATTACACCCTTACCAGCTTTCTGGTTTTGGTGGTTTACTTCACTGTCTAATTTTGGCTATCCTGAAACTTTATCTTTAGACCAGGCTGGCCTTGAACTCATAGATCCCCTGCTTCTGTTTGGGATTAAAGGTGTGCACCACCACACCCAGATCTGAGCTTTTCTTTAATGCTTTTTTATAAATTGGAAGTTTATCTGGTTGGGATCTTTCCCTGAGATCACCACACCTCTATTCCATTTAACACCAGGCTTTTCTTTAATCTGCTATCTCCTCAAACACAGGTTTAGCTCCATTTACTTCCTGGTGCCCCTTTCTCCTTGTACTGTACATTTTGTATTTCTCCTTGTTCATTTTGCTTCTTTTTATTATAGACTTTCATAATAGTGAACACTAATAACTGTTGCTTTTAAATGTGGCACCTTTATTCTGTGAGGAAAGGTCATGAGGCATGACAAAACTCACTATCAGAGCTTTGTTAGGAGGAGGGGGCACACAGAAGAGTGATCAGGCCTGTGAAAGACATGTGCAGGGTAGGGAGAGAGAGAGAGGGGAGGAGGAGAGAGAAGAAGAGAGAAGAGGAGTCTGTGACTGGCTTTTTAAGGATTTCCTTGTACATGGGCATGGCATGTGTGCTTACAGAGCTACACCACACATGCATAGACTGTATGACCATGCTGTGCACAGATGACATACAATGTAAGACTGCTTGCTTGGATACTGAACTGTGCGTGTGTGGTCATGCACCTGGAGGAGTGGCAGAATCCTCACATTCCAGACATTTTGCTTATTATAAAAAAGTGGGTAAACAGGAATAGGGGCATCATTTCTCCCAAAAAACTGCTTCCAGCTGACTTGGTGGGCATTGGTTGACTCTTGGGGGGGTTAGGAAAGAGGGCTTCTGAGGTAGTTAGGCATCCTGGAATGGTGGGCTGTTGTCTGCTGCCTCAGAGTTGTCCATCTTTCTTGGCTTGAGACTCTGGCTGCTTGAGTCTGAGAGAGTGATGATGAGACAGAGAAAAGCTTAGAAAAAAAGAATTATTCTTATTATTTTTATTTTTTACTTTGAGGGGGTCCCCAAGGTGAGGGAAGGGGTCCTGGGACCAGGAAAGTTTGGGTTGCATGTATCTAAAGCAGAACCCACCTGTCCAGATAGATTTGAGCTGGTTTCCAGAGCTTAGAAAAATTTTAAACATATTAAGAAGCAGCCATGAGAAATTTAAAATATTGAGCTGGTGACCATATTATTGTAATGTTTTAATACTCTGCTGTTTTGGTTAGTGTTAGAGATGGAGAGAGAGAGAGAGAGAGAGAGAGAGAGAGAAAGAGATTTGGAACATGCTTTAAATTTTTACCTGAGATTAGCCTTATCAGAGACAGATTATTTTAAGGCACCTGCTTCCTTTATTAGTTTAGCATCCAGGAGACACAGGTGATCAATTGCTGAGAGCATTTTACAGTAATAGATTGTTATTATTAAAGTCTGTCTTTGCAGAGCCCAGACACTTTTGGGTCTGGGGTTGTAAATACCTTTGGACTGTTACTGTTCCTTACTTGATGGTCCTTGGCCTCTAGCTCTATGGTGATCCTATAACAATTAACTGAGTAGTTAATTAGAAGAGGGAACCAGGAAGAGAAAAGCTTGTGGGGTGAGACCTCATTCTTCTGGAACTGGGAACAAGGCAGTGGATCTTGATGTCCTGTGGAACTTGACAGAGAGCAGGGCCCTGTCTGTGTCACTGTGCATGAGGAGGAGAAGCACTGCTGACAGGTCTGGAGTGAGGCACGTGGAGGGAGCAAATGAAATGAAAGCTCCTACTTTATTTGGAAAATCTCTTCCCATTAGGTATTCCTGAAAGTACAATTAAGTGGTGGGGTCTGGTGAGGTGGGTAAGAGTGTCCCCCTACCCCAACAATAGGGAAATGAGAAGGAGAGGTGGATCCCAAAACTCCCTCAGGATTGAATAAGTGGCTCAGTGTCCAACAGGAAGGAAACGGATCCTTCCATGATGCATCCTGAGTTCCCCGTGAGCCCATGGCCAAGCCTAGGAGGTCTGCTGGAGGTCTTTGTTTGATGTTCCCATGCCATGAGGTGCACAAGAGTAGTCAGCTGACCAGTTATCTCTCTAGGTGCCTTTTTGAAGTGAGGGGCAGGGCACGCACTAGCTCAAGTGGCCTTTTCTAGCACACATTTAAAACAGAGACCTGGACACCCTTATGCAGCCACTCAGATAGCATTTGACAATTCTGTTCATGGGCTTTCTCATCTCTCCCATGGTACCTTAAATGCCACAGCTGAAACTTCCACCTGTGGGGTCAGGAGCCCTCTCTCCAGATGCTTAAGCTTAGCCCTGAGGTCAGGAAGCTCTGGGAGACAAGAGATGGATTTTATTCTGTATCTTGAATTACCTTTTTTTTTTTGAGTTTGTTGGTGTGAGGACAGCTTTAGGAAGACCCGCCAGGAGGCAGGTTGTAAACTGATCTCTGGCTAGAGAGCCATCCGGATTATTATGATCCCAATGTGGGTCCTGATTGTAAACTCATTTGCATGCATCCTAGCCTGCTTTCAGACCTGTCCATGCTATTCAGGGCAACTGAGAATGGGTGACAGTAAGAGTGAAAATGGGAGCCAGAGTAGAGCAGGAGTGGCCGCCCAGTACCGGAGAACAGAGTGGAGGTCAGATAAGTGGAGGTTCTTTGGAGTTAGAGATTCCTCAGGTTTAGGAATGCATGTGGACAGGAAAGAAAGAATCAGAAAGGGAGGGTTCAGAGCTTAGGTAAAAGCATGGGGATAAGGTAACTTTTCATTTGCCTGTTTGCTGACAGAAGTCAAATAATTCCCATGAAATATCAGGGTCCAAGCAGCCGTTACTCGGCCATATTTATGTAAAATAGGGATACTTAAGGCATTTCTCAGAGGAGGAGTGGGACCAAGAGGAGGAAGCCTTTATGTCCCATGACTGTAACTAAGAGAAAAAAATTAAAATAACAAATGGGATCCAAGACTCCCATCTTGAGTGTCCCCAAGAGTAGGTAATCTGTGGACCGGCATAAATTATCAGCACAAATCACTCCACCCCTTTGTCAAGGGAGGGGCAAGGGCTGGGAGGATATGTACCAGAGGACTCCCAGGAGTCCAGACAGCATTCAATCCTTCGTCAAGAGAGAACGAATCATGGTATGCAGCCTGAGGACTCCCTGGGTGTTTGACACAAGAAATATATTTCAGGCTACAGGTCTATGAAAGAGACACACGAGGAGAAGGGAGAGAGGAAGGAGGAGGATAGCACAGAATAGAGAAGAGGAGTCTATGACCAGCTTTTTAAGGATTTCCCTGCACATGTGCATGTGGACTTATGGAGCTACACCACACATACACAGATTGCATGACCATGCTGCACACAAATGACATAAGACGTAAGACCCCTTACTTGGCTACTGAACTGTGCATGTGTGGTCATGCAGCTGGAGGAGTGGCAGAATCCTCACAATAACCACATGACAGAGCCAGTACTAGGCTGTTTTAAATTTTCTCTGCCAATACAACTAATCCAAAACTCTTCAACTTAGCCTCAGGCAGATTTTTTGGACAAGGGCAAATAGCAGCCATGTTCTTTGTCAAACTATCACAAGAGCAGTCTCTAAGCAACACACAAACATTCTCCTCTGAAACCTCTTGAGCTGGTTCCCTACAGTTCAAATCACCCTCAGCACTACTGTCTCCCATGCCCCTACTACTATGACCCATTACACTCCACTAAAAGCATCCAACCACTTTTCTAATCCAAAGTCCCAAAGTCCATATTCCTCCAGACAAAAGTATGGCCAGGCCCACCACGGCAATACCCCAGTCCCGGGTACCGATTTCTGTCTTAGGGTTTCTATTGTTAAGAGACACCATGAGTGTGACAACTCTTATAAAGGAAAACATTTAATTGGGGCTGGCTTACAGGTTGGAAGCATGGTGGGATGCAGGCAGATGTGGGGCTGGAGAGGTAGTTGAGAGTATATCCTGATCTGAAGGCAGCAGGAAGAGAATTGATGAGTCAATAGACCTGGCTTGAGCTTGTGAGATCTCAAAGCCTGCCCCCAGTGACACACCTTCTCCAACAAGGCTACATTTCCCAGTGGTGCCACTCCCTATGACCAAGCAGTCAAACACATGAGTCTATGGGGGCCATTCCTACTAAAACTTGATTTCCAGATTCTCCCAAACACAACTGCTGAGGCCACAAATGATCCCCAAATATCTTCTACCTAAACTTGCTCTGCTACATTTCTCTTGCATCTCTGTACAAGTCTTTTACATCTAAGGTTCTACTTCCCCACTCTTAAATCTTTTATCTCTATGATTTCTTTTACCCCGCTCTCACAAAAAAATTAAAGCTATCTTAAGATTATGCTTTAAACTTTTATCTCAGGATTTGTGAATTGATCATTGGGTATGGTTTAAAATCTACATACTTTGTAATAAAATTTGGCTTTAAGCTTATAACAAAAGGCTTGTAATTAAAATTTCATACATGGTATATATGTTGTGAAATAATCTTTTTGTATACTGTGAAAATGTGTCACTCTGATTGATTTAATAAAAAGATGAATGACCAATAGCTAGGCAGAATTTCTGAGCAGAGAGGACACTGGAAAGAAGAAGATGGAGATGCTAGGAGATGCAGAGCAAGCAGGATAAGCAATACAGAGATGAGGTAATAAAGCCACAAGGCAGAATTAAATTAATAGAAATGGGTTAATTTAAGTTGTAGGAGTTAGTTAGAAACAAGCCTCAGCTAAGACTGAGCTTTCATAATTAATAATAAATCTCCATATTGTTTTTTGTGAGCAAAGGAAAGTCCAACTACATATATAGAATGTAATCTGAATATAACTGTGTGTATATGCATGTAGCTTAGGTTCAACTCTTGTTCAGAAAAACATGCTTTAAATAGCAACCATGTGGCTTTCTTCCATCTTGGCTAGTGACTTTATCAGGTGTAGATGGCCACATGGCTGGCAACCATCTTTACTAAGGTTAAAGAGTACATACCATATGACACTTCTTAGTCCTAATGAGCTCTTTTCAATGTATCTTCTTTTAGACTAAGGAAGCAATAAGTCTTAAATGTTTTGGATTGGTATGGAATTTTGTGTGATGAAGGAAATGTAAGGTTATATTTGTTACAACATATTGCATATGTGATTCAACTCTACTTTAGAATATATTCTATATGGTGATAAAAATTTAAGGTTATAAAGGCCTATTCAGATTAACAAAGCTGACTTAGGGAATTACACTTAAGTACTTATGTCTTTGCCAAGTGTTCAACATCAAGCTTCTAGAGAATTTACATAAGTAACAACATATGTTTGATAAATAAGGTATTTGATAAATAAGATTTATAGATTCCTAAGGTCTATTCAGATTCACAGTAATATTTGTCTAGCTTCATTTTTGCTCACTATAAGCCTTAGCTATTTGGATAAACTAACTATATAAAAACTGAAATATTCTATAATGGAGATTCTGTTTCCCCAAGTGGGTCATTTTCCCAGGGCTGGGCATTTAGGCAGGGGCACCCATTCCCTCGAGTACCTGAGGAAAGTTCCTGCTCACTAGGGGGGCAGTCATTCTCCTTGCCTCTGGCAGAGGGAGCTTGTAGTCCTTCCTTGAACAAGTGACAGGGTGCCTATTGGCTTATCAAGGACAGTGCTAGCCTCTGGGCTCCCTCAGTCCCTGCCCCCAGGCTCCCAGGCCCCCTTTTCTCCTGTTCCCATTTGGCCCTGGGGATCTTTCTCTGTTGCTTTTTCTTGCTTTCTCTGGAGACAGCCTTGGCAGTTTGGAACAAACTTCTTCCATTTTTCACCCACAGTCAAAGTTATTTTGGTTTCTTTCCTGATCCCATTATCTATGACTAAAAGATTTACTTTGATACTAGAAGAGCTTCAATTAAAAAAAAATCATTATTTTGAAGGCTAAATTTAATAGAGATAGAACATAAAGTCCTAATCTTATGAAAGCTGTTAACTTATTGTACACTGTTAAGGATAATTAAGAAATACAAGTTAAAAGCCACCTTATAAATTATCAAATTTGAAAGTTTGTCTATTGAGATATACCTAATAGGCAGATAGTCTTCAACTACTTCAGAGTTCTGCAGAATATGGCATTTAAAGTGTTTAATGAAAACACTTTTTTATGAGAGAGAGACATACCAGCTCCTGGCAGCACCTCCATCTCCTCCAAAGAAGATGTTGGGCACAGAAGAATCTCTAGCTGAAGCTTGCTTTAAATGTGGCGAAGCTGGCCACTAGGCAAAAAAAGCTGCCTTTCACCTCAACTACTTCCAAGACCCTGTCCAAACTGTGGACAAGCAGGACGCTGGGGAGTCAATTGCCCTGCTTTGCCTAGATAAGGTAGGCTCATCACCCCCACTCCACCCCCCAAGTCCTTACTCCACAGGAAAGTTTGTCAGGTCTTCTGGACCTGGCAGCTGAAGACTGATGCTGCTTTGAGACCTCTGTCCCCAGCAACCACGGAGGAACCTGGGGTTGCTGTCTAGGTGGCCAGTGAGTCTCTGCCATTTTTAATAGATTCAGAAGCTGCTTGGTTTGCCCTTCAGCTTACTCGGGTGACATGTATCCTTCGCAGACCTCTGATGGTGTTTGCAGACCAGGCTAATGATGGCTTTGTCAGTTTCACAGCAGCAACCACGGCCTCAGCTGCCTCCTCAGTTCTCTTTGTGTGTAAAGTTCAGGCCACAGGCCTCACTCACCTAGAGCCACTACCAGGTCTAGGCACAGTTTATCTTGTTACCAGACTCAGAAAGGAGATAAACTCACAAAGCAGATTTCAATGTAATTTTGTATTATTCCTTTATTTAAAGGAACCCACTCTATAATGACTGCCCTCAGTAATCAACCACCTGTGTCTCATGGTGAATGATTAGATAGAAAAAGGTGTAACATTTAAAGCTTAAGTTGTGAGGCTCTAAGAAAATGGTTTGGGGTCTAATAAAGTGTTTTAAGGTATGTAAATGCAAGGTATAAAGGTCTGAGGATGTGAAAGTTTAAATGGTGATAAAGTGATTTAAGGTATATAAAAATGAAAAATGTTTCAGATTTCTTTCCCTCACTATTCTACTGTTACAATCAGACTTCAAAAGCTAAGGGTCTTAACATTAATCAATGGAGTTCTGATAAGCTATTAATCTAGCTCTGGCAGAGTACCACTGCTATTATCATAGTCACAAGCTCAAGATTTTAAACTCCTTTTCGTTGTTTTCTAGTATAGATTTAAAAGTGCTTCTCATTGTGCTAAAAACATCTGTCTAACCTATATACATCCAGTCTTCTGGACAGAGGAAAGAGTGTTAATGCTTTGAACCAGAATCATTTTTGCATCTCTTATGACTCAAAGGCATGAGTCTACTGCCTTCTCTACAATGTGGATTTCAGTACAGATTACAAACAGTGGGAATGCTAATGTGTCTAAAACTAATCTCTTTTTGTAAACTCAAAAAATTCTTGTGAGCTCCAGGGAATCAGCTTGAATCCACCTCACACAGGTCCTTAAATGGACTCTAGATAATTACTGTCAATCAACAGCCTAATTTTCCTCACCAACTGCCTTTTCCTGAAAATAGACTCTCTCCCCCATCTTTCCCTGGTCTTGGGAGTGCCCTTCCTCAACTACCAGGACCTCAGAAAAATATTCCCCTCATAAACTTCTTAACTTTATCTTCTGCCAGCAACCTGCCAGGTCTCAAAATTTGCATCCTGAACAGCCTCAAAATGGCTACCCTCAAGTGGTCCAACCTCACAGATTGCTTCAACTAAGCCTGCATTTTTCTAGTGCTGGACAGTCCCACAGAGCCTGGATGTTTCCACAGAGGCTGAACATGAGTAGAACAGGTGTCCAGCATCCCAGCTTTCTCAGGCCTCCCAAAGATGCCAGTGTCTCCAGACAACAGGAAGCAGTCTACAGAACATGGAGCCCCCATTCCTGCCTCACCAACTACCCCTTCCTATTTCCTTACCTTTTTATAATAAACAAAAGGTAGGAATGTTAGTTCCCACAGCAGCCTGCCTCAGCTGCCAAGGCAGTTACATCCATCATCTGTCACCAGGTACCTTCCCTGTGGGAGTCCAACTCCACCCAGTCCAAGGGTTCTTGCGGGGAGGAGAGAGGAATGAGGAAGTATTAGATAGAAATATAGATGTAGATGGAGAGAAAGACAGAGATACAGGATAGCTTCGTCAGGGTCCTGGGTCAATACACAGCTGCTTGGAGATTTATTCTATTGGGCTTTTTATACACTACCAAGGAGAGAGGCAAAAGACCTCCCCCTTTAAGATCAAAGCACAATGTACAATGTACAGCCAGGTGTAGACCTTTCAAAACACCTGCTAATCATGCCTGTGGTCAAATCACCCTACTATGCAGCCCTGCTGGGTAAAGCAAGCTTAGAGTTGCTAACCTTGAGTAAGATCTTACTAGGGAGCCTCTGTGGGCCCCCGCACTTTCCACCATTAACTATGGGGCATGTGCACCCATTAAAATTGCCTGTCAGGCATGGCTCACTCTTTTGCTCCTCTCTTACCTTTCTTGCCTCTCTTGCCTTTCTTGTCTCTTGCTCCTCTTCCCTGTTCTTGCTGTCTGTCTGTCAGCCTGCCTCTGTCCTGTCCCCACTCTGAGATGGCCTTTTGCTCTTTCATTCTCCCCTCTGCCCTCTCCTAACAAGCCTCTTGCACTAACTCGGTTGTACATGGCGTGTTTGTCTAGTAGCATTCCTTGGCAGAGCCCCCGAAAAGGCACCCACTTCACCTTCTTTTTAAAAATCCTTCCACTTAGGTTTGATTTTTTCATAGTGTCCCAGATCTAGATGTTTTGTGTCAAGATAATTTTAGATTTAACACTTTCTTTGACTGATGTATCTATCTCTTCTGTCATGTATTCAAAGCCTGAGATCCTCTCTTCCATCTCTTGCATTCTGTTGGTGATGCTTTCATCTATAGTTCCTGTTCAATTATCTACATTTGTGTTTGTGTTTGCTTTATTACTTTTATTTCCATTTTCAGGTCTTGAACAGTTTTATTTATTTCCTCCAACTGTTTGTTGTTGTTGCTGTTTGGCTTTTTTAAAGGATTTATTCATTTCTTCCAATTTTTGTTTGTCTTTTCCTCAATTTCTTAAAGGGATTTGTTTATTTCTTCTTTAAGGACCACTATCATCTTCATAAAGTTGACTTTAAGGTCATTTTCTTGTGCATCAGCTTTATTAGAATATTCAGGGTTTGCTGTAGTAGGATAGCTGGGCTCTGGTGGTGACAAAATTGCCCTGGCTATTGTTGATTGTGCCCTTACGTTGGTGTCTAGGCATCTGGGTTTGTGGTGATTATAGGTCTAGGTACTAATTTCTGGGTTTGTCTTTGTTTGATGGTGGGTTTTTTTGTTTTTTGTTTTCTTTTCTTCTTGGTTTCTATTTCCTCTCTGACCTTCTTGCAGGTGCAGCTTGTGGTTGAAGAGGACGTTTTCATTTGAGTTGGGGGCTGGATTTCTGGTGTCCAGCCTGGTCTTTGTCCAGCATGGGGTCTCCACCCAAGTTAGGGGCTGGGACATGGCATTGAGGAGGGGATAGGAATGGGGGTAGGTTTGCTGGGCATGAAAAGAGTTGGAGAAGTTTTCAGGCAGGTAGCCTACCTGGAATCCTGGTGGCTGGTATGGCCTCCTGCTTATTTGCTTTTTTAATGAGAGACAAAAAGGGTGTGGATCTGGATGAGAGTGGAGGTTCAGAGGGACTGGGAGGAATGGGAGAAAGGGAAACCATAGTCAGAATATATTGTATGAAAAAAATCTATTTTCAACAAAATTTAAAACATATAGCTGTTGGTTTTTAACAGCGCTCTTACCCTGTGCGGAAAAGTCACAAAACACTACAGAATCCACTAACAAGAGTTTTATTAAGATGAGGAGAGAGGGATAGATGTGATCAGGCCTGTGGAAAGACATGTGTGTGAAGGGGGCTGGGGGATCATGACACTGTTGTATAAAGGCTGAGCCATGCCTGCACACGCAGGCCCACATGGCTATTCCACACATGCACTTTACAAAACCACATGGCCACGGGATCATGGGCACGTAGGACATTTGACCCGGAAATGACTAGGCAGAAATGACTAAGTGTTTCGCTGGGCATACATGACCATGCCCAACCATGGGGTGTGTTGGGAATTTCTATCAATAGCTATATTTTTACATTTTCATACACATAGTGCATTTGGTTAAATCACCACATCCCCTCCTCTCAAATTCTTCCCCTAACATCCACCACTATTTTCTTCCAATTTCATGTGTTTTCTTTTCTCTTTTAATCCACTGAATCCACTTAATGCTGTCAGTATATATATATAGATATAGGGCTACCTACTTGAGCATGATAGCCTCTCAGGGGGTGCATCTCCCCACCCCCCAAAATTGACTTCTTCCCCACAGAAGCTATGTATTGCCAATAATACCTTAGCTAGAGATTGGACTTAAGGATCACCTCCCCTGTCCATGCTGGAATTTTGTCTGGCTTGATCTTGTGCCTACAGTTACAGTTTCTTTGAGTTTATATGTGCAACTGCCTTGTTGAATCCAGAAAACATTGTTTTACTGTTGCTAACACTTCCTTTGTTTCTTATAATTTTTCCAACCCTTCTTTTAATAATTTATCAGCCCTCAGAGGAGGGGGTGTGGTTTATATATTCCACTTAGGGATGAGCACTTTATTGTCTCTTATTCTCTGCATGTTGACTCATTATAGGTCTCTGTGTTAATTGCCATCTACTGTGAAAAGAAACTTCTCTGGTGAGGATTAAGAAATGCACTAATCTATGGTTGGTACAAAAATAAGTTTTAGGAATTGGTTAAATATTATGTCCATCCAGCAGAACCATGGTAGTAGGTTATGCTAGCCATGGTTTCTTGACCCTATTAATAGTGATAGGAATTAATTCTGTCTTGTGGAGTGGGCTTTAAATCTAACAGAAAGTAGTTGGTGACTCCCAGAACTTTGATGCCTCTATTGCACCACTGGTGTTTCCCAGGGTGTTTGTTATTGTAGCTTTCAGGGTCACAGCAAGGTAAGACTTGTGACTGTTTTTCTCTCTTGGTAATTTATCTATCTTCCAGCACCATGAAAACTAGCAAGGAGGGATAAAACTTTCAGGTGAGCACTAGTGCTGTGGAATGTTGTTCTTTATGCTTTGAATGTGTGTTGCTCTGATTGGTTGATAAATAAAATGCTGATTGGCCAGTAGCCTGGCAGAAAGTATAGGCAGGATAGGCAGACAAGGAGAATTCTGGGAAGAAGAAGGCTGAGTCAGGAGTCACCAGCCAGACACAGAGGAAGCAGGATGACAAGGCAGAAATGAAAAAAGGTACCAAGCCACATGGCTAAACATAGATAAGAATTATAGGTTAATTTAAGATATAAGAGCTAACTAGCAAGAAGCCTGCCATGGACATAGTTTAAAAATAATATAAGCAGGGCCAGGTGGTGGTGGCACATGACTTTAATCTCAGCACTTGGAAGGCAGAGCCAGGCAGATCTCTGTAAGTTCAAGGCCAGCCTGGTCTACAGAGTGAGGTCCAGGACAGAGAAACCACCCCCCCAAAAATAATAAAAGCCTCTGTATTTTTATTTGGGTCTGAGTGGCTGTGGGACTGGGCAGGACACTGGAAAACTTCCAGCTACACACTAGCTTGATTTTTTCATGTTCTATGACTCAAGTATGTGGTGTCTTTAGCATTAGGGTCTTACCATCAAGTTCTAGAGGGTAATCAGGATCATTGGCAATGGCCTGTAATATTTGGGTAGTCTATGGGATCCCACTGACTAGTGAATTGAAAAGAGGTAAGCTATACCTGGCACTGGAGTTTTAAAAACATTTATTTTCTGAGATTATAGTATAATTACACCATTTCCCTTTTTGTTTTCCTCCCTCCAAATGTTCCCATGTATTCCTTTTTGCTCTCTTTCCAATTCATTGACTGTTTTGTCATTAATTGTTATTACATACATATATATACATACATACATACATACATACAAACATATACACATAATTACCACTTGCTAAGACTGTAAATTGTTACTTATATGTATACTTTCAGGGTTAACTATTTGAAGTTGGATAACCAAGTCAAGACCAAGATAGGGATATCCACTATCTCTACTTCTTTCTGATAGTGTACTTGAAGCACTAGCTGGAGCAATAAGTCAAGAAAAGGAAATTAAAGGAGTGCAAATAGGCAAAGAAAAAATAAAACTAACTCTATTTTCAGAGGACTTGTTAGACATTAGAAAACCCAAAATCTAACCAGAAAACTTTTATAAATAATAAACAAATTCAGAAGTGTAGTGGGGTACAGAATCTACTGGCATTGGGCTTTATATTTGATAACCTGTGGTATCTGGGAAAGACACTCTACCCCTTTTATAGGGCAACTCCATTTAAAGTCATTTTATATATGTCGATATGTATGTGTGTACTTTTGGAAACTTGTATAGCAATAAACTTCTATATTTTTTTGAGTAGTCTTATTTTTTAATAATTATAATTATTTACTTATTTATTTTGTGTGTATGTATTCATGTGCCACAGAAAATGTGTTGAGATCAAAGGAAAGCTTGTCTGAGTCAGAGCTGTGAGATTAGTAATATTTGGAGAATTTATATTGTCTCAGATTTTCATTTTTCTTACATTAGTGCATTATATTTATATCAGGGGCTGTTTTATTGCTCAATGTTTTTATCAATTGTATTTATTTAATTAAAATATTTTCATTGTTCAGGTGGTGTTGAGTTGTAGAGTTAAAGTGCATAGTCCAGAAGTTTCATCCTCAGTCCAGGATCTGAGGAGGTACAGGGTGTCCTCTATATCACTCGCAGGGTAGAATATTAACTAGGGGCATACCCTCAGTGATGAAAATCCCCACTATGCAAATATCACACTAACCAATTACCAACAATCATCCTTTTGACTTTAATAGCTTTTGGAGACTTATTTAGCACACCTATACTAAGCTGAGATCTTGCTCCTCACTGTGGTGTTCTCTTGGCATGGCTTGGCTTGAATCAGCCTGATGCTGTATGTAGGAGCATCAGGTAGACACCCTTGACTTCAGAAGTAGTCTCAGTGGTCTATGATGCCATCCTGTGGGGGAGGGGAAGTTGCAAGTCACTGCCTGGCACCCTTTCCACCTGCATTCTGCCTCAGCTTCTGTTCTTGCAGGGTTGGTATGTGTGAGAAGTATTTCCTGCTGGTTTCCACTGTAGCTTGATATGCCTGGATCCACTTGCTTCCCCCAGAAAGACCTCACCTAGCTTAGTCAGTTCATTTACAGATGTTTCAGGAAAAGTGCCTATTATTTTGACTGTTTTCTTTTACTTGGCTTTTTAGTGAGGTTTCTAATCTCTTATTTCACCCACAGAAATCATGTTTTTAAGTTACTCTTCCTATGAAGAGTAACATAAATCAGACACACTTATTAATAATTTCTGGAGTCTGTAAATGATATGTGAATATGTTTTCAAATGTATTCATGTACTCATATTCAAGATTGTCATGTAAATTATTGATAACATTGCTATCTTTTTGGAAGTAAATCATTTTGAGATAATTATAGATTCACATGTACAAACAATCCACAGAGAAGGAATGTAATATGCTCTTCCTATGTCCTACTTTCTTCCAGTGGAATCATCTAGAAAACTACAGTCTGAAATCTCCAGCAGGGCATTGATGTTGACACAGTCAAGATACTAAATACTCTATCACAACAAGGATCACTTCTATTATTCTTTTATAACCACACCCATGTTTTTACTCATTTCTTCAAATTCTGGACTACTGGTGTCTTAGTTATTTTTTCTATTGCTGTGAAGAGACACCATGACCAAAGCAACTTAAAAAAAAGTAATTAGTTGGGAACTTGTTTACAGTTTCAGAGGGTGAATCTAGGGCAGAGAGCATGGCGCCAGGCAGGCATAGTGCTGGAGCAGGAGCTGAGAGCTTACATCTCATTGAGAGACTTGGCCTGGCATGGGCTTTTAAGACCTCAAAGACCATACTCAGTGACACAACTCCTCCAACAAGGCCACACCTCCTAATCCCTCCCAAATAGTTCCACCAACTATTAAGCATTCAAATATATGAGTCTATAGGAGCCATTCTCATTTTTCTCATTTTTATTTTTTACATGTTATTTTTTTTGGTTTATTTTTCCTTTTAGTATGTAAAATTTGAATCTAAAATTAGTTTCTCAGAGCTTCCAAAGTGTCTGAAATAGAATTTTGTGTTGGTTTATGCCAAAAAGAAAAAAAAAAAAGGTAAAATGTTAAATAAAATAGATTTAAGGGGAACTTGTACAACTTTTTAAAACTGTTGTTCCCCACAGGTTATTTATTGGAGGGAGATGCTGCTACAGGCTTGAATTTAGCAATCACTATTTTTTTCTCCATAGAGTTTGGTTTGTGTAGAACCAGAGAAAGGAATTGTGGTAAAGCTTCTTTGTGGTTATATGCACATTGTCTTCCTGAATCAGTTTCCTCATCAAGGAGAAATGTGAAGATTTTGATTCTTTTAAACATGAGTGTTTATTTTTATTTTTTCTTGTATTGAAAATACATTTTTTTCTCATATAATCCTGATTATGGTTTTCTCTCCCTCTATCCTCCCCACCTCCCCTCCCATCTGGACCCACTCCCTTTCTGTCTCTCATTAGAAAACAAACAGGCTCCTATGTGATAATAACAAAATAAAATTTAAGAAAAGAAAAGAAAAACTAACATGTTGGAACTGGAAAAAACAGACAAATAGAAGGAAAGAATTCAAGAGACACACTCATTTGCACACTCAGGAATCCCACAAAAACACTAAACGAGAAGTCATAATATATACACAAAGGACCTGTAGGGTAAAAAGAGAGAGGAAAACAATATATAGAAAACAAAATTTACAAAAGGGGGAGGGGTACTGGGCATGATAGCACACACCTTTAATCCCAGCACTCAGGAGGCAGAAGAACACAGATCTCTGTGAGTTTGAGGGCAGCTTGGTTTACAAATCGAGTTTCAGAACAGCCAGGGCTGTTACACAAAGAAGCTCTGTCTTGAAAAACAAAAAACAAACAAGCAAACAAACAAAATATTTAAAAAAAATGTAAAAGCCTCGACACAAGGAACCCCCAAAGATGCCATTGAGTTTATTCTTTTGTTGGCCATCTACTGCTGGCATGCAGCCTGCCCTTAGGAAGAGTAGTTTGTCTCCCCAGTGAGACTCCCTTGGAGGAAACTAAGTTTTTATTTGCAAGTGTCCATCAATTGGAGATCACCTCTGGGTTAGGGATGGGGATGTGTCCACTTCTCCTTTCAGCTGTAATGTAGCTGGAGTTTTCTCCAGTGTCCACCCGACTCCTGCAGCTGCTCAGACCCAAGTAAACACACAGAGACTTACATTACTTATAAACCGTATGGCTGTGGCAGGCTCCTTGTTATCTAGTTCTTATTTCTTAAATTAACCCATTTATATTAATCTATAAGTCACCACGTGGCTTGTGGCTAACACATACTTTACATCTTACTTCTCATGGCAGCAGCGGCTGGCAGCGTCTCCTGGCTCAGCCTTCCACTTCCCAGCCTTCTCCTCTCTCCTTATCCCACCTACACTATACTTCTTGCCTGGCTACTGGCCAATCAGTGTTTTATTTATCAATCCATCAATCAATCAGAGTAACACCTTCACAGCATACAGAAAGACATTACCAGCACTTCCCCCCCCTTTTTTTTCCAAAAGGAAGGTTTTAACTTTAACATAGTAAAATTACTATAACAAAACAATTATAAGACAAGAATTACAGTTACAATATCTAGTCTATTTATAATATCTAGTCTATTTGTATTTGGCAAAAAGGTGGTGATATTTTAATTGTCCTGAAATATGATTTTATTTGTATGTTAATAAATAAAGTTTGCCTAGAGATCAGAGGTCATAGTGAGCCAGGAACAGAAGTCAGGCAGTGGTAGCCCATGCCCTTATTCTGATCACATGGCAGGCAGAGTCTCTGTGTGGTCAAGGACACAGCCAAGCGTGGTGACACAAGCCTTTAATCTCAGTACCAGCCAAAGAGACCTGGAGGTCTGTATAGACAGGCAGTGACAAGGAAGTCATGTGACTGGGCTTAGAGCCAATGAGAAGGCAGAACAGGAAAGCAATAAAAGTGCAGGTTAGGCAGGAAGAAGCTCTCTCGTGTGGGAAACTACGGCTTGGTGGTAAGCTAAAGGGTAGTCAGTGGCTCTTTGCTAATTCTCTGGTCTCTTCGGCTATTTCCCCTATATTTGGCTCTGTGTTTCTTATTTACTAAGACTGTTCAGAATTTCATCTATACTGTAGGACCCTGTTTGGAACAAGGTTTATGCAGGCCATGTTCATGCTGCCTCAGACTCTGAGTTCATATGTGTATCCATCTTGTTGACTTAGACAGCCTTGTTTTCTTGGCATTCTCCATCTCCTCTGTCTCTTACACTCTTCCCAACTCCTCTTCTATGGGGTTCCCTGAACCCTGAGGGGAAGGGTTTAAGGGAGACATTTCTTCTATAACTGACTGTTCCAAGGTCTCTCACTTGTTGCATAATTTCTGGCTGTGTATCTCTGTATTTGTTACCATTTGCTGTAAGAGGGAACTTTTCTGATGATGGCTAAGCAAGGCACTGATTTATGAGTATAACAGAATGTCAGTAGAAATCATTTATTTTTAGAATTTTTTTTAATAATATTTGGTTTTATCCTAGGTCCCTGGACTACCTAGTCACAGCTTCTTGGTCATCTGAGCAGTGTTGGGTATGGGTTTCATCTCATGGAGTGGGCCATAAGTCAAATCAGTTATCAGTTGATTACTCATACAAGCTCTATGCCACCATTGCACTAGCATATCCTGCAGACAGGATAACACTGTAGATTAAAGCATTTATTGTAATGATACGACATGCAGGAGGCCTTGGCAGGTTGGGCCAAGATGCCCCAGTGGCTGAGGGAGGCATACCATGCAGACGTGGTGGGCAGTGGCATGGTGTGGTAGAAAGTCACTCATACCATGCAGACACAGCATTCACGTGGGGAGTTTACTATAATAGAGAGATAGAGAGAGAGGGGGGAAGAGAGGGAAAGGAGAGAATGGGAGAAAGAGAAAGGGAGGGAAAGTGGAGGCATGCACACCTCATGGTGAGAAAGGGAGAAAAGGAAGAGGAATAAGAGGGGAGGGACTTTTCCTTAAAGAAGGCTTTACATCAGGATGAAGGGCAGGTCTCTAAGGGGTGGGCCAGAATGCTAACATTCTTCTGTTTTGATTATTATAAAAAGGTGAGTTATGTATAGCAAGTTGGGGAACAAGAGCACCGAATTCTCGAGACTGCTTCCTGCTGATTTTGGAGTGAAGTGGGAGGGGGAAATTGGGAGTTGGAAACACACATGGCGGGAGGTGTGAGTGAAGAAGCATTCAGTTGGCTGTCATTGTGGAGGTCTCAGGCATGGGGATCTCAGGCATCTGTTCCTTGAGGGAACTGAGAAGGCAGGTTGCTAGGAGAAAAAAATTAGTTATCATTGGCCTCATGAGTGGGGTTAGCCATGGTTGATAACTGCCAGAAAGAATGGGATGGAGAAGTACCCTGGTTGTACAGAAGAGGAAAGGGTAAATGAGTGGGATGTGAGAGTGGATATGCCCTTTATTGGGACATTTTGGAAAACTAGGTTCTGGTTGCTGAGTAGGTGCCCACTTGAGCCTGGAGAGGTGGTACCAGCAGTGAATTGATGGATGATGTGTTCTTTAGGAGTGCATGAGCTGTCACATTTGTTATTTCTCTGGAGGTGGGGGTGCATCCATCCCAGTTGGTGTGCTCAGCTGGTAGTTGGCATCCTAGGAGCTGGTGCAGGGGCTGGCTATCTGGAGGACCCCCTGTGGGTTGACCTTGGTCCAGGCAGGAGGAGTGAAACTGCAAAATATGTTTGAAATTGGGTGGGGACAAAATGGGCTCTGGAGACTGTTAGTTTTCATCAGACCAGATTTCTTGATAAAGTAGCAGAACTTTTCCCAGGAGCCTGCAGGTATCTGTCAGACAGCTGGGACAGATTTACATCTTGGTGTCATAGCAAAAGGGTTAAAAATCCATAGAAATTTAAGGACTCCCAAGAACTGTTTATAGCCAATGCTCTATCAGTTTATCAAAATTAATTTATCAATGTTAAAACTTTGAGCTGCCAAAGTTATGTCTGAAACCAGTCTATTCTGTACCATGAAGTCTGTGGATGAGGCATACCTGTCTGTATTTTTTTTCGAGACAGGGTTTCTCTGTGCAGCTTTGCGCCTTTCCTGGAACTCACTCTGTAGCCTAGGTTGGCCTTGAACTCACAGAGATCTGCCTGCCTCTGCCTCTTGAGTGTTGGGATTAAAGGCATGTGCCACCACCGCCCGGCCCTGTCTCTATTTTTAACAGGAAACTTATTAATCATCTATCAGGTGCTTGTAGTCTTGGGATTGGGACTGTTAAACTGGTACCTTAGTCATCAAACACAATCAGATCTGAGAAGGATAAATTTAAGAAGTGAGACAGCTTTCTAGCTACCTAGGCAGCAATCCCAAGTCTCTCCGTGGTCATTGGGGGCTGGGGGGCAGAAGTCCCAAAGGCAGCACTTGTTCAGCTGCTAAACCCAGAAGATCTGACAGATTTTTTGTAGAGTAGGAATTTGGGGAAACTGACCCACCTTGACTTTGCAGCATTGGGCAATCGATCTTCAATTGTTTTACTTATTCACAGTCTAGATAGTCTCAGCAGCAGTCTAAGGTGGCTTTTCACTGTGTGGCTGGCCTTGCCATAAGCTTCCAGGTGGAAGTTATTCTGAGGTCATCCATCTTCTTGGAGAAGATATAGAATGCTGCCAGGAGCTGACATGTCTCTCTATCATAAGCTTTTTATATTAAATGCCATATTCTCAGATCTCTAAAGGTGTTTGAGGACTTGGGGAACAAAATCTGTTAGGTATATCTAAATTAATTTGTGAGCATATATAAATTAAACCTGGACATACAGTTTTCCCAATCAGTTACAGCTTACCAATGGTAGCAAAAACAAAGAGGCTAGACATACATTCTTGTACTGTTATTTTTTAAAGCCCTGTAATTTTGATCCTTGAGTACAGATTATAATCCTGAATTATTTATATTGAAATAATTTCTTAAGGCCCTATAATATCTCTTTTATTTTATATAAAGAAGGTCAAGTATCTTATCTCATTGTAGAACCATTTTAGTTAATAAATCTATTAATTGACAACTCTGGGCCCAGTTAGGATATTAATGGGCATTATAGGCAGACATTTCATCTCCTATGTCAGGGAGTTTCTCTTTAAATTAGCCCTCTAGCCTGTTTTGGGCAGGGATGATATACTCTCTTGTATAGCTGCTTCAAGCTGAAACAGGGTGCAGTTGGTCTGAGCCCAGGGAGGCTGAAAGGACAGTCAAATATAAGGAGGGAACCCAGGCAATGGAGTATTTTTCAGAAGTATATGATCATCTGACCTAGCTGTAGAGAAAGGAAACAAGTTTGGCTGGACTGGTCCACATCACATCAGCCTTCAGCAAGTCTAGAGTTCATGGTCCTTTGGAACAGATTGCAGTCAGTAATTGGTGCTTGGATGTGTTTGCCAGCCAAGCAGAAAACCTGTTGAAGCAGATAGACTACAGACAAAAGCTAAAATTTATTAACTTATTTGGAACCTTTAGGCCCACAGCCTTAATAATTGAGAAGGGGAGGAGTTTGAAAACTCAGGCTGTACTGTTGTACTTATCTGGAGTCCTTTGGACCTCCGTGAAGTGGATCCAATGGCTTCTGTTGATCCTCTAAGCCTTATATGAATTCTTATTTTGTAAAAGAACATAAAAGTTTTAGATATATTAGTATTATCAATTAATATTAAAATCCAAATAATAGAAAAGCAGGTGCAGGTAATGGGTATCTAGGTTCATACCTTTGAGTCTTAGCAAAATTATAGATTTGGGTTAAAAGGTACGTACATTTTTGTTTAGAGAGAGCCAGGTATAGATTGGACAGAGATGTCTTTGGCATGATGAGAAGTTTAAGTTTATATTTAGAAGACAGCAAAGGAAAATTTAAAATCCTGAGCTTGTAACCCAAACAGTATCAGAATTCTATTAATGTTAAAATCTGAAATTTTAAAATCTTAATATAGCAATATCATAGAAGGGGAAAGTAATCTGAAGAATTTAAATCACTTATTTATGTCAAGAGACCCAGTAGGTTTAAAAAAAATAAGGCTTGATTTTTTTAATCTATAAAATGAGCTTGCCAGTTGGCCATGTCACCAGCATGTGGCACTGCTGATGCCCAAGAGCTGGAGAGGAGAGAGGATACGCCTCCAAGCCCCACCCACCCGAGTACCAGAGTGGCCACAGAGGAATGCCAGGCCTCAACCAGAGGCTTGCATCCTCAGCCCAGTAAAACAATGCTCCACAGGCAGAACTTTCCTGACCTCCCTCGCACAGATGGCCTGAGTGCTAGGCACCCTGCCTGTGCTTGAGCTACTGACAGGAAGTGTCTTTTTTGCTGCCCTTAATGAAGATGGCCCCTGACCATGTGATTGACCTTATCAAATATGGCAACTGATCAGGTGGTCATGTGGATTTATTTTTTCCCCAAGACAAATTGAACAGATAAGAAACAGAGAATCTCAAGCATTTAAAAATGTGGCAGAAATATAGTCAAGTGGCCAGACATTTCTGCACTTGTTTGCCATCCCTTTTGCTTGGCAGCTGGAGGGGCCTGGGACCCCCAAGTAAGTCAGGGCATTCCTGCACCTTGGGCCTCAGCCCACCACTTCCCTGGTCAGCTGGAGCCCAGTCAGGCAAGAGGGACAGGCAGCTGCAGGAAAATCACAGCACCAGCGTCTGCACGTGGAACAGGCAGATGAGGTCCTGGCAACAGAGTTAAGCGAGAGAGAGAGAGAGAGAGAGAGAGAGAGAGAGAGAGAGAGAGAGAGAGAGAGAGAGAGAGAGAGAGAGAGAGAGAGAAGAGAGAGAGAGAGAGAGAGAGAGAGAGAGAGAGAGAGAGAGACAGAGACAGAGAGACACAGAGAGAGAGACAGAGAGAGAGAGAGAAGAGGCTGGAGATGAAATTACAGACAAGGAGAGGAATTGGAGGCAAGGGACAGGCAAAGAGTACTAACTTTATCTAGCAGGCAATTTTGAAGGGTGCACATGTCACAGAAAGGGACTTAGTGACAGGTGATGATGTAAGTGCTTTGGCAGAGACTGGAGGAACATGAGGGAGCAGAGATAAGCAAGGACTCCAGCAAGCTAAAGCTGGGATAGAGGTTAGGTGGTAGACACATTTTCCACAGTGAGGTAGAAGGTCCAACAGACTGACTTCCAGCATCCCAGAGGGTCAGTGAAGACCAGTAACGGCTCAAGATAGCCAGTGGATGAACATCTAAAGGCTGTGGGCCATGGAGTGAGTGGGCACAAGCTGTTGCCATATGCCATCACATAGGAACAGGGGCCAGAGGGCTGAAAGCCCAAGAAATGTGGTGCCTGGTACCGTGTCTTTTGGGCAAGGTCAAAAGGCAAGAAACCACAGGAGAGAAGATATGAATCCTCACTCGTGGAAAATGACCAGAAGGGAAGGGAGGAATCTTACTGATAGGGTGAAGAGTCTCAGTGGTCCTCCAGTAGGAAAAGTGATGGTGTTAGACAGTACGGGGTCCCAGCATTTCTCGGACTGCCAGTGGGTAGGGTGCCCCAGTGGGTGAGGGACACACACCAAGAAGACGTAGCAGGCAGCAGCGTGGCACAGTGGAAAGTCACTCATACCATGCAGACACAGCATCCATGTGGAGAGTTTATTATAATAGAGAGAGAGAGAGAGAGAGAGGGGGGAAGAGAAGGAAAGGGGAAGAGAGGGAGAAAAAGAAAGGGAGGGAAAGAGGGAAAATGGAGGTGTGCACACCTCACAGTGAGAAAGGGAGAAAAGGGAAGAGGAAGAAGAAGAAGAAGAAGAAGAAGAAGAAGAAGAAGAAGAAGAAGAAGAAGAAGAAGAAGAAGAAGAAGAAGAAGAAGAAGAAGAAGAAGGGAGGGTTTTTTTTCTTGAAAAAAAGGCTTTATGTCAGGACGAAGGGCAGGCCCCCAAAGGGCGGGCCAGAATGCCAACATTTATGGTTGGGTTGGCATTTACATTTTTCCTTTGGTAACATGAAGAGTACCTTTGTGTACCAAAGATGCTGGCACATAGGAGTGAAAGCTCTATATAGGCACTAGCTCAACTTCTCCATACTCAGTGAATTGTGTAGGTGTTGTCTTCAGCAATGGAGCCTTGCCTCAGTTTGTAAAGAGCAACCTATAGTCTTGGCAATAGCCTGGGTTGTTTGGGGATTCCCATGGGACGCCTTTGGCCAACAACTCAATTAGATGTAACCTAATCCCAGTACTGAAAACTTCATTTGAGTGACTATACTTTGGAGCCAGGAGCTTAAACAGGATGTAAATGAGGCCCATATAAGTAGGTATGAAGTACTGCTTTCTCAAGGTTCACAAAACTAATCTCCACCCCCTGAATTGCATTCTCTCTGGGCTCAATTTAGGCTAGCTAATCTGATACATGTGTAGGCAATAGTTCCATGAATTAATACTTACAAATAGCCAATGCTAAGCCCTTCTGGTTCCCAATGAGGTAGATCAATCTCTGAAGAAACTTCTGACTTCAAATCTTCAGCATATTGACAGTGACTAAAATGACTGTTAGTGTTTGAGTGGGTGGCTAGGCCACTAGATGCACCATCATAGTCAGGAAGATGGAGATGGCATTGTCTGTACTTATTGTCATGTATGTAACGAAGAGGTTCATGGGAATCTGAGGGCACCCAAGGTGATGCCCTAGCAATGTTTCTACAGCAGGGTCCAATCTATCTCTTGTACACTGGCATCAGGGACTTGCTTGTCCAGCAAAGTCACTTTGACCCTTGCTGTTACCTTCTGGCTGACTCAGCTCAATGGCCTCCTTGAACTGTTAGCCTCAGTTGGCCACCAGAGACCCCTGGAGCATCATGACAGCAGCAGCCTGCTACAACAGCAATGGATCTCCAGCCACTGCACACGCCTCTGCTAATTTTCATTTGTGTATTTCATTTTATTCAGTTTTCAGGACTACATTTGCTCTTTGTATAATACTTGCACATTTTGGTTTTAATGAAACTTCTGAATTCTTTTCCAGAGTGGTTAAACCTACCAAAAATTCATTAATGAGCCCCTTTTGCTGTATCCTACTGCAATTTGGTATGCCACTATTTGTTATTTTTGCCCTTTGGATGGAATGTAGTGATGTCTTATTGTGGCTTTAGTAAGTGTTTCTTTAATAATTAATGATGTTGAACACCTTCATTTGTTGATTTCCTTGTCTATAACTCCTATTTAGTGAAATGTCTCTTCATGATCTTGTCAGGTTTCCAATTAGATTTTTTATAGTTAAATTTTAAGGCTTACTTGTGTACTGTAGATTGTAGTCCTTTATGAAATCCATGGCTTGCTAGTATTTTCTTCTAGCCTGTATCATACATCTATTTTCCTCCTTCATAGACTGAAAATTTTTGTTTTACAGGATTGAAATGTAGCTTAGTGGTAGAGTGCATGTTTAAAATGTGCAAGGCCCTGTGTTAAATATTGAGTACAAGTATTTGTCTTAAAGTTTTTGATCAAGCTCAGTTTATTATTTTAAATGGGTTTTGCTTTTGAACTCTTTGGCTCTGGATACTTAATTTTCTCCTAAGCTTTTACTTAAAGGTTTATATTTTGATAAAGTTACAAAAACCTAAAATCCCATAATAAAACTGAAATCAATTTGGAATTTTTTTTTTGCCAAGGGCGATGGGAGTATACAGCAGATGAAAACTAGTGTTCAACAAGTCAACCTACCAGATGAGTAATTCTCTGTTGGGGAGCCCCAATTGATAAAGCAATGGAGTGTAGCATGAATCTTAAAAAGGTCTTATTAATAAAAAGAAACCCAGAGCCAGGTATTAGGGTGAACACTGAAAGGTCAGAGAAGCAGAACAAGCCACAGCTAGCCTCACCTCACCAACTTCTCAGCCAATCTTGTTTCCTCAAACTGGAAGCCTCTGAGTCCTTATTTGGAATAGATCTCAGTTGAACTGCTGCTATAAGTCTAAAAGCTTAAAAGGCTCTAGCTCCTGGTTTTCACACCTTATATACCTTTGTGTGTCCTGCAATCACTTCCTGGGATTAAAGGTGTGTGCCACCATGCCTGGCTCAGTTACCAGTGTGGCCTTGAAATCACAGAGATCCGGATGGATCTCTGCCTCCAGAATGCTAGGATTAAAGGTGTGTGTGTGCCACCATTTTCTGGCCTCTATGTCTGTCCAGTGGCTGTTCTGCTCTCTGACCCCAGATAAATTTATTAGGGTGTACAATATATTGGGGGACATAATATCACCGTGTTTCCCCTTTTTTGTTTAAGATAATAAAAGCCGCTTATAACTATATCCAATAAGTATACACAATATATACAGTCAAGAATTACATTAACAATGTCTAGTCCATTAACATTTGACAGATTCAGACAAAAAACCCCTCCATTATATAAATATATATATATATATATATTTGGTTTTTCGAGACAGGGTTTCTCTGTGTAGCTTTGCGCCTTTCCTGGAACTCACTTGGTAGTCCAGGCTGGCCTCGAACTCACAGAGATCCGCCTGGCTCTGCCTCCCGAGTGCTGGGATTAAAGGCGTGCGCCACCACCGCCCGGCCATTATATACATTAACAATGTCTAGTCCATTAACATTTGACAAATTCAGACAAAAATTTCATTATTTATCCTATTTTGGTGAGTCCAATACAAAATTTGTATACAATATAAAAAATCCAATACAATGTAAAATATTTAAAACAAGTGGTGCCTTTATAAAAGTAGATTCAATAATCTTTCTTTTAATCTTATCATACCCATATTCTCTCTTTTTCTTTTCATAGTAGATTTAATAATCTACCTTTTATCTTATCATTTTATATCTTCTGGAATAGATTCAATAATCTACCCTTTTCTATTATTTTTGTCTTTTTTTCCAGAGTAGATTCAATAATCTACCTCTAATCTATATCTTCTTTTTTCTTTTTCTTTCTTTTTTTAAAATAAGAACCCTGAATCTAATCTCCTTTGTTTAGCTTTTTTCCCCCCAATCATTATCAATTAACAACTTGTAACCAACCATCATAAACAATGACAATATCCCAAACCTGAAACCTATTGAAAGACCAAAAACCACCCACCCCACCTTTTGGGAATATGAGCATCATGTTCTTGAAATTACTTCCTGCTGTTTGTGGGCTAAGGCATCTTTAGGGGATTCTGAAAAGAAAAATTTTGGGTTAATTATCAAGTTCCAGGAGAGGTAGCTATATCATTTGTTGTCCCGTCTCTGCATAATACGAAAGTTTAGGGCTTATCTCAAGTCCTTGTTCAAGTAGTCTGAGAAACTGGATAATCTCAGCTAGCCATCTTGAAATTGTTCTGAGCAGTTTGTAGTCCAAAGCTGATCTGTGGGTGATGTTTGTCAGCTTAGTGGTATTATTATTGTCCATGTGGAATCATTGTTGTGGGGTCCCATCATCTTTCTGGAGACTTCAAATTCAATGTTAGGCCTGGTTGTGATTCCCTGCAGAAAACTGATAGAGACTCGAACACAAAGACATGTATAGGCAGCTAATTGAAGCCTTTTTTCTAGAATTAATTAGTACTCTATATGACCATTAATATCATAACAAAAGTTTAAAATATATATATGTATCTTATAAATTTTGATATAAAGTTCATACATTAAGAAAAGTTTAAAGAATCAAAATAGAACCAAAGAATTGAGAGTAGTGGCAATAGAATAGTCCCTTAATTATTTCATTTCATTCTGTCCCATATCCTAAGATGGCTCTTGCTTCTGACATGATACAGAGATTTTGCATTTTCCTTTTAACAACATGCTTGGGTTTAAATAAGGAGAGAGACATTCTCCAACTCCAAAGACAACTTTAATTTTTAATTAAACTGGAACTACCAAAAGACCATTTGTGTTAAGTGTCTGTAGAGAAGAGCAGAAACAAACATTTAGGAAGACTTATGAAATTTTATATGTGATATATTAATAGGCCGAATTTACTTTTTCTTGGGTCATTTTTTCTAGATGATTCGTCCTTTTTCTTCAGGTGTCTCATTTGACCAGTACTCTTCAGATTCCTTAGCCTTCATTCTCCTGAAAGACAAAAACAAAAACATTTCCCCAAGCCTAACTTTGGGGAGGTTCCCTTTTGGCACATTATATCTGATTAAATGAAAAACATTTGTTAGTGGTATAAATTGGATGGTCATGCTGATTGATGAACTATCACCTCTTCTCTTGTTCAAATCAAACATTTATCAGTTTTGATGGTATCCACAGCTTAACTTCTCCTGTAGAAACAAAAGCAAAATCTTGTCCCCAATGTAATACATATCCTGGTTTCCATTCTGAGGTTAGCACATCTTTAAAGTATACAAGCTAATTTAATTCTGTAGTTTTTTCTGTTATCCAATGTCTCTCCATAGCTGTTGTTCCTTTCTCATTAGCATTGAGAAAATTCAAAGTTAGTAGAGTATTATGAAGTCTGTTTCTGGTTTTTTTTTGTTACCCCTTTCTGTTTGTTTAGCATATCCTTTAGAGTTCAATTTGATCTTTCTATAACTGCTTGGCCTATATGATTATGTGGTATACCTGTAGTATGCTTTAGATTATAATAAGCAAAAAAAATGTTTCATTTTACCAGAGACATATGCTGAAGAATTGTCAGTTTTAATTTGTGCAGGTATACCCACGATGGCCATAACTTCTGGCAAATGCATGATTACAGAATCAGCTTTTTCAGAATCCAAAGCAGTTGCCCATTGAAATCTTGAATAAGTATCAATAGTATAGTGTACATATTTCAATTTTCCAAATTCTGCAAAGTGAAACACATCCATCTACCAGATTTCATTTCTCTGAGTACCCTTTGGGTTACATCCTGCTGGTAGCAGAGTCTGATTGTAAAAGGAACAAGTAGGACATTTCCTTATAATTTCCTTGGTTTGTTGCAGGTTATGGAAACACCTTTTCTAAACCTTTACTATTGATGTAATTTTTTTAATGAAATTCTGAGGCCTCCAGCACATTTCCTATCAGTAGTTTATCAATCTCATCATTACCTTATTCTAGAGGGCCTGGCAGACCTGTATGGGATCGGATGTGAGTTATATATAAAGGATGCTTCCTATTCCTGATTATATCTTGTAACTGAATAAATAGTGAAGTTAATTCTGACTCATCAAGGATAAATTCTGCAGTCTCAATATGTAAGACCACTCTTTCAGCATATTGAAAATCAGTAACTATGTTGAGAGGTTCTGAAAAATCCACTAATACCAACAGAATACCATACAATTCTGATTTTTGAACCAAATTGTAAGGACTTTGAACCACTTTACTTAAATTTTCTGATTTGTAACCTGCCTTTCCTTGTTTGTTTGCATCTGTATAAAATGTATGAGCTCCAGATGTAGGTATTTCCATACAATGACAGGCAAAATCCAGTCAGTTCTCTTTATAAGTTCAATTGTATGGTTTTGGGGATATTTGCTGTTAATCTCTCCCAAAAAATTACTGCAAGCTCTTTGCCAAGGTTTACTTTCTGTCCATAATTTGTCAATGTCCTCCTTAGTTAAAGGTATGACAATTTCTGTTGGGTCTATTCCTTCTAATTGACGAGGTCTCAATTTTCCTTTTAAAATCAAGTCAGAGATCTTTTTCTCACAAGTTTTTAATTCTTTACTCTGTTTATTTGGCAGAAATATCCATTCCAATATAATATCTTCCCTCTGCATTAAAATTCCTGTAGGAGAATGCTTAGAGATTAAAATAACCAAAATGCAATCAAGCTTTGGATCCACACAATCCACATGTCCTTTCTGTACTTTCTTTTCCACCAAAGCCAGTTCTCTCTTAGCTTCAGCTGATAATTCTCTTGGACTATTTAAGTCCTTGTCACCTTCTAAGGTTTTGAACAAATTACTCAGTTCATCAGTTTTTACCCCAACAACAGTTCATAAATGGGAAATATTTCTGAATAATCTTTGAAAGTCATTAAGAGTCCATAATCTATCTCTTCTAATTTGCACCTTTTGGGGTCTAATTTTTTGTAGACCTATTTTATATCCTAAATAATTAATAGAATTTCCTCTTTGTATCTTTTCAGGAGCAATTTGTAATCCTCAGCAAGGCAAAATTCTCTTTATTTCTTCAAACATTCTTTCTAAAGTATCTGCATTTGAGTCAGCTAGTAAAATATCATCCATATAATGATAAATTATAGATTTAGGAAAATTTTTATGTATCACTTCCAATGGCTGTTGTACAAAATATTGGCACAGGGTTGGGCTATTTAACATTCCCTGTGGGAGGGCCCTCCATTGATATCTCTTAATCGGTTGAGAATTATTGTAAGTAGGCACCGTGAAGGCAAATCTTTCTCTGTCTTTTTCTTGTAAGGGTATTGAAAAGAAACAGTCTTTTAAATCAATAACTAGAAGGGGCTGTCCTTTAGGTAACAGAGTAGGCAAAGGAATTCCAGATTGTAGAGAGCCCATTGACTGAATTACTTTGTTAATTGCTCTAAGGTCTGTTACCATTCTCCATTTACCAGATTTTAATAGCAAATACAGGAGAATTCCAAAGGCTGGTTGATTCTTCAATATGCTGAGCATTTAACTGCTCTTCTACCAGCTCTTCTAAAGCCTGGAGTTTCTCTGTTGTTAAAGGCCATTGCTGAACCCACACAGGCTTTTCTGTTAACCATTTTAAAGGTAGAGCTATTGGTGTCTTTGAAAGACCAGCAGCTATGGAGCCCTGTTCTTGTACAGTCTAGATGGCTGGTGGCCACTCTTTATAATAATACTTCCTAATATTTCTTTCAGAAATGTGTTAGTTTATGGTTTGTTTCTGAGGTTGAAGGGATGTTAATCTGAGTATTCCATTGTTGTAATACATCATGATCCCATAAGTTCATAGCTATATTAGCCACACATGGCTTTAATTTTCCTCTCTGTCCTTCTGGAACCTATACTCTTTCACTTGAGATAATGTTCCAATCCCTAACAGCTAACTGTTTATCTCCTGAAGAGGCCAATTTGGATGCCAAAATTCTGGTGCCATTATTTTAACATCCACACCTATGTCTAATAAACCTTCCAAGAGAAAGTCATTTATTAGTATTTTTAATTTTGGTCTTTGTTCATTTATAGAAGTTTGCCAAAAAAAATTTGCTTTATGGTTTCTCCTGAATTTTCTCTTTTCTCTGCTACAGCTGTTCTATCACCCCGAGCCTGGTTTATTCCAATGGGCATTTGGTTATTTAATTGCTCTGAGAAGGAGTTTCTTCTATGATGGCAGGAGGTGTCTAAACTGAATTTGCTGTGGGGTCCTGCATGAGGCCCCTCTGAGAGTTTCCCAAAGGCTGAGGCAAAGGATTACCTTGTCTGTCCCTTGTTGATCTACATTCATTGGTCCAATGTTTTCCCTTACCACACCTTTTGCATACTCCAGAAGGAAGGGACATTCTGTTGACATTGTTCTTTGAAGAAACATTCTTTCTAGGAACGCCCTGTTTACACTCCCTTTACAAATGACCTTGTTTACCACAACCAAAACATCTGACATTATTTTTCCTCAAAGCTTTTGAAATCACCTCTCCTATCCACATATCATCATGGTCACAAGACTCAATATTAATTGTGTCCCTGATCCAATCCTCCAAGGGTGCTGATCTTGCCTTTAAAGGCCTGATTATTCTTTTACATGCTACATTCATCTTCTCAAAAGCCAAAGATTCAATTATTATCTGTCTAGATTCTGAATTTGGTATCATTCTATTTATTGCTGAAGACAGCCTTTCTAAGAAATCTGTAAAGGATTCTCTGGGGCCCTGCATAACTTTTGTGAATAATTCAAAATTTTTTTCCTGCATTCTCAATTTTGTCCCATGCATTCATGGTTGCCATGTGGCATAGAATTAAGGTTTGGTTGTCATATAAGCATTGTCTTTGTATATCAGCATATTTGCCTTCTCTAAGCATCTGATCCTGGGAAATATGCTCATTTCTAGCTCTACATTGTTGCTCTATTGTTGTAGCCTCCTCCTTAAACCATGTTCTCCACTGTAATTGTTTCCCTGGCCTCCAGGACAGCTGTTACCAATTCTTTCCAGTCTTGAGGGATAATCCTATTACAATTTGACCACGAGTTTAACATTTGCTTTACAAATGGAGAATGCATGCCAGATGATGCTATAGCTTCCTTAAATCTCCTTAAATGTAACATTTCCACTGGAGTCCAATTAGCTTGAACATGCCCTTTAGCAGGTGGTTCCTGTAAGGTTACCAGATAGATTAAGTTTGGTTGTTTGAAAACAGGCTATTTCTCTGTAACTGTATAATTCAATCCTGAAATAATTTCATCTTTAAATTCTGTCTGGGTCTGAATTACTCTATAAGTCTTTTTAACAGGTTTTTCTAAAGCTTTTATCTTGGCACTTAAATTGACCAACCTTTTTAATACTAAAATAAGGATGATGTAGATGAATTTCTAAACAGTCTTATTAAATAAGAAACACAGAGCCAAATACAGGGATAATAGCTGAAGAGATCAGAGAAATAACAAATAGCCACGACTAGCCTTAGTATGCCACCATGCTGTAGCTTCCCCCGAGAGAGAGCTTCTTCTTGTCTAACCTGTGTTTTTATTGCTTTCCTGTTCTGCCTTCTTGTAGGCTCTAAGCCCAGCCACATCACTTCCTTGTCACTACCGGTCTGTATACAGACCTCCAGGTCTCTATGGTTGGTACTGGGATTAAAGGCTCATGTCACCATGCTTGGCTGTGTCCTTGACCACACAGAGACTCTGCCTGCCACGTGATCGGATTAAGGGCATGTGCCACCACCACCTGACTTCTATTTATGGCTCACTATGACCTCTTATCTCCAAGCAAACTTTATTTATTAACATAGAAATAAAATCACATTTTAGCACCACAGGATGATAAAACAAATAATATTCACAATTGATGTTACATACATGCATCCCATCAACATTAATTGTCCTCTCATTTAATTGTCCCATTTTTAGACTGCCTAATGTGTTATCAAACATAGACCAATTTTCTTCCATTGTAAAAATGTTTCTCATTTTTTAATGTGGGGAAAAAATTCTCTTTTAACTAGTTTTTCCCTTTAAGATATCTTAATTGACTTACCAAGTCTGTGTAGAACAGTAGAATTCTGGGGGAATTTTAAAGCCACTACCTAGTGTGGTGGCAGTCTGAGATGGAAATCGAGAGAGAGAGAGAGAGAGAGAGAGAGAGAGAGAGAGAGAGAGAGAGAGAGAGAGAGAGAGAATGCCAAAGAGATTCCAGCCACGTGCTCTGGCCTGTTTCATAAGCAGTCTGGCCATGTGTAGTTCCAGCCACTGTAAGCCCACAAGCAGTCTGACTGCATGCAGCTACAGTGGAGCTGGGGCCTGCAAAGCCACAGGCAAGTGGCTTTTTTGTGAATTCCTGTCCCACAGTTGGACGCCAATGGAATTACTTATTGTTAATGACTGGTTGACTCTATCTGTAATTTCTCTCACGTGCCACTGCATTTCTTTCCTAAAAACAGCTATGGAAGTTTTGCCACTGTTTTTGTATAAATGTTCCATCTGTTGGGCACACATATAGCTGTGGATGGTCAGGAAGATGATTTCTGCTTAAGTTGTAAATTCTGATGAATAGAAATACTGCTAGAATATTTTTTCTTAACTGACACAAGAAAGTAACAGTATTCTCAGTCACAGAGACAGCTAATTTTAGGTGTCAGAACAAATTCAAAATACACTAAGCTGCCCCTGCAGAGAATACACAAAGACAGGTTCCCAGGTGTTTATTGCTGAATCAAGTCAGACCTGAAGCAACTCTGGTGGACATAAATTCCTGCAGTAGTTGGATTTCTACATGTACTGCCAGCCTCAGTTTATGTCACATGCTCAAAGTTCAGCCAAGTAACTGTTATTGTTAAGTTCTGAATTTCAATGTCATTCTCTGTCTGGCTATGTGCTTGGTCAAGTGTTACTCACTGGCTGGTCAATGTGACCTTTCTATCCTGACAGAAACTGTGTGATTCCTTATGTGTATCAGTTTGGCTCTGTCTCTGATTGTTTACTCAAGAAATGCTATCCCAGGTACATGAACTGGCTTTTTAGAGCCCATTACTTATGGTGGGATGCCTTACTCAGTCTTTATGTGGGGGGCAAGGGGGGGCTTGGTCCTGCCCCCATTTGGTGTGCCAGCCTGTGTTGACTATCCAAAGGACACCTTACCCCCTATGAGGAGTGGATGGGGGTGGAATGGGGGGAGGAGGAGGGAATGGGAGAAGGGGAGGGATGGGGAATAGTGGTTGTTATCTAAAATGAAACAAATTCTAAAATAAAAATAAACTTTTAAATAAATAAATAAACTTTTAAATAAATAAATAAATAAATAAATAGGAATGCTTTGTGACCCTGAAAATGTCACTCATGTTTGTGCAGAGATTGGCTGTGAGGGGAGCAATGTGAGAGCAAAGGCATGTGAAGGGACTGTAAAAAGAGCTGTGCAATGAGTGAGTATGTGTTAGACTGTGTGTGGGGGGGTGTGCAGAGGAAGTAGAGGAGAGCAGATGAGTAGCTAGGCAGGAGAGAGAGAGCAAGAAAGATTTTAAGAGAGGATTTTTTTTCAAGATGAAGTAAAAGAGAAAGTTACCATTAGAAAGTGTGTATGTTTCCTTATTTACCCCTCAGATAGATAGAAACTTATTTCTAAAGATCCTCAGATTAAAAAAAGTTTCCTAAAGTTCTGCTACTCTGAGGTTTTCTTTTCACAACCCCGAAACAGTTCTGGGAGTTCCCCCCAACCCCAGTCTGCATTAGGTTTTGAAGTTTGAAGATTAGGTGGATTTCGTAATTTGCCTAGGGGTGTTTGATCTCTCAGGTATCATTTGCTAAAAAGGCTGCCCTTCCCTCGTTGAAGAGATTTAGGTAATTGGTCACACATGGCTTGAGCTTACTATGTGGGTCTGGAGAAACATTAATGAATTTTCCACTCTGTTCCCTTTGTTCTTCTACTAATGTTACACAGAAGCTATCTCTGCATGTGTATAAATCTCAGAATCAGGTACACTAAAGCCTACTTATTTTCTTTTAACAGTAATTCTACTTCCTTTGACTTTCCATATAAGTTTTCTAATAATCTCGTCGTTATATATAGAACAATTTGCTTTCATTTTAATATAATGTATGTTAAATTTTGATGTCAATTTGAAGTGAAGGTCATCTACCTCATTGGGTCTTTTAATCCATGGATATTAATATTAATCCATTCAGTCAGATCGTTGATTTCTTTCATCAACATTTTGTGAGTTTTGTATAATTGTGAGCTTTATGCATATTTTGTTAGATTTATATTTACCTCTTCCAGCTTTCTGAATGACTATAGTTTCCATTAACATTTGATTTCAGGATCCACATTTTCACTGCTTGTCTATAGAGAAACAGCTGATATCTAGGTTTAATCTTGTGTCCTAAGAGGTTGCTGAAGTCACTTTTGCAAAATAGACTATTATGATTCCTTGGGATTTCCTAAGTAGAAGAACATGTCATTTGCAAATAGAAATATTTATGTCTTCATTGCCCATCTGTAAATTTTCAAATTCCCTTCCTAGCTTCACTGCATGGCTTGAATGTGCAATGTTGAGTGAGTGGTGAGTAACTTTCTTGCCTCACCTAATGGTAGGGGAGAGCATCTGACTCTCATTAAGTAAGGTGTCAATGCAGGCATCTATAGATACTCTTTGGTGAGGAAGGCTCTTGTGAGATTTTTATCACAAAAGGATGTTGCAGTATCACATGCTTTTTCTCTATTTGTTGATGTGATCGTGTTTTTTTCTTCTAAATTCACTTGTTAATATGGGCTTTTGAGTGATGAATCAAATTTTCATCCCATATACAAATCCCACTCATTATAGCATAGTGTTTATGTGTGCATTTGCTCACATTTTATTAAGAATCTTGTATTTACATTTGTGAAGCATATTAAGTAATATCCAGTTTGAAAAGGACACCATCTTGGTCTGATTTTGGCATCAGGGTAGTTCTAGTTCATGAATGGACTTAGAGTGGTCCCTCCTCTTTTATTTTCTGAAAAACATTGTATAGAAACTCTCGTTTAATTTTTTGGTAAAGTAGAATCCCCCCTTCATTTTTCCTTTTATTGAAAATAGATTATTTTCTCATGCAAAATATCCTGATTACATTTCCCTTTGTCTACTCCCCCAAGTTCCTCCCAACCTCCCCTCCCCGGAATATCCACTCCCTTTCTGTCTATCATTATAAAAGAATAGGTGTCTAAGATAACAACCAAACATGACAAAATAAAATATAATAAGATAAAATGCCATCCTATTGAGGCTGGATAAGGCTGTCTAACAGAAGGAAAAGAGCCCCCAAAGCAGGCATAAGAATCAGAGACCCACTCTTTCACACACTCAGGAGTCCCACAAAATACTAAAATGGAAGCTACAGTATATATGCAGAAGACTTGATGCAGACCTGTGTAGGCCCTGTGCTTGCTGCTTCAGTCTCTCTGAGCTCATAGGAGTCTTGCTTACTTGATTCAGGGAGCCTTATACTCCTGTTTTCCCCTATCCCCTTTTCCTCTTATCCTGTTTCCACTTCTTTCATGAAGTTCCCTGGGCTCTGAGGGGAGGGATTTGACCATGACATCCTGTTTCAAGCTGTGTACCAAGGACTCTCTCTCTTTGTAATGTCTGGCTCTGGGTTTTTTCATCTGTCCCTTTCTGCTGCAGGAGGAAGCTTCTCTGCTGATCACTTTTATCATGAAGTGGTATTGGATTATGTCAAAGGTTTTTTTCTGCATCTAATGTGATGATTGTGTGGTTTTTGTCTTTGTTTGCTGGGGGATATATTTTTATATGCTGTAAATATATGTTGTTCCCATTAGTTAATAAATAAGCTGCTTTGGCCTATGGCAAGGTAGCTTAGAGGTAGGCAGGAAATCCAAGGAGAGAGACAGGAAAGAGAAAGGCAGAGCCTGGAGAGATGCCAGCCTGCTGCCCAAGGAGCAACATGCCAGCAGACTGTAAAGCCATGGAACATGTGGCAAAACATAGATTAATAGAAATGGGTTGATTTAAGATATAAGAGCTAGCTAGCAAGAGGCCTGCCATTGGCCATACAGTTTGTAAATAATATTAAGCCTCTGAGTGATTATTTTATAAGTGGCTGTGGGACCATGGGGCTGGGTGGGACCACAGAGAAACTTTTGGCTACATTTGGTGCACAATGTGTTGGCTTGAGTTTCACCTAAAACCAGAGAGAACTTAATAAGAGATTCTGAAATGGAGCCAAAACCAGCTTCCTACTGCATGCCTCATGAGGGCTGTGAGATGCTGCAGCATTTAGGCTTGAGCATAGCATGGCAGATTCCTGCATCTTCCTGCGTCAGTACAGAGGTGTCTCCAAGCTGTGCGGCACACTGCATGGTGGATTTAGCCTTTACTCATACAGACAAAAAAGGGTTTGTGGGCCAGCTGCATGCTACATGATGGCAGCATGGACCCCAGAGTTGGTGGGATAAGTGTGACTCTCCTGGGTACCTCCACTGTGTTGGGAAGCTGAAGTGGACAGAGTCAGCAGCCAGGGCTGCCACTTCAATCTTAGCCATGCTGCAGTTTGCAATGATCAGAAAAGGATTACAGATACATAAAAGGCAGATTCAGATAGAATAAGCCTCTAAATGGTTTACAATATATGTAAAAATGTATGTAGGCTTGGAAGAGAGAGGAAAAGGAATATAAACAGTTATATAAAGAAATAATTTAAAAAAATAAAGTCTTTAAAGAGACAGTAAAAGTAATATAAAAATAAGCCATATAAAAATGGAAATCACACACAGAGTATGGATTATATTGTTTTTGAGATTTTTTTAACTGAAGAAAGATATTTGATTGTAAAGGCTACTAAATTAAACCCATATGTATATTTTAAAGGTATCTTGACTTCAAAATTTGTGTCTAAAGATATGTTACTTTGGAAAAGAGGTTCTGCTTTTGTTTCCACAGAAGATGAGAACCTGTGGATTGCTTCTAGGCTAATAAGGTTTGATCAGCCAAGACCCCCAAAAGGTCTCCAGTGACACCATGGCCTAGATGATCCAACATCCAAAATCAGGTTCAAAGCAAATGGCTGAGATAATCCATCCTCACAGACTACTACAGCCAAGATTTAACTATAATTGTTAATTTTCTCAGTATCCCCATAAGATTATCAGCACCCCCAATCAGCATGAAGTAGTAAGAGAAGCTATGCCCAAATTCCCAAAATATTGTTTGTAAATATTTATTTTTATTTATAGGGGGTTGATTATAAATGCAATCTCTTTCTAAATAATAAAAGGGGATATTATAGATATGATAGGATGAAAGGGCAGATTATTGAATATACTTTTAAAGAGCAACAACTTGTTTAAAATGTTTTACATGGCAACCTCCCCTGTGAAGCAGGAACCTGAAGGACCAGATCTTGCCTTATTTTTGGCAAAATTTAGTGTCATTTTTCCATGGGTCCTGCATGTCCAGCTTATATAACACACTGTCAAGCAGTCCAAGCAAGCACAGTTCTTTGCCAAGAGAAACTTTTGACTACATTTGTTTATATGGTGGATTACATCTACTGACTTTCATATGTTGAACCATTCCTGCATCTCTGGGATTAAGCCTACTTGATCATGGTGGCTGATCTTTTTGATATGTTCTTAGATTCAATTTGCAAATATATTATTGAATATTTTGCATCTATGTTCATAAGGGAAATTGATTTGTAATTCTTTTTCTTTGTTGGGTCTTTATGTGGTTTGGGTATTAAGGTAATGTGGCCTCATAAAATGAATTTGGCAATGTTATTTCTGTTTCTGTTTTGTGGAATACTTTGAGGACTATTGACAAACTCTTTTTTGAAAATCTGGTAGAATTTTGTGCTAAAACCATCTGGCCCTGAACTTCTTTTTGGGGGTGGGGAGACTTTAAATGATTGCTCATATTTCAGGGGTTATAGATTGTTTAAATTGGTTATGTGATTTTTATTTAACTTTGGTAGGTGCTACCTTTGGAGAAAATCATTCACTTCTTTTAGATTTTCCAATTTTGTGGCATACAGATTTTTGAAGTATGTCCTTAGATTTTCTAGATTTCCTTGGTGTCTGTTGTTATTTCCTCCCTTTCATTTCTGACTTTGTTAGTTTGCATATTATATCTCTGTGTCTTAGTTAATTTGGATAAGTGTTTGTTTATGTTGTTGATTTTTAAAAAAAGAACCAACTCTCTGTTTCATTCTTTGTATTTTTATCTTTGTTTTTATTTTATTGATTTCAGCTCTGAGTTTCTTTATTTCCTGCCATCTACTCCTCTTGGGTGTTCTTTTTGTCCTAGAGCTTTCAGGTGTGCTATTAAGCTGCTAGTTTGAGATCTCTCCATTTTTTTCTTAATGTAGATACTTAGTGCCATGAATTTGCCTCTTAGAACTGCCTTCATTGTGTTCTGTAAGTTTGAGTATGTTGTGTATTCATTTTCATTGAATTCTAGAAAGTCCTTAAATTCTTCCTTTATTTTCCATCTTGACCCATTTTTCATTCATTCGGGAGTTGTTCAGTTTCCACAAGTTTGTAGGCTTTCTGTTTCTTTTGTTGTTGAAATACAGCTTTAATCCACAGTGATCTAATAGGATGCAGGGAGTTATTGCAATTTTCTTGTATCTTTAGAGACTTGCTTTGTGTCTGAGTATGTGCTAAATTTTGGAGAATGTACCATGAGGTGCAGAGAAGAATGTATATTCTTTTGGGTTTGGGTGAAATTTTTGTAAATATTTGCTAGGTCCATTTGATCTATAATGTCTGTTAGCTCCAGTACTTCTCTTGTAGTTTTTGTTTGGATGACTTGTCCATTGTTGAGAGTGGGATACTGAAGTCTCCCATTATTAGTGTGTGAGGTCAAGATGTGATTTAAGCTATAGTAATGTTTCTTTTATGAATTTGGGTGCCCTTGTGTTTGGTGTGTAAACGTTAAGAATTGCAATATCCTCTTCATGGATTTTTCCTTGATCGGTATATAGTGTCCTTCTCTGTCTCTTGATTGGTTTTGGTTTGAAATCTATTTTGTTAGATAATAAAGTGGCTACACCAGCTTGCTTCTTAGGTACATTTGCTTTGGATATCTTTTTTCAACCCTTTATTTTGGAGTAATGTCTATCCTTGATGTTGAGGTATGTTTCTTGGATGCAACAAAAGGGTGAATTCTATTTTCTTATCCATTCTGGTAGTCTGAGGTTTTTTTTTTAAATTGGAGAATTGAGACCATTGATATTGAGAGATATCAATGACCAATGATTGTTGATTCCTGTTATTTTGTTGTTTGTGTTGGTGGTAGTGTGTGTGTGTGTGTGTGTGTGTGTGTGTGTGTGTGTGTGTGTGTGTGTGTGTGTGTGTGTATGTTTCCCTTCTATTGAGTTTTCTGGTCTGAGATTATTTATTCCCTGTGTTTTTTTTTTTTTATGAGTTCAGTTAACTTCCTTAGGTTAGAGTTTTCCTTCTAGCACCTTTTTTAGGACTGGATTTGTAGAAAGATATTGTTTAAATTTTGCTTTACTATGGAAGTTTTGCTGGGTGTAGTATTCTGAATTGGTATCTATGGTCTCTTAGAGTCTGCATCGTATCTGTTCAGGCCCTTCCAGCTTTCAGAGTCTCCCTTGAGAAGTCAGGTGTTCTGTCTTCATATGTCACTTGGTCTTTTTTCATTGACACTTTTAATAGTCTTTTCTTGTTTTGTACATTTAGTGTTTAGATTATCATGTGGTGAGGGGATTTTCTTTTCTGGTCCAATCTACTTGGTGTCCTGTAAGCTTCTTGTAACTTTATAGGCATCTCCTTTTTTAGATTAGGGAAAATTTTCTTGTATAATTTTGTTGAAAATATTTTCTGGTCCTTTGAACTGGGAATCTTTTCCTTCTAGTCCTATTATTCTCAGGTTTGGTCTTTTCATAGTGTCTCAGATTTCCTGGATATTTTGTATGAGGAGTTTTTTAGATTTAACATTTTCTTTGACTGATGTATCTATTCTTCTATTGTGTCTTCAACATCTGAGATTCTCTCTTCCTTTTTTTGTATTCTATTGGTGAAACTTGCTTCTGTAGTTCCTGTCTGGATTCCTAAATTTTTAATCCACAATTCCCTCAGTTTTGGTTTTATTTATTGATTCTATTTCCATTTTCAGGTCTTGAACAGTTTCATACATTTACTTTCACTATTCGTGTTTTCCTGGATTTCTTAATTTCCTCTTTAAGGACCCCTATCATCATCATGCAGGTGGTTTTAAGGACTTTTCCTTTTGCTTCAGCTATGTTGGAATATTCAGGGTCTGCTGTGTTAGGATGGCTGGGCTCTAGTGGAGACATATTGCTCTAACTGTTGTTGATTGTGTTTTTATTCTTGTGTCTAGGCTGGGTTTGGGATGATTATAAGTCTAGGTGCTGATTTCTGGATTTGTCTTTGTTGGGTGAGTGTTTTGTTTCTGGGTTTCTGTTTCCTCTCTATATTTTCAGAGAGTGTAAAGGCTGTGTGTTGCCTCTTTGGAAATTTTCTTTGGACCTGATAGTTGTAGCCACAGGGGTTTACAGATAAAATGTGTTTCTGGATATTGAGAGCTGACTCTTAGGAATGGGGATAGGCAGGTCTGAAGAGATCTTATAGAGGTATGAAGCAGTTCACAAGAGAAATGAGAGCAGAATGTTCAACTAGGATCTACCTATTTAATCTCCTTGGAATGGGGGAAGACAGTGAAGAGAGGGTCTTCTGTAGAGCTGGGTCTGCTATAGAGCTGGGGATGAGATTTTTTATAGGGGGTTCGATCTAGAAGAACAGAAGGATAGGGGGAGATCTACAACAGCCTACATGCTTCCATGGTAGGAGTGGCCTGTGGATTATTAGGGCGTTCCTGCTATAGTGGGGGGCTGGGATAAGCGGGAAGAGGCAGGTTAGGATGGGAAGATCTGTGGGATCTACAGGAGATGTGGGCAGAGGGAGAAGGAAGGCTGCAGCAGGTGTTCTGTTGCAGAGATAGGGATAAGACCTAGTGATTGGGTTTGGAGTAAGATTTTCAGTTAGCTTACCTGTTTCCCTGGTCTGTTCAGCTGGTGCATTCACAGGGAATGCCTGCTGGTATTAGAGGCTGGGATACTGGGAAAGTGGGGAGGAGAGGGAAGATGGATAAAAAGGTCTTTGTCATTTGTTAGGAACAGGGTCGGAGAAGAAAGGGAGACTGCAGGAGATGTTCTGCAGTCTGGGGATGGGACTTAGGGGATTGGATCTGGAGGAGCAGAAGGAGAGGTATGGATCTGCCATCAACCTACTGGGGTTGGGACTTGGGGGATTGGATCTGGAGGAGCAGAAGGAGAGGTATGGATCTGCCATCAACCTACTTCTTGCCTTAGCAGGAGTGGCCCTCGGATTAGCAAGGGGTGTCTCGGTGTATGGACTGAGACAAAGCAATGAGTGGGGAGTGTGAGGTTAGAAGGGGAAGATCTGTGTGATTGACAGGAGATGGGAACAGGGGTGCAGTGAAGGCTGCCATAGGTGTTCTGCTGAAGAGCTGGGTGTGTGACTGGGAATTGGATCTAGGGGAGCAGCTAGAATTATTTAATTTTTCTGGTAGGGTGGAATTCCCAAGTAAAACTATTTGAGTCTAGTTTAGGGAGTTTTGTTTATGCGTGTGTGTGTGTGTGTGTGTGTGTGTGTGTGTGTGTGTGTGTGTGTGTACATGTTCATGTATGTGTACATGTATATGCATGTGCTTGTTTATGTATATATATGAAGGTCAGATGTCAAAGTTGAGTGTCTTTCACAGTCACTCTCCACCTTATTTTTGGAGAGAGACTCCATAACTGAACTTGGAGCTCAACAATTTGTTTAGTCTAGCCAGCCATCGGGCTCCAGTCATCATTCACCTGTCTCTACCCCATGCTCACAAGAGTTGAGGTGACAGATGCACCCCAAGTCATTGCCTACTCCTGTACCCTGAAGTTTTTCACTGGGCTTCTTTTGAGCAGTTTCAGAGTTTCTGATAATATGTATCTTTTCTTTTGTGTGTGAGTCATTGCAGAAGTCATCTGTTTTATTAATATTTTATAATAACTAACTTTTAAAATTTGATTTTTCTTTGTTGTCATCTTAAAATTTAATCTTGCCAGTTTCTGGCTGTCCTCTTAAAAAACAGCTCATCTTGGTGTGCTTTTCCCTGACATTATCTGGTTGAGGTATCCTTAGCCTTTTGAATGTATATTTTTATGCCTTTGCCAAATTTAGAAGATTTTTAACCATCATTTCTTCAAGCACTGTAGCTAGAGTTTTCCTGCCTGGCCCACAGTCAGGACAAATCTCTCTCACCTGCCAGTCCCACAGCCATCAGACCCAACCAAGTAAACACAGAGACTTATATTGGTTACAAACTGTATGGCCATGGCAGGCTTCTTGCTAACTGTTCTTACAGCTTAAATTTATCCATTTCCCTTAATCTATACCTTGCCACATGGCTCGTGGCTTACCGGCATCTTCACATGCTGTTTCTCATCATGGCGACTGGCAGTGTCTCTCTGACTCAGCCTTCCACTTCCCAGCTTTATTCTCCTCCTTGTCCCACCTACACTTTCTGCCTAGCCAATGGCCAATCAGTGTTTTATTTATTGACTAATTAGCAGCACATTTGCCATCCAGAACATCCCACAGCCTTTTGAATGTATATTTTTATGCCTTTGCCAAATTTAGAAGATTTTTAACCATCATTTCTTCAAGCACTTTCTCAATTATGCTTTATTTCTTCATTCTGAGACTCCCTACAAAGATTTATGTATGTATGTATGTATGTATGTATGTATGTATGTATGTATCTATCTATCTATCTATCATCTACCTATCATCAATTTACCTGTTATCTATCTATCTATCTATCTATCTATCTATCTATCTATCTATCTATCATCTATCTATTATTTATCTATCTATCAATCATCTATCTATCTATCTATCTATCATCTATCATCTATCATCATACATATACATATATAATATTACATATGCTTATAACATTATTATTCACAGGTTCCCGAGTCTGCATTTTTCAGTTTGTTGTCCCTTGGTTGGTCAGACTGAATGTTTTCCAGTGTGCTTTCTTCAAATTCACCAACCTGTTTGCCTGTCTTCTTAATTTTGCTATTGGGTCTTTTCTATTTCAATTCTCCCTTTCAACTGTAAATTTTTCATGTAGTTCTTTATACCTTTTATTATTTATTATATTTCATTATTTCTCATTTCCTTGATGTATTTTCTTTCTTCTTTTAAGCATAGTCATACTTCTCTGTGCAACATTTTGGTGACAAACTTCTGATTATTTGTGAGATAAATCTAACACTCATGCTGCCTCCTTTTCAGCTTCTGTGCACTGTTGGCTGGGAATGCGAGTCCCCATTATATTTGTTATTTGAAATTGGCAAGTGCAGCTGAAGTTTTTCTGGTTCCTCCCAGCTCCTGTGGACCCACAGTCCTGCAGCCTCTTAGACCCAAATAAACACACAGAGGCTTATATTAATTACAAACTGTATGGCCTAATGGCTCAGGCTTCTCACTAGCTAGATCTTACATCTTAAATTAACCCATTTCTATAAATCTATACCTTGTCACATGGCTCACGGCTTACCAGTATCTTTACATCTTGTTTCTCATGGTGGCGGCTAGCAGCATCTCCTGACTCAGCTTTCCTCTTCTCAGAATTCTCCGCTTATCCTACTATACTTCCTGCCTGGCTACTGGTCAGAGCAACACATATTTGCAGCACACAAGACATTCCACAGCACCTCCCCTTTTCTGTCTAATCAAAAATGAAGGTTTTAACTTTGACATAGTAAAATTACATATAATAGAACAGTTATCTGTAGCTAGAGTTTTCCTGCCTGGCCCACAGTCAGGACAAATCTCTGTCACCTGCCAGTCCCACAGCCGCTCAGACCCAACCAAGTAAACACAGAGACTTATATTGCTTACAAACTGTATGGCCCTGGCAGGCTTCTTGCTAACTGTTCTTATATCTTAAATCAATCCATTTCTGTAAATCTGTACCTTGCCATGTGGCTCATGGCTTACCAGCATCTTCACATGCTGCTTGTCATGGCGGCGGCTGGCAGTGTCTCCCTCTGCCTTCCTGTTCAGTCAGTTCTCCTCTCTGTTAGTCCTTCCTATACTTCCTGCCTGGCTACTAGCCAATCAGTGTTTTATTTATTGACCAATCAGAGCAACACCTTTGACATACAGACCATCCCACAGCAGTTATCAAGCAAGAATTACAGTTATAACATCTGGTCTATTTGTATTTGGCAAAATTAAAGAAAATATTCTATCTTATATTTATGAGTCTAAAGTTTCACATCTAATTTATCTTTTATCATAACCAAGGAAAATTATAATAAAAACTATCTAGTCTTTAACTCCATCAAAGACCTCAGAAAGATATAACATTACCTACATAAACAGAAAGAACATTATAAGCAACTTCCAAAAAATCTAGACTGACAGAGACAGCTGGATACCTGGACAGTTACCCAACATTCCTCTGCAACATTGGGGCATCTTTCTTCAGCCTATAGACCTAAACTCTCTGACACTTCTCTCTGTGTCCTGTAGAATGTCTGGCAATTTCTTCTGCAAAGCAGGAAACTGAAGGACCATCTCACCTTGCAAAGTTCAGTGGTCACCTTCCTATGGGTCCTGCATGTCCAGTTTATACAACATACTGTCATCAGTAGACGTAAGGGCACTTTTTTTGCCCAGTGGCTAACTTTTGCCACAAAGAAAGCAAACTCCATAATGAGTTTTTTTCACTGCCCATCATCCTACTTGAAGTAATTGGTGCTGCCAGGAGCAGATGTGTCTCATTGTCCAGCAAAGTCTAAATTTTTAAAACATTTTAAATGCCATATTCTGTATGTCTTTGAAGTGTTTGAAGATTAACTACCTAATTGAAATATATCTATGTATACCTAGAAAACTTAACTAACATGACTGTAAGTTTGATTATCATAGATGATTAACTATTAATCTGTATTTCTTAACGATACATTACAATTTTAAATGAGTTGCACAAACATAATACCTTAAACAAGAGTAGAAATATACATACAGTATAACAAAATTAACTTTAAATTTGTATCAATAAACTAAAATATATAGCAATTTAAAATAAGTTGCTCTTAAAAGTCGGTTCATTAATCTACCCTTTTACCCTATCATATCTACAATATCCCCTTTTCTTCTTTATAATCAACCTAAGAGCTTTTCTGTAGACAATAAATAAATTTGTATACTTAGTTGAGTGGTAGTAGCTGCCTCAGCAGATGTGGAATCTTTGCTACAGCCTTTGAAGATAACCTTGGCTACATGATATGAGACCATTGACTCATCCAAAATGTTATATTCTAGTCCTGAAACCAGGGAAAAGAATCAATAATTTTACCACAGGGCTGCATAAACTCTTAAGCCCTTAGTTATGACAGCATTTTAATAGATCCAGACATCCTTTAGAATGTTGTATAGAACCACTAAATTGATTATATCATTGTAATTAAGTTATATGAATAGGAAATGACAAATTCATTTGATAGTTTGGTGAGCACCAATTCCTTGGAGGATGTGAGATGAACCCTGTGAAGATTCAGGAACCTACCGCATTAGTTAAAATTTTGTTTTCAGATGAACGTGAGTTGTCAGGATTTATTACTAACTCTTGAAACTTGAATAATTGAGGTAGTATTTAATGCAGGCTGAAATGAGTTAAAAGAACATTATTGCTTCATTTGCCTATTGTGTCTGTCACTGAGACAGCATGTTGCTCATACACTATTGAAATTATAAAGCCCTACTTTAGATTGCTATATATTATATGAAACAGTGAAAGAATGTAGATTGAGGTTCAGGGTGTTGCCCTACCAAGAGGCATCCCCCTGCTGAATATTTCTCAGGTAGGCAAGGCCCCTAAGACCACAGATCCTGGAATGTCTTTTGTTTTTGCTGTTACTTTGCTTGCTTGCTGTTGCTATCTTTCTCTGATATCTGACATTGATTGAATTGGGTGTGGGGAAATTCCCCACTGCCTGTAAGGTATGTGTTTATCTCATGGAAACATCCCAATCTATTGGACATTCATATCTGTGGATTGTTAGAAAGATGATTTCTCCTTAAGCTGTATTGTCTATTGACAGAGTTTTGATGAATAAAAATAAATACTAGGACATGTTTCATACGCTAAGGCCTATTTTTCCACGAGGTCTGTGAGTCACACTTAGGAGCTGCTAGATTACAGTTCAAATTAATGATAAACTGGGAACCAGAATGGCTCGAATTCCTTTAATTTTATGGCTGAGCACCATAAAGCTTCAAAAGAGCTTTAGCTAGACCAGATGCCTTGCTAATGGTTTAAGATAAACTATCGCAGATAAGCAAGGACACACAGCTGTACTATCTGGCTAGGTTGTAAATCCGAAAACAGCCCAATGATTGCTAGCTGGCAAATGATTAATTTCTTGCACTCATTCATGACCTCAATTTGTGAAAATAAATTCTGATTAATCAAGGCTACAGAAAATAATTTAACTCTGTAGCCCCAAATGGGGGCTGTAGGTGTTCATGGATAATCAGAAGTTAGAGTATTTAAGCAGTGAAGGGAAAGGGAACAGAGGAGTAATGTAGTAGTACAGTATGAGTGAGAACAGCATAATGAGACAACAAGAAGAGAATAAAGAAAAGAAACCATCAAGAGAGACTGTGTGAGTTTTTTCCTTCCATAAAACCCCTTAGATAGAAAAGTCCTAGCCTCGCCAGTGCTGTGGATTCCTTGCAAGCCGTTTGTGCTGTTTGGAGGTTGGCACTCTAGATAGTGTTAGAGGTACTCCTTTCCTGAAGTTGGGGTAAATAAAACAATATTAAAAAATTTTGCTTTATTCTATAGTCTGTTATTTGCCTACTGCTGACATTGAGAAAGTCAGAGTTTAAGAGGTTCTTTTAAAAATATTTCTATTGCAGTACAGGAGACTGAACCTAGTGCCTTAAAAATGCCAGGTAAGTGATTTATCACTGAGCTCTGTCTTTAGTCTCCAAATTGTTTATTTATTTTAGATCTGGGGATTGAACTCAGAGCTTCTTGAATCTAGATGAGACCTCTCACCTCCAAGCACTTATGAGGAGGTGCCTTTGAAGAAAGTTCCTCAGTCTGCTAAAGGAATCTAGGCAGAGGACTCATTCAGACAGCCTTCTGAGAGGACTTGGCCCATATCACCCTGACTTTACAAGGCATGTTGCTACTGAGACTAGAAATCAATTGCACTGATTCCCAATGGTGAAATAAACACCTGTGTTTGCTGTGTACCCAAGGTGGGTCATGGGGGAGAGAGTACTTGCCTCATGTACTGATATTGGGCTCAAAAGGATCAGCCAGGAAAGCAAGACTTCAGCAGAAATGATTCTATGCAGAATGCACTGAAACCTGGGCTCAGAAAAAAAAAAGACCAGACACTCTAATTTCTAAACTAAGACTGTGTTTGATTAGAGCGATTTTTAAAAATCATTAAAACATCTTCACCAATAATAATTTTAAATATCATTATCTGGCAGAAGTAAAATAAATCAAGTGCAGAAAAAAATCTATATTCTCACATAAATGTGGAACCCAAGAAACTGAACTCATAGGAGGAAAGGCGCTGGACAAAGTACATGGTGCTTATTAGGAAAGTGTTGGATATGAAGTGATACTAGTAAAAGGGTGTGATGCTCCAGTTTGTCAAGAGGCTCTATTTCACAGTGTGATGACTATACTTAACAAAGTGGCATATTATTGAAAATTCCAGGCTGGGCATGGTGGTGCACACCTTTAGTCCTAGTGCTTGGGAGGCAGGCAGGCAGATCTCTGTGAGTTTGAAGCTACATAAAGAGACCCTGATTAAAAAACAGCAATGTAAAACTAAAATAAAGCAAACAAACACAAAGAGAGAGAGAGAGAGAGAGAGAGAGAGAGAGAGAGAGAGAGAGAGAGAGAATTGCTAGGAGATAAATTTCAAATATTCTTATAACAAGACATAATTTGTGAATCCATGAATATATTCTTCAGCTTAATTTAGTTTGGTCATTGTGTAATGTATACATATTTCAAAACATCACATTGGATACCATAAATATGTATTTTTAAATTAGAAGTAAAGAGTGAACTGATAAATTATGGAGGTAAGTTTTATGCAGGAGGCAGGGGAAAGACTCTTCCCAGCAAGATTCTAGTGAGACTATGAAGACAAAAACCAATTACATATTTTGGTTTAATTTTATTTTGCAGATGTTTAGAATAAGTTCTTGACAACATAGTTACACAGAGGGAAGAATAAAAGGATTCTGTGTACCCATTGCACAGAAATAGCCTGAGGCTCAGCCTTGTTTTTCTTCTACTACCTCCATTCCCACTACACAGAATTACTGAGTTTTATCTATAAGTAAATTAAAGGAAAGAAAAAAGACGAAACCAAAACCACATTTCTAGATGGGGAAACTCAAGCTCTTAAACAATTTTAATGTCATAAGCAAGAAGGCCTCCAATGGAAAATCCTAGATAAAAAGACACCTTTTCTATGCTTCTCCCACTTCTAAGTTGACCTAAGTGAGTGGGTGTAATTGGTATTGTGATTTTTTCATTGATTCCATACTCTATATATAAATTGTTGTTTTCAGCTCGTCCCTGTAAACGAAGCAAAAGATCCTGGACTTTTTTCTCTTCCCATACTTTTCCACTATGCCACAAGGAATTAATATCAGACCTTTCAAAATTTTCATCAATTTTTCCTTTGTGGATAAGTCTGTTCCTATTGTTGCCTTTCCCAAGAAAGAAATACGCAATTGGTTGCTTCGTGCGATACATGCGTTTATATTGCCCCCTGAAAGAATTTTCCAGTGCACGGGCGTACTTTTCCAGTTGTTTAGAATCTTGATCTAGTTGTTGGTTTTCTGGCCAGAATAAAAGAGAAGCTAGGAAATAAGGTTCTGAAAATTGGTAAGTCAGTCCAATTGGTTGCAGGATCTCTCTAAGCTGCTCTTTCAGTTTTTTAATTGGCTTTACTAATTTGGAGGTAGGGTTAATACAAGAGAGAATGATGTTGGCCAGGATGAAATTTTGCTTTTCCTTTTGTTGGGTTTTGCTAACACATTGCTCAAGAAGGGAAGTGTATTTGTTCACTATATCTTCCATGGGACCCACAGCATCTTTTGGACTTTTGATAAGATATTCTAAGAGTCCAGAAAACTTGTCTGCTTTTAAAGCTTCTAGACTTCTCCGAGTCCTTTCTACTTGAAGTGGTAGACTGAGCTTTGATCTAAAGTTTTGATTTTGTGATTCTTCCAAGGGACCGAATATTTCTACATACCTCTTAAAATACCCAACCATCTTTCTCCGACTTTTAGCCTCTTCATATTGCTTTATATTGTTTCTGGGTTTTAGAAGGACAAAGTAATCATCAAAAAAGTCAAAGGATCTCTTCAAAGAAGATTGCAGGTTAGTTAGATAAGGAATAAAATTCTTGAGTGCTAACTTAAATTCATTTAGATTACCTGGGATATCCCGATTTCCTGATATAAAGTTAATCATATCTCGTTTAGATAGTTCATTTTTGTTGTCAAAAAAAGGAATGAGTTCGAGGATCTGGATAGTGTAGAGTCCAACTTCTATCTCTCCTTGATAACCAGCTATGTTGTAAGTATCATACCTCCTTTTTGACTTCTGATACAGCCTTTCTTTCCCTTCATACTCTCTATCTTCAGTTTGCCGTTGAGACTCTTTGAAAGCATCTGATGCATGCACAGCTGAATCTAAAAGTTCAGTTAGCTCATCAACCGAGATAATCCCATTTCTTATGTTATCTTCTATCCACCATCTTATTTTACTTTTGTAGACTTGACCTAGTGTATCTGAGATGTAGGAATTATCAGGCTCTATCTTTTTTGCTTGTTCTGCCCAGATTAGAGCGTTTTTAAAGTCCTTCTCTTTAAGATAGAAATGTCTTGCCAAGGCTTGGCAAATGAATGCATTGGGGTGAAATCTACGGGTAGCTTCAAGTAATACACCTTTAACTGCGTCATTTCCTTCCTCTTTATGTAATGCTTCGATGAATGGGGAGAACCAGTTTCCGCTCTCACCTTCATGTTCATTGCGTTGTCTTGTGAGCAGCAGTGTTTGCATGTCTTGGAAAAACTTGCTTTTTCCTAAACCCATATCATAGAACAAATTTTCTGTGAGCATATCCATCACAATTTCACTTTTGTTCAAGTTGTAGCTTCTCTTCAGCTCCTCCAGCGAGACAGTGGCAATCAAATGGTGAATGATGCGCACTCCATAGTAGCTCCCACATTCTATCACCTCCGATTTGATTAGAATTGTAGAGTACGTACCCATCTTCTCTTCAAACTTTTCTGTCCCCCAGAAAGCCTTTTTGTTTGAGATTCCTAGGAAATACTCACACTGTGAGAGGGAAATGGTAGTGTCGGGTACATATGCATTAAGAAGAGCCAGGAAAGCAAAGAGCTTTGCTTCCTTGGTGGCAACATTTTGTCCTTTCAGAATGTTCCTGACTACATTTTCTATATACTCTCTGTTAAAGTTTGTTTTCATGATCATAAAAGAATAAAAATCTTCAAAGTTTTTATGCTGTTCTTTGATTTCCTTCAATTTAAGCTCAAATGCTCTTTGTTCTTTGTCAGACAGTTGGTGTACCAGAGCAACGCTGTCTGGGATCTTTGCACTTTTCTCAGGATTTTGTGACCTTGTACAATTTAGAATGATCACCAGAGGCTTCTCATATCGAATACATTTGTTAGCAACAGCAGTTTGAATGGCAGCCTGAAGAAGGTAGACGTTGTCTTGCTCTTCAAAATCATCAACGAGGAGCAGTATAGGTAAGTACTCCTGATGGCTGGTTGCTCCATAGGTGATTAAATTTGTCACCTGTTCTCCAATTTCTGAGAAATCCTCTGTCTTGTTTTTCAGCACAGCACATCTGAACTTCTTTCTTAGCTCCCAGAGAATATGCATGGCCAAAGTGGTTCCTCCACAGCCCGGATGGTGATACAGATGAATAATTTTTGCACACATTGGTTGAGAAGAATCTGCCCATTCTTGAATTTTTTTTTCAAGTTTTACATATTTATCCCTTTTCACAAATGGTGAAGAATAGTTTTCAGAAGAGAAGTAGAAGTTCCACCAGGACACTTTGCCACCCCTGTAGAAGTCTTCCTCTTTGGATGTCTTGAATTCAAATAATTTCTCTTTGTCTTTTTCCAAGAGTGTACCTTCACATTCATTCTCACAGAGAATTTCCAAGGCAGTCATGATTTCTTCTTCCTTTTTCAGAAGAACAGTAGATGAACCAACAGACGGCAAGAATCTCTTTGAAGACTGAGTTAAAGATTTTAACTTAAGAATAGTACCATTTATCTCTGCAAGATTTAAAGTAGAAATACTTTGGCTTGATAGTTCATTTTGCTGTCTTGATAATCTTGCTTCAAGTAGGTCTTTCCATACCTGAAATATGTCTGAGTGTACACAAATACACAGTATATTTTCCATTCCTTTGAGATCTTGATAGAAAGCACAGAAAGTCTCAATAAGAGGGTCTCTTGGATCATCCACAGGGGACAGTAATAAAAATACCACCAAAAACCTTCCTTTTGGCATTATGTCATCACGTGTAAGAAATGAAATCAGCCTCCTGACTTCGGAAGCTCTTTCTCTTTGCCAGGAAAATGGATCTAAGGGTTTGTATTTGTCACTTTCCAGGTCTAATCTGCCGTTGCAGAAAATCCAGCTGGGTTGCTGGTAAAGATTCAGACTAGAAATCTTCTCATTTAATGTAGTTTTTCCTTCTACAAATAGGCTTGGAAAGTGGAGATTTGCTACTCGGCTTCTTTTGAAAGCCTTGACTGCACCATTGCTCTCAGATTCAGGATCAAATTCCAACACAGCAAACCATTTAATTTCCTTCAGGAAATCTAAGTGATTGGTTTGATCTGGATGGCATTTGTTTGTGACAAGTATGTACCACTCATAGTGTGAGTTATCTAACAGATCCTGGTATCCTGTCAACAGGTCAATTAGCTTTTGTCCCTCACTTTTTTTCCCATTTGGTTTTACTTTGCATTTTGTTTCTGCTTCTTTCCTAGAGTCTGCCACTGCTTTTAAATCTAACTTAAAGGCCTTGAAATCAGCTTTATTCCCTATGATGTCCTTACTTTGGGGCCCATCTCGCACAAAGACTGAATATTTTGAACTTTGTTGCCATGTTTGGTTCTTAAGATGTTGCATTTTGATCTGGAAATAGTCTTCTCTACATTCAGAGTGTTGTGGAATGACATCTACTTCAATAACAAATTTGTTAGATGGAGTACTATTTGGCAGTAAAACTTCCACAAATCTTGGCTCTCGAATACACTTCTTTGCTTGTTGAACCTGATGGACCTCAAAATACTGGTCTATCATCAGATTGAAGTGGTCAATTAGGGCGTCTTTAGTGACAGTGGTGAGTTCCACGCCAACAATTTTCCCTTGGGGTTTGTCTTTGACTCCAAAATGAATGGTGCCATTGGTACGTGAATTCATACATGCTGAAGCAAATCGGAAGGTCTCATTGCTAAATTTCATCTTAATGTCCTTTTCTGTGGCTGTTGCTGTGTTTGTGAAGGCTTTGAATTCATGTACTGGGTCAATGAGATTGAGTGGCCCTGTTTCAGGCTGTAGGATGAAATGTAGTTTGTAACGATAGGGATTACTGAATTCATTGAAAGGGTATGCAACACATGTTGGTCCTGGAGATGACTGTTTATCCTGTAGCTCTGTTTTATTTCCCATCAGTTCATTTTCTTCTGATTTAAAACTTTTAGCCTCTGGCCTCACGGCAGAGGCATCCATCTTATTTGATTTCTCTTCATCCCTTTGGTTTTGCTTTGAAGTCTCTCTGCTTTCTGTCTGGGTTTTAGAAATATTTTTACTGCCTTTTGTCTTCTTAGGTGTCTGAGTAGGATGTTTTGAAGATGCTTTCTGCAATTCTTTGAATAGCTCTTCTATTTGGATTGCTGGCCCATAGGTTATGCCCATTTCAACAAGATTGTTTTTATTTAACCACTTCAAGACTGCTCCATTCACATCCTGTGCCAGCAAGATTTCCCTGTGCTTTTGGCCAATCTTATGACTTTCTAACCACAGGTTTACATCCTCTTTGGTCCAGTCATCTGTATTTTTTGGAAGGTTGAGTTTCTCTGTCATTCTGATAGCTGTATAGAGAAAAAGAAAAATGATGTTGTAGTTTATAAGTGAAAATGTGAAACATTCAGTTTTTAAATAGGTAAAATATGCGTGTGTCAAAACATTTGTAAAGTTTCTGACACCAGTTTATTTTATATCAACCAAGAGAAATACCACCAAATACACATGCACAACACTTTTCTTTACCAAATTGTAGCACATTATTTCTAGTTCTCTTTACTTTCATTGCCTTATACATGGAATATATGGGAATACTTCCATTCATAGATCATCCTTTTTATAGTTGTCAACTATAATGTGTGTTTTCTGTATTATTAAGGATATTTAACCCTGGTATATAGAAGAAAAGAAAATATAAAACTAAGTGTAGAACTAAGCACAGATTGTTCAACTTGATGTGATACAGACAAACAAAATAGAACATATGAGTGTTAAGCATAGTTAGAAAGGAATATAATATCAAACAGTAATTAAAGATTTATGATAGACATAAAATACTTAATATTTTGAGCTATTAATTGGGTTTCTCATTTGTAAACTATTCTGATGCTTTGTGTTATCTACTCAGAAAATATAAATCCCAGGGTAGGCTATCAAAGTAATTGACAGTTAGATGTGGTCAGACGTAATTATTTGTTTACATCTTTCTGATTAGAGAAAGTGTATGCCTTTGACTGAGAACCTTTTGTATAATTCAGTCCTAAAATTGGACAGACCTAAAACATGTACACAGAAAGAGAGGTAGGTTTCAACATTTCAGACAAGATTGTTAGAATTCCTGGCCACCCCCCCCCCCGCCCCAGCTACATGACAGCACATACACTGTCCAGACTGTCCAGTAGCCAGGCAAGAGGCTTAGTCATCCCAGGGTCTTACATCCTATGTAATCCGTGTGCTGTGTGATCATATAATTTGCTCACAGCATGATCACATAATCCATGCACATATGTAGCGTAGTTACATAAGCTCATATGTGCATGCGCAGGGGGAACCTATAAAAGCAGGTTCTATCTATCCCTCCTCTCTCTTCTTGCATGACTTTCCATAGGCCTAAGCACCCCCTTTTGTTTCCCTTCCCCTAATAAACTCTTATAGTGGGCTTTGTTATACCTCATGGCTTTTCTTACACTGTCACTTAATGAATAACATTGCGCCATTTAATAAATAACAAAGATGAGATTGGGTGCATCCCGGGTGGTATTGTCATAGTCAGGTTTGAACGTTTTAATCTAATTAGCAAAAGGATGTTATTAGATAACCATAATTGTGTATATATGGTAAAATATCTAAAAAAAAATTTTAAAAGCTATAAAAAGTAATACATTGAAATATGCATATAAATGTAATTATAGAAACATTGTCAAGTAACTCAAAAGAAGACAGAAAGATAAGATGGACAAAGAAAAAAATAGAGAATAGAGAGCGCAGAAGCAGGATTAAGTCCTAACATAACAATAATTACTTTTAATATAAATGTTTATATACAGAAATTAAAAATACAGAATAGGTAGACTGAATTAAAACTATGGCTATACTCTATCCTGTTTATATCACACCCAATTGAAATATGATATGAGCAATTGAAAGTAAAAGTATAGATAGATCTATATCATTCAAATATCATTCAATTAAATACAGACGTAGCAATACTAACAAACTACAGACAAAGCAGATAAAAGGATAACAGAATAAAGAAAATAATCAGAGATAGGGATATTTATATTGATAAAAGGTCACCCAACAAGATGTTACAGAAAACCTAAAGGTATTTGTAGCAGGCAAAATTTACATCACCATTGCAAAATGTGTGATGTAAACACTGTTAAGGTTTTTACAATTCTAAGCAAATCTACATAAATAACTATAGGCATTAATACCTTTCTTTGCCATAACAGTTGATACAATAGTTAAAAAGCAATAGAAAACATATAGAAAAATTTAAAATTACCAGTTTAACATTACCATCAATCAATAGGCTCTAAATAGCATTTATTGAATAATCTAAGAACCAAAAAAGACCATTTTTAATAGTCAAGATTTTCCATTTCCTAAACTATAAAACAAAACTTCAACAAACTTAAAATAACTGAAATCATGCAGAATGTTTGCCAATCATAATATAATCTTTATGATTTTTATGCATTTATTTAATGCACTTGAGTGTATGTTTTATGTGTGTGCACATGATTGTCAACTTGATGGATTTTAAAGTCACTATAGAAACAAATCTTTGGGCATTGTGGTGGTTTGAATAAGAATGACCCCCATAGGTTCATACAATTGAATGCTTAGAGAGTTGTACTATTTGAAAGGATTAGGAGGCGTGACCTTGTTGGAGAAAGTATGTCACTGACGGTTGGCTTTGAGTTTTTTAAAAGCTCAAGCCAAGCCCAGTGTGAGGGCTATTATTGGTCATCAATTTAATTACATCTTGAATGAACTACAATAAAGTAATGGATTGTAATCTTGAAAGTAACTACAATGAATGAATAAATGAATGTACAATCAAGTACACCTGTGAGAAATTTTGTTTGCTTGGTCTGAAGTGGGTGAATTCACTGTTAGCCTAGTCCTTTGAGGTAGGAAGACACACACGATTGATCTGGATCTTGGGGAAGGATGACACACCTTTAATCTGGGCTATGCCTTCTGCTGGAAGTCTATATAAGGACATAGAAGAAGGAAGCTTTTGCTTTTTTGCCTGCTTACCTTCACCTTGCTAGCACATCCTTTCCTTCACTAGCATATTTAATTCTACTTCTTCAGGATTTCAGTACATACTGAAGACTAGCTAAGACATCCAGCCTTGTGGACTGAGCAACTATTGGATTCTTGGACTTTCTGTTCACAGCCAGGCATTGTTGGATTAGCTGGACTTCAGCCTGTATGTCATTTCAGTAAATCCCATATACATATATTCATGCATACATAAATACAAATATATATATATATATATATATATATTACACACACAAACACACATATATTCATTCTATAAGTTCTGTTACTCTACAGAATCTTGACTAATACACCCAGTGATTCTCTCTTCCTGCTGCCTGAATGTAGAACTCTCAGCTCCTTCTCCAGCACCATGTCTGCCTACATGCCACCATGGTTCTGCCATGCTGATAAAGGACTAAACATCTGAAACTACAAGCAAGCACCAATGAAATGCTCTCCTTTATAAGAGTTGTCATGATCGTGATGTCTCTTCACAGCAATAGAACACTGACTAAGACAGGCATGTCTGTGAGAAATTGTCAAGATTGGGCTAATTGAAGTAGGAAGACTCAACTTAAACATGAGTGGTGTTGTTCTAAGGGCCAGGGTCCAGGACTGAATAAGAAGGAGAAAGCAAGATGAGCACAAGAGTAGGTGGGTATTTTTTTAATCAGGACTGCTAGCTCCCCAATAACCACAAAGAGACTTATTATTAATTATAAATGCTTGGTCATTAGCTTAGGCCTGTTACTAACTAGTTCTTACATGCTAAATCAACCCATATTTCTTATCCACACTCTGCCACATGGCAGTACTTTTTATCAACATGGCATTTTCATCTCCTGCTTCCTCTGTATCTGGCTTGAGACCCCACGTTTTTTCATCCCTGTACTCTCTTTTTGTCCACAAGTCCCACCTAACCTCTACTTGATGAGAGCTATTGGCCATTTAGAAGGTCATCTTGGCAAAGACACATCTTCACAGTGTAAAAAAAGATTGTTCCATAACACATAAAAATTCATCGTTCTCTGCTTCTTGACTGGGAATCCATGATGGAAGGAGACAGCCAGTTCCAAAAAGATATTTTCTGACCTCCACATGCTTTGTGTGACATGTTCACACACACACACACACACACACACACACACACACACACACACACACACACACATTCTATACTTGATTTTTAAAAATTTTTTAAATTTTTTTATTATTTTATTTTACAATATAATTTAATTCTACATATCAGCCACAAATTCCCTTGTTCTCCCCCCCTCCCGCCCCCTTCCCCTTCCCCCCAGCCCACCCCCCATTCCCATCTCCCCCAGGGAAAAGCCTCCCCTGAGGATTGAGTTCAACCTGGTAGACTCAGTCCAGGCAGGTCCAGTCCCCTCCTCCCAGGCCGAGCCAAGCATCCCTGCATAAACCCCAGGTTTCAAACAGCCAACTCATGCACTGAGCACAGGACCCAGTCCCACTGCCTGGATGCCTCCCAAACAGATCAAGCCAATCAACTGTCTCACCTATTCAGAGGGCCTGATCCAGTTGGGGGTCCCTCAGCCGTTGGTTCATAGTTCATGTGTTTCCATTCATTTGGCTATTTGTCCCTGTGCTTTATCCAACCTTGGTCTCAACAATTCTTGCCAACTGGATTCCCAGAGCTCCACCCGGGGCCTAGCCATGGATCTCTGCATCCAGTTCCCTCAGTCATTGGATGGGGTTTCTAGCACGACAATTAGGGTGTTTGGCCATCCTATCACCAGAGTAGGTCAGTTCGGGCTATCTCTCGACCATTGCCAGCAGTCTATTGTGGGGGCATCTTTGTGGATTTCTGTGGGCCTCTCTAGCACTTTGCTTCTTCCTATTCTCATGTGGTCTTTATTTACCATGGTCTCCTATTCCTTGTTCTCCCTCTCTGTTTTTGATTCAGCTGGGATCTCCTGCTCCCCCAAGCTCTCTTTCCCTCGCTACTCACAACACCAGGGAGGTTATCTGGAAAACAGGACCCCAAGAAAGACACAGGGATCACCCAATGATGGAGAAATGGATGAGATCTACATGAACAGCCTGGACGTGTGTGGGGGCTATACTTGATTTTTTATTTTACATTTTTATGTTAGCATTAGTTGCTTCACTTTACATTTTCAAAAATGTACTCCTGCCTCCTTATCACTCTGTTCATCCTCCCCCCTTCACACAAATCTTTCTCTCATGTTCATGTCTATTCTTTTTGTTTTACAACCCCCAAGATTAGTCAAGGCCATCTGATGCATATTATTCTTTTAAAAAGTTTGAAAAAATTTTTTAGCAAAATTTCAGTATTTTTATGGGTAGACAGTATTATTGTAAAATTTATATGGAAAAATCAGAGAATACAGTACAATAGGTTAAAGAATAAGGTAAGGGAGTGTTTCAAGACATTTTTGACAACTGCAATTATTTAAGGTCTGTGCTATTAGTGAAGAGACAAATATATCAACAGAGCTGATTAAAGTCCCAGAAATAGACTCATGAAAATATATCCAAATGATACTTGAGATAGATGCAAAAGTTGATTGTGTGGAGGATTCTAGGATAGTTGTCTCAACAAATGATGCTAGAGTAATGGAAAATCCATTTTATACACAAAGTGAACTTGAAATGCATCATAGATTTACATATGTAACACAAGAAAATATTATGAAAATATGTACAAGAAAATCATGTTTAGGTATGTTCCTTGTATTCCTGATCTCTCTAAGACCTTTATCATGAAGGGGTGTTGGATTTTGTCAAAGGCTTTTTCAGCATCAAGTGAGATGATCGTGTTTTTTTTTTTCTTTCAGTTTGTTTATATGGTGTATTACATTGACAGATTTTTGTATGTTGAACCATCCTTGCATCCCTGGGATGAAGCCTACTTGGTCATGGTGGATAATTTTTTTGATGTGTTCTTGGATTAGGTTTGCCAATATTTTGTTGAGTATTTTTGCATCAATGTTCATGAGGGAGATTGGTCTGTAATTCTCTTTCTTTGTTGTATCTTTGTGTGGTTTGGGTATCAGGGTACTGTAGCCTCATAAAAAGAGTTTGGTAGTGTTCCTTCTGTTTCTATTGGGTGGAACAATTTGAAAAGTATTGGAATTAGCTCTTCTTTTAAAATCTGGTAGAATTCTGTGCTGAAACCATCTGGTCCTGGGCTTTTTATGGTTGGGAGACTTCTAATGACTGTTTCTATTTCCTTAGGGGTTATTGGTCTTCTGTATCCCAGAATCTAATCAATATTTATATGTATAATTCAGCTATTATTTGGCTTAAAAGGGCTTATTGGGAAATGTTATCATTTTTACTATTTTCCACAGAGAAAATTTTTCCAGTTTCAAATAACCCTGGACTTTTGAATTATAACCTGCTTTTATGTTCAAGCTGTGTATTATTTCTCCTGCAGTTGTACATAAAATGTTTTTACATTCAAAAAAAGGACAAATAGTATAGAATTGTATTACATGAAATATATAGAATATACAAATTCATAGAGACAGAAAGATTAGATGTTATTTCAAGATGGAGAAGAAAGGAATATACAGCAATGATTGCCTAAGTACAGAATTTCTGTTTTGTGTGATGGAAAAGCCCCACAAATGGACAGTAGTATCAGGACAAAATATCATGAATGTAATAAATCAATACAATTAATGTAATTAATGAATATCATAAATATAGTTATTGAATGAATACTGTGAATGTAATCAATAAATACCACAAATGTAATAAATATCATGAGTTGAATTAATGAATATCATGGTTGTAATTAATATCTTGAATGGAATTCATGCCACTGTGAATTGTGAACTTAAAAAGAGTCACAAATGCAAATATTATGTTCATTTAAAACAAAGAAAATCTTCATGATCTAGAAACAGTAAAAAATTCTTGTCCTGCTACCAAAAGCATGATTAATAATGAAAAAACTAATAAATTGAACTTAATCAAAATTAAAATTTTTTTCCTATAAAACAACATTAAGATGATCAGAAAACAAGCTATAAACAAAGAGAAATATTTATATTCAAATCACATGAAGGATTTGTATCTATATTAAAGTTTTAAAACTTGTAAGTGAAAATACACAACTAGAAAACTAACAAAGGAGAGGAAGAGATATTACTATTGAAAATATAAATGGCAAATATACACATTGAAAGATGTTGAACGTAATTAGTCATCAATAAAATGTAAATTAAAACCACAAAGAGATGTTACTACACAGCCATCAGATGAATAAAGTAGTGACAGTGATCATTCCAGGATGTGATGACAGTCTAGAAGTTTCCTCCATGACTCCATGAATAAGAAGAGTCAGGGTAGCAAAGGAGAGACCATATGCTGAGGAAAGAAAGAGCGCTGGAAATCAAGAAAGAGGTGGGAGGACACCAAAAGAGAACGAAGAAACAGAAAGATGATGCATTGCAGGTAGGAAACAGACAATGCCCCCATCCTTCTACCCCATAGTTGGGGGTAGATGGGGCCTGAGGGGGCAACAGAGAGCAGAGGCCCCAAGCACTAGGCAAGCTCTGCAGCTCTGGTAACAACAGACTGGCAGTCTTGGCAATAGGAAGAACTCCAGTCCTCCCAAGGCTTAATCCAGTGTGCTATTGTAGCAGGAATCTTAAAAGTTCTTATTAATAAAATCAAACCTGAGGCCAGTTATTGGGATGAACACTGGAAGATCAGAGAGACAGAACAAGCCACAGCTAACTTCACCTGTGACAGTGACTCTCCTGTGTGGCAGGCTAGCTAGTATAGGACAGAACTAAGGTAAACACAGGCAACAGGTACTCCACCACAGCAGGAAGAAGCATTGGCAGAGAACACAATACCTTCTATTTTATTTTATTGCTTATTTGTATTAATATCTTTTTATTTAAATTTCTAATTTTCTATTTTATATGCATATCTTTCTTTAACCTTTAAGATTATTTTTGATATGTACATTTCTGTATTTGCAGCATTCAGTTGGTATGCTGTAGCTTGTGGAAAAGGCTCTTATATTTGTCCTTCTTTTCTTCACACCAAATACACAATGTTTTTTCTACTGTGTTTTATACCTTTACCATTTGCTCCCATTTTCATTCCTTTTTTTTTATTTCATAATTTAATTTAATTTTACATATCAGCCATGGATTCCCCTGTCCTCCCCCCCCCCCCGTCCTCCCAGCCCACCCCCCATCCCATCTCCTCCAGGGCAAGGACTCCCCTGGAGATTCAGCTCAGCCTGGTTGATTCAGTTCAGGCAGGTCCAGTCCCCTCCTCCCTTCACCCAGGCTGAGCAAAGTGTCCCAGCCTAGGCCCCAGGTTCCAAAAAGCCAGCTCATACACCAAGGACAGGTCCCTGTCCTACTGCCTGGGGGCCTCCCAAACAGTTCAAGCTAATCAACTGTCTCGCTTATCCAGAGGGCCTGATCCAGTTGGGGGCTCCTCAGCTATTGGTTCATAGTTCATGTATTTCCACTAGTTTGGCTATTTGTCCCTGTGCTTTTTCCAATCATGGTCTCAACAATTCTCGCTCATACAATCCCTCCTCTTTCTGGCCGATTGGCTCCCAGAGCTCCACCTGGGGCCTGGCTGTGGATCTCTGCATCTGTTTCCATCAGTCATTGGATGAGAGTTCCACCATGACAGTTAGGGTGTTTGGTCATCTGATCACCAGAGTAGGTCAGCTCAGGCACTCTCTCAACCATTGCCAGTAGTCTATAGTGGAGGTATCTTTGTGGATTTCTGGGGACCTTTCTTGCACTTTGTTTCTTCCTATTCCCATGGGGTCTTCATTTATCATGGTTTCTTTTTCCTTGTTCTCCCTCTCTGTTCTTGATTCAGCTGGGATCTCCCGCTCCCCTAAGCTCTCTTTCCCTTGACCCTTGCCCTTCATTACCCCCACTTACATCCAGTTTGCTCATGTAGATCTCATCCATTTCTCTGTCATTGGGCAAACCCTGTGTTTTTCTTAGGGTCCTCTTTACTAGGTAGCCTCCCTGGAGATGTGAGTAGCAGTCTAGTCATTCTTTTTTTTTTTTTTTACATCTAGTATCCACCTATGAGTGAGTACATACCATGTTTATCTTTCTGAGTCTGGGTTACCTCACTCAGAATGATTTTTTTCTAGATCCATCCATTTGCCTGCAAACTTCATGATGTCATAGTTTTTCTCTGCTGAGTAGTACTCCATTGTGTATATGTACCACATTTTATTTATCCATTCTTCAGATGAAGGGTATCTAGGTTGTTTCCAGGTTCTGGCTATTACAAATAATGCTGCTATGAACATAGCTGAGCATGTGCTCTTATGGTATGATTGAGCATTCCTTACGAATATGCCCAAGAGTGGTACAGCTGGATCTTGGGGGAGATTGATTCCCAATTTTCTAAGAAAGCACCATATTGATTTCCAAAGTTTCTGTACAAGCTTGCATTCCTGCTAAGAGTGGAGGAGAGTTCCCCTTTTCATTCTTCCTGTCTCCATTATTACCTCTTCCCCATTTCCTACTTCACTACTTAAATATTGTTACCCTCTTGCAAAAAAAGAACAAAAAGATAAAAAAGAGAAATAATAAAACAATCCCCCACAAACCTCTATAAACTGCATATTCTACAACCCAACCAGTACCCTAGTGCTGCTGTACCCAAACTTTATAGAGGACACAAGTCAAGATCCCAGTGTCTTGCCTACCAGCTGACACTGGGACTGCTGTCACACCATCACAGCTGTCATTGTTACTACTACTGAGTGTTAGGGTTTTTTTTTTTTATTTTGCAATACAATTCAGTTCTACATATCAGCCACGGATTCCCTTGTTCTCCCCCCTCCCGCCCCCCTCACCTTCCCCCCAGCCCACCCCCCATTCCCACCTCCTCCAGGGCAAAGCCTCTCCCATGGACTGAAATCAACCTGGCTATTTGTCCCTGTGCTTTATCCAACCTTGGTCTCAATAATTCTTGCTCATATAAACCCTCCTCATTCTCACTAATTGGACTCTCAGAGATCCACCCAGGGCCTAGCCATGATCCCTCATTAGTTGGATGGGGTTTCTAGCATGACAATTAGGGTGTTTGGCCATCCCATCACCAGAGTAGGTCAGTTCGGGTTGTCTCTCAACCATTGCCAGCAGTCTGTTGTGGGGGTATCTTTGTGGATTTCTGTGGGCCTCTATAGCACTTGGCTTCTTCTTATTCTCATGTGGTCTTCATTTACCATGGTCTCCTATTCCTTGTCCTCCCTCTTTGTTGTTGATCCAGCTGGGATCTCCCGCTCCCTCAAGCTCTCTTTCCCTCAACCCTCGCCCAACACTCAGACTGACTGGGTTAAAAAACAAGAGCCTCCTATTTGTTGTCTCCCAGAAACTAACATTGGTAGGTGTGGTAGTTTGAATATATTTGGCTCCCATAAACTCATAGGTAGTGGCACTATTAGGAGGTGTGGCTTTGTTGGAGGAAATGTGTCACTGTGGAGGAGGGCTTTGATGTCTCATATATGCCCAAGCCATGGCCAACTTCCTGTTACCATCAAATCAAGATGTAGAATTCTCAGCTCCTTCTCTAGCACCATGTCTGCCTGCATGCTACCATGTCCTATCATGAGGATAATGGACTAAATCTCTGAACTGTAAGCCACCCAATTAAATGTTTTCCTTTATAAGAGTTGCCATGGTCATGGTGTCTCTTCACAGCAATAGAAACTATAACCAAGACAGGCCCATAGGAAGTGGCACTATTAGGAGGGGTGGCTTTGTTGGAGGAAGTATGTTACTAGAAGTTGGTTTTAAAGTCTCAGATGCTCAAGCCAGGCCCAATGGCTCACTCTCTCTTTCTGCTGCTTTTGGATCTGGATCTAGAACTCTCAGCTACTTCTCCAGCACCATGTCTGCCTGCATGCTGCCATGCTTCCCACAATGATGACAATGAACTAAATCTCTGAACTGTAGGCCAGTCTCCAATTAAATGCTTTCCTTTATAAGAGTTGCCATGGTCATATTGTCCCTTCACAGCAACAGAAACCTTAAGACAGTAGGAAAGACATTTAAAAATCTCTGTGAGTTCAAGGCCAGCCTGGTCTACAGAGTGAGATCCAGGACAGGCAACAAAAACTACACAGAGAAACCCTGTCTTGAAAAACGAAACAAAACAAAACAAAAGCATACAGAACATCAAATAGACTGGATCAGAAAAGAAATTTCCCACGACACGTAATAATCAAAACATTAAATGTACAGAACAAAGAAAGAATGTAAAAAGCTTCAAGGGAAAAATACCAAGTAACATATGAAGGTAGACTTATTGGAATTACATTCCAGTTTTCAGTTGAGACTCTAAAAGTCAGAAAGATTTAGAGATCACAGATGCCAGCCTAGACCACTATAACCAGCAAAACTTGCAATAACAGTAGATGGAGAAAGACATTCCAATATAAAAGCAAAATATAAGGAGCATTTATCTACAAATCCAATTCTACAGAGGTGCTAGAGGTTAAACACACCCAAGGAAACACAAGAAATAATTGTCTCAGATCAGCAAATTAAAAAGGGGGGAAGAAACCCACACCAGAACAACAAAATAATGCTGTCTTAGTTATAATTGATGTGATGAAACATCATGTCTAAAGCAACTTTGGAAAGAAAGGGCTTATTTGAGTTACACTTTCATGTCACTGTTCACCAATGAAGGAAGTTAGGACAGGAACTTAAACAGGGCAGGAATCTGGGGGCAAGAGTTGATGCAGATGCCATGAAGGAGTGCTGCTTACTGGCTTGTTCCTCATGGCTTGCTCAACCTGTTTTTTTTTTTTTTTTTTAATAGAACCTAAGATCACCAACGTAGGGGTGGTACCACTTATAATGGGCTGGGCCTTCCATCATTAATTATTAATTAAGGAGATGCCTTGCAGGCTTGCCTAGAGCCTCATCTTATGGAGACATTTTTCAGTTAAGGCTCTTTTATCTCTGATGACTCTAGCTTGTGTAAAACTGGCTAGCACAAATGGAAATTAACAAACTGCTCATAGATGACTCTCATTACCAATGATCTCAATTCACCAACAAAAAAAAATACAGACTCACATGATGCAAACAAAAAACAGGATTCATTTTTCTGCTGTGTCCAACAAATATACCTTAACATCAAGGATAAATATCACCTCAGAGTAGAAGGATAGAAAAAGATATTCCCAGAAAATAGACCCTAGGATTAAGCTGGTATAGCCATTTTAATATCTGACAAAATAGACTTCAAACCAACACTATTCAGGTGAGTTAGGGACAGACAGTACATACTCATCAAAGAAAAAAAAATCTACCAAATATATACATCAAAAACAAGGGCACCCAAATTCATAAAAGAAACAATACATTACTAAAATCACATATTGACTCTCACACACTAATAGTGGGTGAATTCAATAACCCACTCTCGCCAATAGACAGGTTATCCAGACAAAAACTAAACAGAGAAATGTTGGATAAATAACATCATAAACTAAATGGACCTAATGTGTATTTACAGAACATTTCAGCCAAACAAAAAGAATATACCATCTTTGTAACACCTCATGGAACTTTCTCCAAACTGACCACAGACTCAGACACAAAGCAAGTCTCAACAGATACAAGAAAACTGAAATAGCATCCTGCATTCTATCTGATCACCATGGATTAAGGTTTGGATTCAACAACAGAAAGCTTACAAACTCATGGAAACTGAACAACTGAATTAAAAATGGGTCAAGACAGAAATTAAGAAATTAAAAACATTTTAGAATTGAATGAAAATGAAGACATAACATACTCAAAGTTATGGGACACAATGAAGGCAGTTATAAAAAAAATAAGTTCACAGCACTAAGTGCTTACATTTAAAAAACTGAAAGAGCTCATCTTTGTAACTTAATAGCACACCCAAAAGCTCTAGAACAAAAAAAAGAAATAACCCAAAAGGAGTAGTTGGCAAGAAATAATCAAACTCAGGGTTGAAATCAATAAAATAGAAGCAAACAAACAAACAATAAACAATACAAACAGTCAAGGAAGCAGAGTGCGTTCTTTGAGAAAACCAACAATATTGACAAATCCTTATCCAAATTAACTAAACACGGAGTGAGAATATTCAAATTAACAAAATTTAGCAACAAAAAGGGGGACATAACTCAGACATGGAGGAAATTCAGAGAATCATATGAACATACTTTAAAAGCCTGTTCTACACCAAAATAGAATATTTTAAAGGAAATGGATAATTTTCTTGATATATACTAACTACCAAAGTTAAATCAAGGTCAAATAAGCAATTTAAACAGATCTATTTCTAATGAAAAAGAAGCAGTAATTAAATCTCCCAACCAAAACAAGCCCAGGGCCAGACGGTTATAAGGCAGAATTCTGCATACTTTCAAATAAGAATTAACACCAATCTCCTCAAATTATTTCTCAAAATAGAAACAAAGAACATTGCCCAATTCTTTATACAAGTCCACAGTTACCCTCATACCTACATCACATAAAGACCAAATAAAATAAGAGAATTACAGACTAATTTCCCTTATGAACATAGATGTAAAAATTCTCAATAAAATATTTGCAAACAAAATCCAAGGAAACATAAAATAGGTCATTCACCATGATCAAGTTAGCCTCATTTGAAAGGCTATATATATATACACACACACATATAAATAGAATATGTACAAATAGAAAAATGTAACCCACCATATAAACAGATTGAAAGAGAAAAAACACATGATCATCTCATTAAATGTAGAAAAGACCTTTGACAAAATCCAGCACCCCTTTGATGACAAAAGTCCTAGAGAGACTAGGGATACAAGGGACATATCTCAAAATAATAGAGGCTATGACAGTTTGAATAAGAATGACCCCCACAGGCTCAAATTTTGAATGCTTAGCCACCAGGGCTATTTGAGAAAGATTAGAAAGATTAGGAGGTGTAGCCTTGTTGAAGGAAGTGTGTTACTGGGAGTGGGCTTTGAGGTTTCCAGAGCTCATGTCAAGCTCAGTGTCTCTATCTTGGCCTTCAGATCATGATGTAGCCCTCAGCTATTGTTCCAGCTTCTACCAGCTGCCTCCATGCTCCCTGCCATGATGATAAAGAACTAAATCTCTGAAGCTCTAAGCAATAATAGTGAAATATGCAGCACAAAATAAAATTATGTCATTTACAGAAAAGAAGTTGAACTGGAGATGGTTAAGTTAAGCAAAGTTAAGCCAGAAATATCTCTGAGGAAAGGCACAGTGGGGAAGAGCCGCCCACCTCATGTCAGTCAGGAAGCAGAGAGGGAGAGGGAAACAGAGAGGAAGAGTCTGGTAGATGAAATAAACTCTTCAAAGTATGACTCTACTAACATTCTTTCTGTAACTAGGTCATTTCTTTAGTTCGTACCATCTTCCAATAAAGCTATCAAACCACAAATCTATCAATGGATTAATCTATGCATTAGTTCACAGTCTGAATGATTCACTCCCTTTTCATGATGCAGCATTTCTGTACATTGTGGGGACCAAGCCTTCAGCACACGAGCCTTCAGGGGATATTTTTATATCCAAGCCATAATAGACAACAAACATCATAAATCCAAAGAAAATTTTGCTGAGGGAAAAAAGCCAACTCCTAATGTCACAATCTGTTCACTTACACTTATATGTATTCTTGAAATGCAAAGCCATAATAATGGACAGCAGATTAGTGGCTACTGGAGTTAAGGAAAGAAGGAATATGAAGAGTGAGTGCAGCTAGAAAGACTCACAAGAGAGATGTCTGTGTTGCAGTGTATGGTGATATTTTATCTGGGCTGAAATGTGATTTTATTTGTATGTTAATAAATAAAGTTGCCTGGGGATCAGAGCTAAAAGCACGCCATTTAGCAGAAGTCTGGCAGTGGTGGCACACACCCTTAATCCGATCACATGGCAGGCAGAGTCTCTGCATAGTCAAGGACACAGCCAAGCGGTGACCCTAACCTTTAATTCCAGTACCAACCATAGAGACCTGGAGGTCTATATAGACAGGCAGTGATGAGGAAATCATGTGGTTGGGTTTAGAGCCAATGAGAAGGTAGAACAGAAAGGCAATACAAAGGCAGGTCACACAGGAGAAGGTCTCTCTCTGAGGGGAAGAGGCGGCAGTGACTAGTGCTCTGAACTCTTAGGCTTTAACTCTGTATTTGACTCTGTGTTTCTTATTTATGAAGACTGTTTAGAATTTCATCTACATTCGGTGCCCACATGGCAAGAATTCATTAAAAACCGCTGGTGGCCTCTCAGGCCAGGGGTTTCAAGACCAGCTCAACCAGAGTTTACAGGCCCCAGGCCCAGCCAGAAGTACCGGTCTGGCTGCACGTGGTCAGAGCTGCACTCAACCATAGCTGCAGTAGCTACATGCAGCTGCAGCTGGAGCTGCTTGCAGCTGAATCACCAACTCACGTGGTCGGAGCTTAAGGAAGCTGGAGTGCAGGCCTGAATAGCCGAGCACGTGGCCCACAGCTTTTTTCTCTTCTCTTGGTAGATAGTAGGCTTGCTTACTTACTCCTCTCTCTCTCTCTCTCTCTCTCTCTCTCTCTCTCTCTCTCTCTCTCTCTCTCTCTCTCTGCACAACCATGCTAGGTAGCTGTTTTGAAATTCCCTCAGATTTCTACTGTTCTACACAGACTTGGTAAGTCAATTAAGATATCAGATATTTTAAGGGGAAAAACTCCTTAAAAGAGAATTTTTTTCCACATTAAAAGAAAAATGGGTAATATTTGTACAATAGAAGGAAATTGGTCTTTGTTTGATAAAACATTAGGCAGTCTGAAAATGGAACAATTACATGAGAGGATTAATGTTGACGGGATATATATAACATCATTTATGCATATTATTAGTTTACTTATCCTTATTTTACAATTTAAAAAGATAGCCAATTTAAGTGCCAGGATAAAAGCTTTAGAAAAACCTGTTAAAACGAATTATAGAGAAATTCAGACTCAGACAGAAGAATTTAAAGGTGAAATTATTTCAGGATTGGATTATAAGGTTACAGAAAGAAAGCCTGTTTTCAAGCAATCAAACTTAATTTATCTTGTAACCATACAGCAGCTACCTGATCAAGTGAATGTACAAACTAATTGGGCTCCAGTTGAAAATTAGATTTAGGAAGGGTTAAGGAGGCAATAGTATCTTATGGCATGCATTCCCCATTTGTAAAGCAAATGTTAAACTCCTGGTCAACTTGTAATAGAATTATCCCTCAAGACTTGAAAGAACTTGTTGCTGCTGTCCTGGAACCTGGAGCACAGCTGCAGTGGCACATGTGGTGTTGTGATCAGGCTAAAACCATAGAAAGGCAGTGGAGGGCTAGAGGTGTGGAAATCTCCCAGGATCAGCTTCTTGGAGAAGGCCAATATGCTGAAGTAGAAAGACAATGTTTATATGATAGCCAAACCCTAATTCTATGTTGAATGGCTGCCATGAATGAATGGGACAGAATTGAGGAAGCAGGAAAGAAAACTGAGTCATTCACAAAAGTTATACAGGGCCCAAAAGAATCCTTCACAGATTTCTTACAAAGACTCTCTTCAGCAGTAAATAGAATGGTCCTGAATTCAGAAGCTAGCCAGATAATAATCGAATCTTTGGCTTTTGAGAATGCAAATGCAGCACATAAGAGAAATAATCAGACCATTAAAGGAAAGATCTGCACCCTTTGAGGATTGGATTAGAGACATGATTAATGTTGAGTTTCATGGCCATGATGATATGTGGATAGGAGAAACAATTTCAAGAGATTTGAGGAATGTCAGATGTTTTGGATATGGAAAGCAAGGTCATTTGAAAAGCGACTGTAAACAGAACATTCCTAGAAGCAATATTTCTTCAAGGAACAATGGCAACAGAATGCCCCTTCCTTCTGGAGTATGCAGAAGGTGTGGTAAGGGAAAACACTGGACCAAAGAATGTAGATCAATAAGGGACAGACAAGGCAATCCTTTGCCTCTGTCCTCAGGAAACTCCCAGAGGGGCCTCAGGTAGGTGCCCACAGCAAGTCCAGTTCAGACCTTTCCTGCAGTCATAGAGGAAAGCCCTACTCAGAGCAATTAAATAACCAAATAACTATTGGAACAAACCAGGCTGCTCAGGCTGATAGAACAGCTGAGACAGAGAGAATAGAAAATTAAGGAGAAACAATAACGAAAAAATTTTTGGCAAACTTCTATAAATGAACAAAGACCAAAATTAACAATAAGAATAAATGACATTTTGTTGTCTGGTCTAGTAGACACTGGTGCTGACATGACCATAACTGCACCAGAATTTTGGCATCCAAATTGGCCTCTTCAGGAGGTAAACGTTCAGCTGTCAGGGATTGGAACATTATCCCAAGTGAAACAGAGTGCAAGATGACTCAAATGTATAGGTCCAGAAGGACAGGGAGGAAAATTAAAACCATATGTGGCTAACATAGCTATGAATTTATGGGGATGAGATCTGTTACAACAATGGAATATTTAGATTAGTATCCCTCCAATCAGAAACTAGCACATGTTTCTGAGAGAAATATTAGAAGGTATTATTCTAATAATGAGTGGTCACCACTCATCCAGATTGTACAAGAACAGGGCACAATAACTGATGATCTTCCAAAGATACCAACAGTTCTACCTTTAAAATGGTTAACAGACAAGCCTGTATGGGTTCAGCAATGGCCTTTAACAACAGAGAAACTCCAGGCTTTAGAAAAGCTGATACAAGAGCAGTTAAATGCTCAGCATATTGAAGAATCAACCAGCCCTTGGAATTCTCCTGTGTGTTATTAAAAAGAAATCTGATAAATGACGAATGGTAACAGACCTTAGAGCAATTAACAAAGTAATTCAGCCAATGGGCTCTTTATAGTCCGGAATTCCTTTGCCTACTCTGTTACCTAAAGGATGGCCTCTTACAGTTATCAATTTAAAAGAATGTTTCTTTTCAATACACTTACAAGAAAAAGACAGAGAAAGATTTGCCTTCACAGTGCCTACTTATAATAATTCTCAACTGGTTATCAATAGAGGGTCCTCCCACAGGGAATGTTGAATAGCGCAACTTTGTGCCAATATTTTGTGCAACAACCGTTGGAAGTGATACATAAAAAATTTCCTAAATCTGTAATTTATCATTATATGGATGACATTTTACTAGCTGACTCAAATGCAGATACTTTAGAAAAGAATGTTTGAAGAAGTAAAGAAAATTTTGCCTTGTTGGGGATTACAAATTGCTCCTGCCAAGATACAAAGAGGAGATCCTATTAATTATTTACGATATAAAATAGAGCTACAAAAAATTAGACCCCAAAAGGTACAAATTAGGAGAGATCAGTTATGGACTCTTAATGACTTTCAAAGATTATTTGGAGACATTTCTCATCTACAAACTATTGTTGGGGTAAAAAATGATGAACTGAGTCATTTGTTCAAAACCTTAGAAGGTGACAAGGACTTAAATAGTCCAAGAGAATTATCACCTGCAGGACATGTGGATCATGTCGATTCAAAGCTGGATTGTATTTTGGTTATTTTACCCTGTAGGCATTCTTTTACAGGAATTTTAATGCAGAGGGAAGATATTATATTGGAATGGATATTTTTACCAAATAAACAGAGTAAAAAATTAAAAACTTATGTGAAAAAGATCTCTGACTTGATTTTGAAAGGAAAATTGAGGCTTTGTCAATTAGCAGGAATAGACCCAGCAGAAATTGTTGTACTTTTATTTAAGAAGGACATTGACAAATTATGGACAGAAAGTGAACCTTGGCAAAGAGCTTGCAGTAATTTTTTGGGAGAAATTAACAACAAATATCCCCAAAACCATAGAATTGAACTTATAAAGAGAGCTGATTGGATTTTGCCTCAAATTGTATGGGAAACACCTATATCTGGAGCTCATACATTTTATACAGATGCAAACAAACAAGGAAAGGCAGGTTACAAATCAGAAAATTTAAGTAAAGTGGTTCAAAGTCCTTATAATTCAGTTCAAAAATCAGAATTGTATGCTATCTGTTCGTATTAGTGGATTTTTCAGAACCTCTCAACATAGTTACTGATTCTCAGTATGCTGAAAGAGTGGTATTATATATTGAGACTGCAGAATTTATCCCTGATGAGTCAGAATTAACTTCACTATTTATTCAGTTACAAGATACAATCAGGAATAGGAAGCATTCCTTATATATAACTCACATCTGATCCCATACTGGTCTGCCAGGCCCTCTAGCACAAGAAAATGATGAGATTGATAAATTATTGATAGGAAATGTGCTGGAGACCTCAGAATTTCATAAAAAAATCATGTCAATAGTAAAGGTTTAAAAAAGATTTTTCCATAACCTGGCAACAAGACAAGGAAATTGTAAGGAAATGTCCTACTTGTTCCTTTTACAATCAAACTCCAAAGGGTACTCAGAGGAATAAAATCTGGCACAGGGATGTGTTTCACTTTGCAGAGTTTGGAAAATTGAAGTATATACACCTTACCATTGATACTTATTCAGGATTTCAATGGGCAACTGCTTTGAGTTCTGAAAAAGCTGATTCTGTAATCACTCATTTGCTAGAAGTTATGGCCATCATGGGTATACCTGCACAAATTAAAACTGACAATGCTCCATCATATGTCTCTGTTAAAATGAAACAGTTTTTTTGCTTATTACAATGTAAAGCATATTACAGGTATACCACACAATCCTATAGGCCAAGCAGTTATAGAAAGATCAAACAGAACTCTAAATGATATGCTAAATAAACAGAAAGGGGTAACAAAAAAACCCCAGAAATAGACTACATAATGCTCTATTAACTTTGAATTTTCTCAGTGCTAATGAGAAAGGAACAATAGCTGCAGAGAGACATTGGATAATAGAAAAAAAAACTACCAAATTCAATCAGCCTATATACTTTAAAGATGTGCTGACCTCAGAATGGAAACCAGGATATGTGTTACGTTGGGGATGAGGGTTTGCTTTTGTTTCTATAGGAGAAGATTAGCTGTGGTTACCATCAAAATTGATAAAGGTTCGACTTCAACAATAGAGACCTCTTAATTAGAAGTGGTTCATCAACTAGAATGACCATCCAATTTAAACTGACTTATACCATTAACACATGCCTTTTCATTTAATCAGGTATAACTTGCCAAAAGGGAACCTCCCTAAAGTTAGTCTTGGGGAAATGTTTTTGTTTTTGTCTTTTAGGAGAATGAAGGCCAAGGAATCTGAAGAAAACTGGACAAATGAGACATCTGAAAAAAAAGGACAAATCATCTGGAAAAAATGTCCCAAGAAAAAGAGTAAAATGGCCTATTGGTATATCATCTATAAAATTTCATAAGTCTTCCTAAATGTTTGTTTCTGCTCTTCTCTAAAGACATTTAACACAAATGGTCTGCTTGTAGTCCAGGTTCAATTAAAAATTAAAGCTGGCTTTGGAGTTGGAGAATGGCTCTCTCCTTCTTTAAACCCAAGCATGTTGTTAAAAGGAAAATACAGACTCCCTGTATCATGCCAGAAGAAAGAGCCATCTTCTGACATGGGACAGGAGAAAAACCAAATTAATTAAGGGACTATTCTATTACTACTAATCTCAATTCTTTGATTGTATTCTGATTCTTTAAACTTTTCTTAAAGTATGAATTTTATGTCAAAATTTACAAGATTAATATATATATTTTAAACTTTGTTAAGATATTAATAGTCATATAGAGTACTAACTAATTCTAGAAAGAAGAAAGGCTTCAATTAGCTGCCTATACATGTCTTTGTGTTCGAGCCTCTATCAGTTTTCTGCAGGAAATCACGGTCAGGCCTAAAATCAACTTTGAAGTCTCCAGGAAGAAGATGGGGCCCCACAACAACAACAGTTCCACGTAGACAATAATAATACCACTAAGCTGACAAACATCATCTACAGATCAGCTTTGGACTACAAACCACTCAGAGCAATTTTGAGATGGCTTGCTGAGATGATCCAGTTTCAGAGTACTTGAACTTTGGCATTATGCAAAGACTGGACAACAAAGAATATAGATACCTTTCCTAGAATTTGACAATTAACAAAAAAAAATTTTTTTTTCAGATTAAAATGCCTTTGCCCATAGCCAGCAGGAAGCAATTTCTAGAACACGATGCCCACATTCCCAAAGAGGTGGTGTGGGGCAGGTGGTTTTTGGTCTTTTAATGGGTTTTGGGTCTGGGATAATTTTCATTGTTTAGGAGGGTTGGTTACAAGCTGTTGTTAAGGTCTAGGAAAAGGGCTAAGCAAAGGAGATTAGATTTAAGGTTCTTGTTTTTTTAAAAAAAAGATACATAGAAATGATAGAATAGAGGGTAGATTACTGAATCTACTCTGAAAGTAAAGAGAAGATATAGATATGATATAGATAAAAAGATAGATTATTGAATCTACTTTTAAAAGGCAATTACTAGTTTTAAATACTATACATTGGATTGGATTTTTGTATATTTTATACAAATTATATATATTGAGATTGATAGTTAGAAAATGCTATATGTATATTTCTAATCTAGTTCAAGATATTGTACTTATACACTTTATTTAACAATGTAATGCAATTTGCTAATCCTTGAATGTTATTATTATCAACTATTAGGATATAAACAAATGAAAGTTTGTAGTTAGACATTACAATCGAACTTGTAGTCATATTAGGTATGTTTTCAAGGTCGAGCAGATATATTTTAGATAGACAGGTCATCTTCAAACCCTTCAGTAATCTACTGAATATAGCATTTAAAATGTTTTAATAACTTAGAAATTTTTTCTTTTTTGTTATGACTATGAGACATGTTGGCTCTTGGCAGTATCAATCTACTTCAGAGAAGATATGGGCATTGAAGAAATTGCATATGGAGTTAGCTTTCATTGTGGCAAAAGTTAGCCACTGGACAACAAAGTATCCTCGAATTGACTGCTGACAAAGAGGACATGAAACAAAGGACTACCAATTCTTGCCAAGACAAGTGTGGTTGTGACTTTAGCAACAGGCATCTTCTGAGGCCAGGACAATATGGCACCATCGTTGAAGTGGCCTTTGCAATCTGGGAAAGGTACAGTGCCCCTTTCTTCGAAGGCAGCTGAACAGGCAGTGGGCTGATGGCTTCTGATGTGCAGTGGAACAGCAGCTGAAACAGTTATTCTTGAAGAGTAACTATGCTGACAGAGTCTAACCTCTCAATGGTAGACTGGCATTTAATAAAAGAAATGAAGCCACCCACAAGCCAAGAAGAATGGTATGCAGAGAAGGATGGGATGCTGAGATGAAGCCACTCACAAGCCAGGAAGAATGGACAGCTGAAATTAAAAAACATCAACTATTTCCAGAATTTAAAATCCTGAATCATGACAGGACACTAGTGGAATTTAGGTGTTTCTCATACATGGACTACTCTCACCAAATGTGAGATCAAACTGTAGGCCTTGTGTACATCCTACTTCACAAATGAGTCTGTTAGATACGCCAAACCTATAGGCTGAAGATGATGCCCCAACATTGCAGAGAAACCTCGGGTGACTGTCCAGGCAGCTGACTGTTTCTGTCAATATACATTTTTTTGGAAGTCACTTGTTTGCACTTCCTGTTTTATTAGGTAACATTATTTCCTTCTAGGGTCTCTGAAGGAGTTGAAGATTAGATAGTTATAGTTATATTTAAAGATTAGATAGTTATAGTTAGTTTTCCTTGTTAATAATTTCAGAAAAGAAACTCACTAAAGGGGTGTAAGTGTATAAATTTGAAAGACATTATAAGACAGTTCTCTATTAGTAATATAAGTTAGGATAGAAAGTGAATCAGGTACATTTTCGACTTACCAAAAGAGGATAGATAATGGAATATTTTCTCTAAGTTTATCAAATGCAAATGAACTAGACATTGTTTAGGTATTTATTGCCTGTATAAATATTGTTTATAGTTATTGTACTTTTTGTATATAGTTTTTCTTATAGTAGTTATAACTTTTTTCCTTTTTTCTTTTTATTAGAATAGAAGGGTGAAATATGGTGATATTTTATTTGTGCTGATATGTGATTTTATTTGTATGTTAATAAATAAAGTTGCCTGGGGATCAGAACTAAAAGCAAGCCATTTAGCAGAAGTCTGGCAGTGGTGGCACACACCCTTAATCCGATCACATGGCAGGCAGAGTCTTGCGTAGTCAAGGACACAGCCAAGCAGTGACCCTAACCTTTAATTCCAGTACCAACCATAGAGACCTGGAGGTCTGTATAGACAGGCAGTGATGAGGAAATCATGTGGTTGGGTTTAGAGCCAATGAGAAGGTAGAACAGAAAGGCAATACAAAGGCAGGTCACACAGGTGAAGGTCTCTCTCTGAGGGGAAGACACAGCAGTGACTGGTAAGCTAAAGGTAGTCTTGGGCTTTGCTAGTGCTCTGAACTCTTAGGCTTTAACTCTGTATTTGGCTTTGTGTTTCTTATTTACTAAGACCATTTAGAATTTCATCTAAGCAGTGTTTGTGTTTTGAATGTACAAATGTCAATGTGAAGTTGTATTGTAGTGTTGACAGACTTTACCATTAGGGAAACTTGATAAAAGGTATACAGACCATATGATTATTTCTCACAACTGCATGTGGATGGTGGTGATTGCAGATGAAAGTTTAATTAAAAAATGCAAAATTAGAAAGGGATGCATTAAAGAGAAAACATTTAAAATCAAACAGTAAGGAAAATATTAAGTATCAAAACTTGAAAGAAACAGTACCAACAATATCTGTGGAGCTTACAGGCTTGAAAACTTTTATAAAAATAAAAGAATGACTGATAATTTAGTGAGTTCAAAGTGCAACACAGTAAAGACAGGGAAGAAAGAGGGAGAAATAGAGTTAAAAGAAGAGATTTAAAGAGCAAAGTAGAAAACACAGTCACAACGGAGACACTGAACAAAGTCCAAAAGTGGTACTCAATTAACGGTGATAGAATGGACACACACATGGAAGAATCCATCAAGAATAAACTAGTGATAGAAGGACTTACCAGATGATACAAAAGTTAAATGAATCAGAGGATATTACAACCAACTTTATATGAATAAACTTTGAAAAGTGAGATGAAATATATAACTTACCAAAACTGACTTGAGAATCAGGGAAAGGATCTCACTGCCCAGTGTAAGGCTGTAGGTCACAGAGGTCACTGATGTTCCCACTATAGTGACAAGAAACAAGATCAAAGAGTTTGGAAAGCTTAGACTTTTGAAGTTATGTACCTGAAGAGAGCCAACATGACGGGGAGCATAGTTAGGTTCTGAGGATGGAAAGGTCTCTAACTAGGTGGACTAGGGGCAATTTGCTGACTCTGGGTTGGAGCTGAGGACAAAGATAGAACTAGTTGGAGGATAAGAAAGCAGTGGGGCTTTTGACAGCCACGTGAGTGGATGCAATAGAACAGAATCTACCAGGTCTAAAATCTTAACCAGTTGCAGACATTCAAAATTAAAATGCATGAATGTGATAACACATGCCAACCAGAATGGCTGGCATTAAAACCCCAAATGTTGGTGAAAGCGTAGAGTGAATGGAGGTTTTGGAAAGTGCTGATAGGAATGCAAATCATTTCAGCTCATCTGGAAAACAATTTGAATGCTTTTATCAAATTAAGTATATACTTACCTTATAAGTCAACAATTTTAGTGGGAAAAAAGTCTGACTTGCTGATTCAGCAAGGACAGAGACAGCTCTGACACATACAAGAGGGAGGCAACTAAGGCACCGACGCAGAGAACACATTCTGTGACTGTATTTCCCTGAAGTTCAAGGACACACAGAGTTAATCTACTACAGTAATTTCTACTTAGGGGTGTGTTTTCTGTGGTGATATGTTGTGTCCCCAATATATTGTGCACCCTAATGAGGTTTATCTGAGGATCAGAGGAAAAAGTCAGCCACTATAGTAAACATAGAGGTCAGGCAAATGGTAGCACATGCCTTTAATCCTATCACTCGGGAGGCAGAGATCCATCTGGATCTCTTTGAGTTCACACTGGGAACAAAGTCAGGTATGGTAGTACATACCTTTAATCCCAGCACTGACCATAAAGATCTGGAGGTCAGTACAGACAGACAGGAAGAGACAGAGCTGGGCAGAAAGAAGAAGTGATGTGGCTGGTCAGAGAGAGGAAATGAGATGGCAGAACAGAAAGGCATATAGGCATGGGTACATAGGAAGTAGGTCTCTTTGGGGAATGAGGTGTAGGTGAGGTGAGGTTTTTGCAACTTGTCCTATTCCTCTGATCTCTTAGTTTTTCATTCCAATATCTGGCTCCATGTCCCCCCCCCCACTGCCCCCAAGACAGGGTTTCTCTGTGTAGCTTTGAGCCTTTCCTGGAACTCACTCTGTAGTCCAGGCTGGCCTCGAACTCACAGAGATCCACCTGCCTCTGCCTCCCGAGTGCTGGGATTAAAGGTATGCGCCACCACTGCCTGGCCTTTTTGTTTTTTTATTAATAAGACTATTTAGCAATTCATCTTATAGTTTTCTGGGAATGGGAACAAGGACTTTGAATGTGGGAAGTTACATAAATGAATGTATGGAGAAACATCAGAACTATATCATGGAGAGAAGTTCATGTCATATAAATCACACTTCATTTAAAAAGCCACCGATACCTCCAAAATAGATGATGAAATAAACAGATGACTAAAATAAAATGGAGGCTGCATAGCAACAAGACTATTGTGTGCTCTAAAATTGAGTGTAATGACTAGTTCAAGGCTAGGTATTCAAGTTTCAAAATTTTATCAAACAGTTAATATTTCTACATCAGATTTCAGGACTAGCTATGATGTGCTTATTCCACTCACAGTTAATTCTGAGTTTTGTTTTCTTTAATTTCTCTAAAACTTTACCTAACATTATCTACCTTGTGGAGATAGCTCAGTGGTAGACCTGGGTTTAGATCTCCAGCACATGAAAACAAACTCTTACTGAAGAAGCGGATCTACCATCACCATTAATAAAGCTCACTAGACAAGAGTAAGTACAAACACCTCACTAGGTACCAGTTTGTGATCTGAAACATGACATTCCATCCATATTTGTATAGTTTTTTTAGATGACAAACTTGTTCCTAGCCAATCTTCTTGCTATCTCATGTGATTTATTTGCTCGCTCCCCCTCTCTCTCTCTCTCTCTCTCTCTCTCTCTCTCTCTCTTCTTGGGGATGAAAGTCTGATAGAAAGATTAATGTCCCACTTGCAGACTTTGAAGTGGGATAAACTTTCCGAATGCTCAGATTGATTTCAATGAAGAGGACTCTTACACCATGCATTTAAGTTGCCAGTTTATAGTGGAATTTACATCAGCATATCATAAAGTCCTTTAATGATGTCCCCTCATCCTTCCTGTCCATTGTTTCACTAACAGTTTTAGTTAGCATACAAAATAATGTTTTTTTATTATGGCATTTCAATATTTTCCTCCTTTGCATTGAATTTGTGGGCAGCATGCATGCCTCTGTGTGTGTGTATGTGTGTGTGTGTGTGTGTGTGTGTGTGTGTGTGTGTGTGTGTGTATGTACTTGTGTGGTTTAAGACATTGTGAGTCTTGCTTTATTACTACCCATTTTATTTCCTTGAGTGAGGTTTATTTACCCAGACTGCAGCTAACCTGGTAACCAGCAAGAACCAACAATCTCCCAGTTTCCACATAGACTTGGGTTACAGGCAGGTAACTGCCCCAGGGTTTTGGAAGTGCAAGCTGAGGATTCTGACTCAAGTTCTCATACTTGCACACACTGCAAGTGCTCTCTTCACTTTACCCACTGCACCATCTCTTCAGCCCCATATTAAGACATCTTCATGTATTCTGTTGCACTTTAAATTTCATAAAAGCAGACAAAAAATATTTTATTTATATTGTGGAGGCTTATCTAATGCACAGCTCCCTGGCTGCACACAGACAGGGACAGATATAAATACAGTTCAACCCATAGTTATAAACTTAGTTAAAACATTGTGTGTGTGTGTGTGTGTGTGTGTGTGTGTGTGTGAGAGAGAGAGAGAGAGAGAGAGAGAGAGAGAGAGAGAGAGAGAGAGAGAGAGAGAGAGAGTGACAGAGACAGAGACAGAGACAGATTCTGTAAGTGGATGGCATGGTTTTCAAACATGAACTTTGTGGATGACTTCTGTCACAATGTCAGAAAGTTGGATTTCCCTACACCACGCAAGGGACTGCAACAGCAAACTTCCTCATACACAACTCCAGTAACTTCTCAGTGTTGGTGCACACAATCTTCCAAGAACAGCTCAATGGCACAATTCCCAAGGTTATATTCCAAATGACCATGTTTTCTCTGCCAGAAGCCTGTGCAATGATATCACCTTCTACTTTCCTGACAGAAGTGCACAATTCCTTATGTTTCCTGTTTCAAACCTAAAGTTCATACGTATAAATGGCCAGGTAGGTACACTATTTTATACAACTTCATAACCTTTAAGTATATGTAGTATTGGCTGGACCTGAAAGGGAAGATTCTGAAGGACACCAGGCATTAGAAATGCTATCTTCTCTCTCACAGTAGCCCACGTTGGCCTGGCCCAACTTCCTAGCACTTGTACCATCATAGCTTTCCAATACTGCTTGATGAACAAATTGTAAAGAAAAAGAGATCTTAAGAGCAATTCCCACATTTTTGTCTTCATTTTGATGGATGAAAGTCTTCTGGACTCAACAGAAATGACCCAGACATAATAAAAGAGCTGTGTGAATGACAGAAAACTGCCATCTCCTGTTCGTCACTGTTTGTACAATTGATGTGACTTGTGGGCAAGGAGAAGGAGGCAGGAGATGACAGTGCCTTTCCTGATTTTACAGCTGTCTAACACCTGGTCCCACTGACCACTAGTCACTCCCACATACAAGCAAAGCTTCGTACACTCACATGCAACTGTCCAGCTCTGAGCCTTCGCTATTACCTGCTTTCACTCTCCTGTGCAGCCCACCTCTGCTGCCCACTCACTGCTGAGACAGAGTGAGCACACGATGGTCATTCAGTTACCTGGTGTGCCCAGGCTACTGAGTACAAGTCCAGAGTTCTTACGCCACATCTTATCAGGACACCTGGAGTCTTGCTAACTTTATCAGTGAAAGCCTCCCAGTTACACACATGTGGTCGCCACCGCTCTGTGTGTCATAGCATAAAAATACAAGGTGGAGTCATGAGTTAGGTGACTTATTTGTGCCTGAGCTGTATGCCATAAATACATCAGAGTGTAAAGTTGAGTCCTCATGTCAGAGTTGAAAGCATGGAGATCTGGGCTGGGCTATTTGCTTGAGAAAGTAAGCAAATAAAATTAAAAGGGGACAATTTTCAATGTTTTCACTCCTAGTTTATGTAACTGAACAGGTTTCACTTTCCACACTATTTCTTCTAGAGCAGGGGTTCTCAACCTCCCTAATGCTGCGACCTTTTAACACAGTTCCTCATGTGTGAGGGCCCCCAA